>NC_071391.1:147049433-147366245 GCF_022682495.2 Desmodus rotundus
TTTAATTCTAAACTAACTAGAAGAAAAGAAATAACAAATCTGAGCAGAAGTCAATAAAATTAAACACACAAAAGCAATAGAGAAAATCAACAAAACCCAAAGCTCATTATTTGAAAAGATCAATAAACTCACAAACATTTAAACAGACTAACCAAAAAAAGGGCAGATGACACAAAATACTAATACCAGAAATTAAGGCAGTGCCTTCAGTACTGATCTTTTGGACATTAAAAAAATTATAAAGAAATGTTATAAACAACTCTATATCCACAAATTTGATAAATGATAAAATGGGCTAATTCTTTAAAAGACACAGGCTATCAAAACTAAGCAAGGATAATACATAATCTGAATAGATCTCTACTGATCAAAGGAAATGAAACAGTAATTAAGAATCTTCCAAAACAGAAATCACCAGGTCCAGATGGCTTAACTGGTCAATTGTATCAAACATTCAAGGAAAAAATAGTATCAGTTCTTTAAAACTTATTCCAGAGAATAGAAGCATAGAGATTCCTCATTCTATGAGATCAGTGTCATATATCAAAACCAAAGAAAGCAGTGTCAAGAAAACTGTAGGCCAATGTTTCTCATGGACACAGAGAAAAATCTTCAACAAAGAACTAGCAAATAGAATCTTGCAATGTAAAAAAAATGCACACTATGATATAGCGGGATTAGTTCCAGGTATGCAAGGCTCTTGAAATATCAATTAATATAATCTGTCACCTCAACAGGCTAAAGAAAATCATCCAATCACATCAACAATGCAAACAAATCATTTGACCAAACCAACAAACATTCATAATACAAATTCTTAGCAAACTAGGAATAGAGGGACATTTTCTCACCTGCATAATGAACACTGGTGAAAAATTACAGACGCCATCAGACTTTGTGGTGAGAAACCGGATAGATTCCCTGTAAGTTTGGGAAAAAGACAAGGGTTCACCTTCTCAACACTCTTACTCAATTTGCTACTGGAAGTGCTAGCTAATCCAATAAGATAAGGAAATAAAAAGTCTACAGACTGTGAAAGGACAAAATAAAATCATATTTGTTTATAGATGATATATTTGTAGATATAGAAAATCTCAAGGCATTGATTTTTTAAAAATAGCCCTAGATAATATTCAATTATAGCAATGTAGCAGGATATAAGTTTAATATACAAAAGTCATTTGGTTCCTTCTACTGCAATGCACTGGGTTAGAGAATATCCCTCCAAAATTTATGTCCACCACAGAATCTGTGGAGGTGACCATATTTGGGTCTTTCATATATAGTCAAGGTAAAACTGAGGTCATATTGGGTTAGAGTATACCCTATATCTCTTATAACTGGTGTCCATGTGAGAGCAGAAAGAAATGGAACGCATACACAGGAACAATTTCACGTGGAGACGGAGACTGACATTGCAATGATGTTTTTACAAGCCAAGAATGGCGAGGATTACTTGCGGCCACAGGATGCTAGGAACAACAAGCAAGGGACTGATTTTTGTCTAGAGTCTTCAGGAGAACATGGTCCTGCCAACACCTTCGTTTCAGGTTTAATTTTACCTTGATTTCATTCATAGCTGTGAGAAAATCAAATCCTGTTATCATACGACACCCAGTTTATGATATTTTGTTATGACAACCCTAGGAAATGAATGTAACTATAAATAAGCAACTGAAATTTGAAATTGAAAATACACCCCCATTTCATTATCACCAAATAAATGTTTGCTACAAATATAACAAATATTTACAAGACCTTTATGAGGAGAACTTCAAAATTCTGATGAAAGAAATCAAAGATATAAATAAAGGAAAGAGATATTTCTTGTTCATGAACAGGAAAACCCAGTATTATTAGTATTTGATTCTTCCCTAATTGACTTGTAGATTAATGTAATCTAAACTGAATCCCAGAGAGTTATTTTGTTAATATTAACAAACTGATTCTAAAATTTATATTGAAAGGTAAAGACCCAGAATAGTCAAGACAAGAAAGAACAAACCCAGAGGACTGACATTACCCAACTTCAAGACCTACTATAAAACCACAGTAATTAGGACAATGTGGTATTGGTGAAAGATAGATATGCATTCTGAACAGAGTAAAGAGCCCAGAAATATACCCATGCTACCTCAATCAACTACTCTTTGGCAAAGGAGAAAAGGCAATTCAACTGAGAAATACATTCTTTTCAACAAATGGTACTGCCTGCAAGAACATTAATGTAAACACAGACTTTATATTGTTCACAAAAATTAAAAATGGATTATAGACTTAATATAAAATACAAAATAATAAAACTTCTGGAAGTTAACTCAAGAGAAAATCTAGGTGACCTATGGTTTGGAAAAATTTTCCAGATACATTAAAATAGTAATTCATGAAAATAACTGACAGTTGGACTATATTAAAATTACAAACATTACTCTGCAAAAGACACTGCTATTAGAATGCAAAGACAAGCCACCAAGAAAATATTTACAATGTAAAGAACTCACATGACTCTACTCCACGAAGACAGACAACCCAATTAAAAAATGGGCAAAGGACCTGAACAGACACTTCTCCAAGGAGGACATACAGAGGGCCCAGAGACATATGAAAGGATGTTCAGCATCACTAGCCATCAGAGAGATGCAAGTTAATACCACAATGAGATACCACTTCACACCAGTCAGAATGGCCATCATTAACAAATCAACAAACAAGTGCTGGTGAGGGTGTGGAGAAAAGGGAACCCTAGTGCACTGTTGATGGGAATGCAGATTGGTGCAGCTACTATGGAAAACAGTATGGAATTTCCTCAAAAAACTAAAAATGGAACTGCCTTTTGACCCAGCAATTCCACTGCTGGGATTATACTCTAAGAGTCCTGGAACACCAATTCAAAAGAACCTATGCACCCCAATGTTCACAGCAGTACAATTTACAATAGCCAAGTGCTGGAAGCAACCTAAGTGCCCATCAGTAAATGAGTGGATCAAAAACTATGGTACATATACACAGCGGAGTACTATGCAGCACAAAGAAAGAAGGAGCTCCTACTCTTTGCAACAGCATGGATGGAACTGGAGAGCGTTATGCTAAGTGAAATAAGCCAGATGATGAAAGACGAATTTCATGTAATCTCACCTATAAGTGGAACCTAATCAACAAAACAAACAAGCAAGCAAACATAACCAGAGACAATCAAATAAAAACAAACTGACAGTAACCAGAGGGGTGCGGGGAGGGGAATAACAGGGGAAAGAAAAGGAAAGGCCATCAAGGAACATGTATAAAGGACAGCACGTGGACAAAGCCAAAGGGAGGAAGGAGCGAGAGTGGGAGGTGGGGTTGGTTGGGGCAGGGGAAAGTGGTGGCAGGGAAATGGAGACATCTGTACTTGAACAACAATTAAAAAAAAGAAAATATTTGCAAAAATGCATACCTGATAAAGCACTTGTGATATAATTACACAGAGAACTAAAAATTTGTCAATAAAAATAACCCTATTCAAACAACCCTATTCAAAAGATGCCAGAAGATCTGATAGATACCTCTTCTAAGAAGATACACAGATGATAAAACCTATAAAAAATGCTCAGCATCATATGGCGCTAAAGGAATTGCAAATAAAAACAATACAGATGTCACTGCATACCTATTGGAAGGGCTAAAATCTAAAACACTGACAATACCACCACATGCTGCAGAGGATATAGAACAACAGGAATTCTCATTCATTGCTGGTGGGAATGCAAAATGCAAAATGCTACAGCTGGTTTGGGAGACAGTTTGGCAGTTTCTTACATAGCTAAACATAGGCTGATCATATGATCCATACATCAGCTCTCTCAGCTATTACCCAAATGTATTGAAAACTCATGCCTTTTGCAAATCAGTGTAGACAGATGTTAATAGCAGCTTTATTAATAATTGCCATAATTGGAACAATCAAGATATCTTTCAACAGGTGAATGGATAACCAAACTGTGATACATACACATAATAGAGTATTATTCAATGGTGAAAAGAAATGAGCTATCAAACTATGAAAAGGCATACTTTCATAGTTTTAATGAAAAGGCTTTAAATGCATATTGCTAAAGAAAGAATCCAAACTAAAAAAGCTATATACTGTATGATTACAGCTACACCTAATTCTAGAAAAATGCAAAACTACAGAATTTTCTACTGCCTCAAGCCACTAAACAGTCCTAGCTATAGCTGTGGGAAACCCATTACCATTTTCATTTCTATTATGAAGTTGCCCCTCAGTAAATATTTTATATTAGAAATAAATTAATGAGTTCTAAACTTAGTAACATGACTATATGTTGGGCATTTGTCATTTTTACTCTTTACATTGTCTGAGAGATGATTACAGGAGTTTTTTTTGATCCAAATTAATTATTAAGATGAAGAAATAGGGAGATGAGAGAAAAAATAGAGTGAAAGAGAAGAAATGAATTATTTTTTTCAGTTCTCCAGATTCTATATATATCTGAGAACTTAACCTGTAGATTTATACTTAATGATCCAGAAAGAATTCAAGATAAAAGAAAGAAGTGAGCAAAAAGAATTAAGATAGAAATCAAGAAAACTTACAACGAAGTAAGCAAATAAAGAAAAAATAAAATATTTTCTAGGCTCTGTTTTATCTCAAATTGAAGACAAATATATCTCCTTCATTCTCTTGTATAAAGTTTACTATGTTTTAAATTCTCTTCTACTATGTGATTTTAGGATAATTTTATAATCCTGATGGTTTGTAATAGTAAAGAAGAAAAGCAAATTGAAACAAATTCTGAACAACACTCTATGACATATCTCAAGGATAAGCAAAATATAAAAACCCTTAAGATATTTGAGTTGCAATTTGTAATTTTTATGTTTAAGATTTCCTTGGGAAATTCTTTCAAAAAAACTATTTATGTTTCTTAATGTTTTCCATCTGCTGCAGAAGTTTGAAGTTGCTATAGCACAGTTGTACAGAAAAAGCCCAGAACTTTTTAATATGTGACTTTCACACTGGTAGGAAATTACCTTGTTGCCACGGTTCACTTGATAGTGCTCGCTGGGCCAGCAGGTCATGGTTTAAGGACTTACATCGTAGTGGTAAATCATAACCAGTTCTCATTGCACTGCAGCATGGTTCTGGGTCAAAAGCACCATTATCCTTCGCTTCAAGTTCATACAAGTTTTGACCCATCATTTTTACTTTGATAAATCTTCTCTTGAGAATAAAAAGTATTATCCATCCTGGAAAAATATATGTGATGCTACAGACAGTGGATAAGAAATCAGTTATCAAAACAAATCTAAATTCTTTTAAATGTAACCTATTTAGTCTACACACATGCACACACACAATTAATAACACCCACAGGAAAGTGTAAATTATGCGGGGCTATGAACAGTGAGTAAAGGCAATAACTCATACCCCCATTTTCTAAAACAGCTACATCATTTAATATCTTTTTTTCATTAAAATCCTGCTGTTACCATCCTCTCTCAGCTAATAATGTTACTTCAAACTTTATTGAGAAAATAAAAGTACTTGGATAGGAGCTGTCTCCTCTTCCCACTGTGTCCGTGTGTATATTTCCCTTTTCATTCTCTGGTGAGAAAACACCGTGCTCTTGTCAGTGGAAATCCTCTGTGCTTGGGTAATGTGTTCCAACTCCTGTCCTTCACCTTCCCAAGGACTTCAGTCTTACATGTATCATTTTTTGCTTATATTGTTAATTTCTCTCTTTCTACTTGATCCTTCCTATAAGCCAACGACAGGCTGTCATCTCTGGAATAATTTTTTTTTTTTTTATCAATGAAACAAACACACCAATAAACAGTCATAGAAATTTTACTCTCTTTTGCTACTTTCTTATTTCTCTCTTTTCAAAAACAACAAAAAATACTTTTGAAAGAGTGGCTTATATTTGCTCACTCTAGTACATGCCCTCACATTTACAGTTTAAACTTAACATGAGAGATAAAATAATAAAAAATTTAAAATATCATATAGATGAATGTATCTTCACGGTTTTGCAGTATGTGAACATTTCTAAAGCCAAGCACACAGCCAACCAACTGAGAAGAATTGTGCTATATCGAAGTTAAGGTGCACGTACACAGACCCTATTAGAATGAAGAGGCACCCTGCGGAACGGGAGGGGGTATTTGCCAATAAATTTCTTACAAAGAATTTATATCAAAAGTATAAAGAACTCCTACATATTGATAACAAGAAGGCAGAGAATACAATATTGAGCAAAAGATGAACTGGTGTTGGTGATGTCAATATTGTATTGGGCAAAGAGGATATACAAATAGAAAATATTTATAGAAGCATTTTTTCAAATATATTAATATTCAGGAAGGGAAAATTAAACCAACAATACAATGCCTCCCAGCAGTTCTAAAATTAAAAATGATTGATAATACTAAGTGTTGGCAAGGATGATACTAGCGATGTTGTAACTCAAATACGTTGCTATATATACATATATATATATATATATATATATATATATCTCGCCACTGTAAATACAATTTGGGGTTATCTCTTACAGTTAAATCTCCTATTCCTAGATATACACTAGAGATAAATGCATATACACATTCACCAAAATACAAAAGCATAATATTTTAAACCTCCCCTGAGGGTATGTGTTTATTGATTTTAGAGAGAGAGGAAGGGGGGAGAGAGAGAGAGAGACACTGATGAGAGAGAGAAACATCTATTGGCTGCCTGCAGGATGCGCTCTGACCAGGGATTGAACCTGCAACATAGGTATGTACTCTGACTGGGAATCTAACCCACAACCTTTTGGTGTACGGGACAATGCTCCAAGCAACTGAGCCACCCAGCCAGGGCCAGAGGCATTATTTTAAATTTGAAATAACTCAAATATCTATCAAGAGTTGCATGGGTGAAGAAATTTTAGTAATCCATTCAATGAGATACTATGCAGTAATGAAAATAAGTGAGAATATTTATGTACTGTAGTATATGCTTACATTTCACAATGTTTAGTGAAAGAGGCTAGACACTTATCAATACATGAAGCAGCATTTCAAATGGCAAATACCATTAAAATTCCAATACCATAAACTTGCTTGTATAAATCATACATGTAAACTCTCGGGATCATTCTGAATAAAGACACCTGTGTGGCCACCACCTTGGTCCAGCTTCCTGAATGCCCACTCCCAATCACTACTTCTGTGTAATGAATTTGGCATTTCCATCAACAATGAAGCAAGTGGCTAAACTGTCCAATTCCAAAGGCAAGTCTATTAATAATCAAATGATACTTATTATGGTAGGCAGTTCCAGAAAACTTTCATGTCCCATATGATGGCCTCAATGATTTTCAAAAATAAAAGGAAAGGAGAGCTAGTTAGCAGAAAAACAACTTCACAAGTAACATGATCCCTATCTGTGATCATTGCCCATGACTTCTGATTCTCACTCAGTCTTTCCAGCAAGAGTCATTTAAAATCAGACATCTGAAATGTCTTAATGTTACTAGCATCCTGACTGGTGGCAAGAGGACTGTGCCTTTGCAAATGCATGTCACTCAACATGTCTTCAAATGCTTTACATGGTTTAAATTTACTTTCAGTGGTTAATAAATAGCATTTTGTCCACACATCTGAACCTAGATAGAAATTGTGTGTTACCAGGACAATGTCCTAATATTCCATCAATACTCCATATCATCAGCTACAATATATTACTTCCATTTTGAAAGTGATAAAACTAAGGCTCAGAAAGATTTATACCTAGATATAGTACATTTGATTATGGAATATTTTTTTTTCTTTAATGCTTATGCTGCTAAGCATTATAAGCCATTTTAATTATTCTGGATTTTATTTTTATCTATTCACCCTTAACTAGACATGTTATTGTCCCAATAATTATAATATAATCCACAATGTGTCTATTCATTTATTTCACCACTATGTATTAAGCATTGTTTGCAGGCATTATTCCAGATAATAGAAGCTCAAAACAAATTACCTTTGCATCCTTGAGATTTCTATTGTAGTAGGGGAGTGTTGGAAGATGAATAAAGGTAACTAATAATAAACCTAATAAGAAATGAATTGTATTAAATGTTAGAAAGTGATAAATTGTGAACAAAGTCAGAGGGTGGAGTTGGAATTCTGAACAACCTTAAATAGGGTGGTCAGATGGGCCTTTCAAGAAAAAGGCAACTACGCAAAGACTTGAAGGAGGAAAGGGAATGACTCTTGCAGGTGTTTGAGGGAAATATGTTCCAGGAGGAAGAAGAGTCCGAGGCTAGAGGACATCAGCCTCGTTTTAACAGGTAGATGTAGATGACGTCAGAAATATAAAGTTGGGTGAGATTGTGAGAGCTTCTTATACCGTTGTAACAACTTAGGTTTTTATTATTTAAAAAAAAAAAAAGGGTAGTAAGTAGATCACTCTCAGCAGAAGAATGATATGATCTAACTTACGTTTTTACAGAATTACCTGGATTTCAATATAATTTAGGGGAGCAAGAAAGAAAACAAGGGGTTGGATATGAGGGTAACTCAATAATTCAAGAGAGATTTGATTTGCAATATTGGAAGTGGTAAAACTTGGTTATATTTTGAAAATGCACCCAGCATTTTGAAAATGCTGAGGGGAGAGAGTTATTTTGAAAAAGGGATTCAAAAATGACTTCATTTTTTTCTCACTTAAACAAATTGAAAGATGATTTCTATCGCTGATTGAGATGTGCAAGTCTATGGGTGAGGTGTGTAGAGGGGACCAACAGTTTGGAGCGTATTTAGTTTGACGTGCAAGTTAGATGTTAAGATGATGATGGTGACTACTGTGTTGGGCCTACAGGCCTAGATTTTGGGAGAGTTGTCCATGCTAAAAATGTGAATTTAGGAATTATCATCATACAGATGGCATACACAATAATAGACGAGATTACTAAGTGGGGTACTGTAGGTAGAGAAGAGGTCTAAGAACAAAACACTTGGGTGCCTGTGAAACTTTCCATTTTTATCTATTGAGTAGAGAATACCATTAAAATTCCAGATTCATGTGTTTTTATTTAATTAAAACTAAGTGGAATTAGCTGAGTGCTTTAAAAATATGCTTTTAAAAATAAATATGCTGTATATTTATTAGCTATTAGTAATATTTGAGTTATCCATTTTTATTAGTTATGAAAACACATTTTAAAACCATCAAAGCCATTTCCTAATATTACTGACAAATAAGATAACTATATATTTACTAGAAAGCTTTCAAATAAATTTCAGATCCATTGTAAATGAATTTCTTCAAACTACTTTTTATATGTCCTCTTGAAGATAATATCTGGAATTATTCAGGAATTCATTCTTGAAATTCATGGCCTCAACTGTTTTACAAATAAGAAAGAAAACTTGGTTTCATGTAATTCATAAGAGAAAACGCAGATTCAACTTAGAGAATACAAAATGCAAAGCATGAAAGAAAAACCTCCTTCCATTTATAAAAATAGTAGCTATGGATCTGATTTGGATACGTTTATCAGCCCTCAAATAGAAAAGGTGCTGGTATAAACCCAAAAAATTCAAATCAGAAATGGTGAGAAATCAAACATTACACAGACATTTTCAAAATAGGACAGTTCCTATTGTTACAGTATGTGGAGCGCTCGTTTTTAGTCTAGTCATTTGTGTGGCGAAAAACAACTCCTCTGGGAGGTATTCATGCGTATTTCAGACAAAGGGGTGCCACTTTTCTACTGTCAGTATTTAACATAAAATTGTGCTAGTTATTTTTAGTGGGAAAAATCCAAATTACGTAAAATATTTCTTTTGAATATGTAGATTCCTATTTTGTATTCTAAGTATACTGTGCTGTCTTTGTCAATTTTTTCTTTTCCATTCTTGGTCAGTTACATCTTTCTGAACTGCAAGGCATAGGAAACATTGTTACCTAGGGAAGTCCATGGAAAATAGAGCTCAGGACAATTCTAATCGTGTTTGATTATAAAGTAGGGTAGCACTGTGCTGATTTGCAGGAGTTAGCTAAATCTCTGACATATCATCTTATTAAAAAATTACATTTGCTGTAGAAAAATAAACTTGTTTACATTTTAGACATACTTACCCTGAGAGTTCGTAACTGAAAACAGCTGAGGTAAAGGGGAAAAAAATGTATCTATCACTAATGGCCATTTTCATTTTGAACTAAAAGACATGTCTGTACTTTTCTGTAATAACAGAATCTATCTCCAGCTGTCAATTCCAGTAAAAAAAAATGTTGTTCATACAAAATTCATAGAACTAAAGCAGTTCCTGTCATAATGCTTTCTAGAGAGACTGTCAAATCTCTCTGGGCCTTTAGTTTAAATGTCATTTCTAGTCAACTGCAGGATTTTTAAAGTGTTTCAGCATTGGCGTTTTCCTAGGGGTATACTGGGTCTTTCAGAGAATTTATGTTTTTTAATAAAAGACACTCTACCGCCAATCCTTATAAAGAAAAAACCCCTCCCAAATAGTGTTATTGTAAATGACTTGCAAGAGAAAATATGCAAGAATCTTTAATTGGGTTTTAGTGGTAGAAAATGTATAAAGATTGCCAGGGTAAAAGCTTCATGAATAATAAGGTTAACCCTAGAGAGAAATTTTAGTGAGATGCTGCTATAATCTTACTGTAGGGAAGGGTTAATTAGGAGTCACAACTGATCTGGGATTCCTCCAAAGGAATTCAGGTGTTTCCATACTACACTAGAGCCAAACAAAAGAACTCGCAGTCATGAGAAGTATGGAAATGAGCTAATAAGAAAACTTAAATATTTGAATCTTTTTAACCAACTTTTCCTAATCTAATACTTATATAAGTTAGGATATTCCTTTTCCCACTTGACAATTTAGAATTCATTACAGCTTCTTTCAGATGCATGCCATAAAAGGTATCTTTCCTTACTTCCCCAAATACGTTGGAATGGTTTCTTCTGCTAAACTTGATCTTGGGTAGATTGTTGTTCTGCTCAAAACAGCTACAGAGCCCTCTTTTCTTCGCCTCCCAAATCCCAAATGTTTAAAGTTAGCCTTCATTATTACAAAAACTATCCACAGTAGTAGTCCCCTCCATGTCTGTGATTGTTAGCCTTTGTAATTCAGCTTATTTATTTAGCCTTCACAATTCTTGTTGCGAGTTACTAAAGCAACCAAATCCAACAAATTGAATAAAAGCTGTCTGAATAGGGAGAAATGTTCTGAAACTGAAGTCAAGTGGAGTTAATTCTTCAGTTGCTAAAAATATTGTTCTTCAATCTGGAGACAGAAATCACACAGTTTAAATGAAGAAAACTTAATAATAATTACTAAACCATGGCAGAGTAACTATAAAGACATGAAGATACTAAAGCATTTCCTAGGGCAGAAGAAGAGCGTCCAGGGAAGCACAGACTGAGAGGAAGCCCCGCCCAGGGCCGTGGCTGAGGCCTCTTTGGTGATGATGTGATTACAGCCCAATAGATGGTAGAAAAGTTCCCTAGGCGATCTGGGGTAGAGTTTCCAGGCACGTAGGAAACAGGTGTGCGGTGCAGGTGACCAAACATGATGGGCAGTCATACAGAGGACTGGAGGACACAGGATCTGTGTTGGGAGGGCGGTGGAAGGCGGTCATGACCCTGGGCCAGAGCTGTATTCTCGACAGGACCGGACAAGGTTTCACGGGGTACACTCCCACCTGCATCCTCGCTGACTGACCATGGAGCTGGAAGGAGGAAAGACTCAAGTCAGGACACCAGAACTGGAGAGAGAATATCCCTGAAACGTTCCTCCAGCACTCTTTACTGACAGAGTTTAATGCTCTTCACAGTGTAAAGAAGACGTGCTTAACTTGTCCAATTCATTGTCATGGGGCAGGCACTGAAGGCTGATGTCTGAGCTCAGTCACTGACCCGCTAAGAGGCTGAAACTCTTTCACTTTTGCCTGAAATCTAAGAACATTGTTATTTACAATAATTAATCCAGTAAATCTCTGACCTTGGTTCTCTGCTTTGCTATTTGAAATTGTTGCCAATAGGTAAAGTAATGTAAGTTCAGACATACCATAAACTGTTAAGATAGGATATTGCTGTTTATATAAATGCAACACTTCTATAACAACCACTAACTATAAAAACATAAGGAACAAATGTCAATTTTCTTTTGCACCATTTCTCAAGGTTTGTCTCAGAGACAAAAAGAGTATGGCTAAGCTATGGTTAAGTCGACAAATGACTTGTAAATTCTAGCGAAGCTCACTCTTCTTTAACATGGATTCACATTCTTTCAAATCATGCTTTACTCAAAATTTAACATTGTTTATTACTCAGTTACTGAAGATATGAGTAAATGATTAATTGAGAGACCATTTCGCATTGACTATCAATGAGGTAAATTACATAAGTACTTTGATATTTCTAATTTTACATTGAGACAAAATGACATGGAAGAAATAGAGTTGTTTTGATGACTTCTAGTTGTGCATTTCAGCTTTTCTATTTAGGTGTATAACTTAGAAAATATTACATTTTATTAAGGAATATTGGAAATGTAAAAATCGTCTATTTAAAAGCTTTTATTTTTAATTGCTTAATTTATTGATTGATTTTTAAAGTGTATTTTATTGATTATACTATTACAATTGCCATATTTTTTTCCCCTTTAACCCCCTCCACCCTGCACCAACCTTCCACCAGCATTCTCCCCACTCAGATCATGTCCATGGGTCGTACATATAAGTTCTTTGGCTTCTCCTTTCCTATACTATTCTTAATCTCCCCCTGTGTATTTTGTACCTACCAATTATGCTTCTTATTCCCTGTACCTTTCCCCCTTCTCCCTTCCCCCTCCCCACTGATATCTCTCCCTATGATCTCCATTTCTGTGATTCTATTCCTGTTCTAGTTGTTTGCTTAGTTTTTGTTTTTGTTTTTTAGGTTCAGTTGTTGATAGTTGTGAGTTTGCTGTCATTTATCTGTTCATAGTTTTGATCTTCTTTTTCTTAGTTAAGTCCCTTTAACATTTCATATAATAAGGGCTTGCTGATGATGAACTCCTTTAACTTGACCTTATCTGGGAAGCACTTTATCTGCCCTTCCATTCTAAATGATAGCTTTGCTGGATAGAGTAGTCTTGGATGTAAGTCCTTGCCTTTCATGACTTCAAATACTTCTTTCCAGTCCCTTCTTGGCTACAAGGTTTCTTTTGAGAAATCAGCTGATAGTCTTCTGGGATGTCCTTTGTAGTAACTGTATCCTGTTCCCTTGCTGCTTTTAATATTCTCTTTTTATCTTTAATCTTGGGTAATTTAATTATGATGTGCCTTGGTGTATTCCTCCTTGGTCCAATCTCTTTGGGACTCTCTGAGCTTTCTGGACTTCCTGGAAGTCTATTTCCTTTGCCAGGTTGGGAACATTTTCCATCATTATTTTTTAAAATAAGTTTTCAATTTCTTGTTTTTCCTCTTCTCCTTCTGGTACCCCTATGATTTGGATGTTGGAGTGCTTAAAGTTGTCCCAGAGGTTCCTAAGCCTCTGCTTATTTTTTTGAACTCTTGTTTCTTCTCTGTTCCAGTTGAATGTTTATTTCTTCCTTCTGGTTCAAATCATTGATTTGAGT
This sequence comes from Desmodus rotundus, assembly GCF_022682495.2. Lineage (NCBI taxonomy): Eukaryota > Metazoa > Chordata > Mammalia > Chiroptera > Phyllostomidae > Desmodus > Desmodus rotundus. The sequence goes on from NC_071391.1 coordinate 147,063,057, forward strand.
TCCAGTTTCCTTCCCTTCACTGTTGGTTCCCTGTACATTTACCTTTATTTCACTTTGCATAGCCTTCACTTTTTCCTCTATTTTGGGACCATACTCAACCATCTCTGTGAATATCCTGAATCCTAGTGTTTTGAACTCTGTATCTGATAGGTTGGCTATCTCTTCATTGCTTAGTTCTATTTCTAGAGTTTTGATCTGTTCTTCCATTTGGGAGATATTTTTTCATCTCAGCGCAGGGCAGGGAACCCACATTGCTGAATTGTGGCATTATATGTGGGGGAGGGGTCAGGGAGGAAACAATGCCACTTGCTCAGCTCTCACCCCACTTTCGGTCACTTCCCCTACTACCCACAAGCAAATTAGGCCCTTCTGGTGCTGATTCCATGGTAGATGGGCTTATACACATTATAGGACCCTGTGGGTCTCTCCAATGAACTCTCCTGTGAGGTTGAGAGTTTCTTCCACCACCGCAACCCCCACAGGTTTTTTCAGTCAGAGGTTTTGAGACTTTATTTCCTCACGCTGGAACCCTGGGTTGTACTGTCTGTCTCACTTCCCAGTTGTTCCTCCCAGTTTACCCACACGTGAATGTGGGATCACCTAGTCCTCCAGCCACTGCCATACCCGCCTGCTCTGCTGCCTTGCCATCATCGTTTCCACCCCAGTTTCCTATCTCCACCCCTCCTACCAGTCTGGATGAGTGTTTCTTCTTTAACTCCTTGGTTGTCACACTTTCATACAGTTCAATTTTCTGGCAGTTCTGGTTGTTTTTGTTTTCAAATTTGTTGTTCTTCTTCTTTTGGTTGTGTGAGGAAGTGAAGTGTATCTACCTATGCCTCCATCCTGGCCGGAAGATATCTAAAAACTTTTAAATAGCAGTAGGTGTTATACCCATGAATTCACCCTTCAATTATTAAGAAAATAGGATGTTACAAAGACTAGTAAAAACACCTGTGAGCTCCATTCCCAACCTGTTTATTTCTGCATGTTTTAGAGAGATAGCTAAGCTGAATTTTGTGTTTATCATTATTTTACTTTTTGCTTTTCACAGATTTGTATTGCATATAAAATTACTTTAAAATATTATTTGGACTGTTTATTCTTTTCAAAATTAACATAGTCTGATTCCCTTTTTGTCCAATCTTGCCTCATTCACTCAAAATTATATTGCTAAAATTAATATATTTTAGTGTATAACATTGTTCATTTATTTTTTCCTATTTGTAGATATTCCATTAAGTGAATGTAGCATGACTTATACATTCATCTGTATATGATCACAATTTATTGCTCTTGGTAACAATGCTAGTTTTAATGCTCTTTCTCATATTACCCAGTAAAACAGGGCAAGATTTTATGTATTGTTTATACCTCTTAGAGAAAATAGCAAGTTATTTGCTATGTGCATTTAAATTTTAAAGTAATTGTACCAATTTATACATTCAACAGCATGGTATAAGTATTCCAGATGTTCCACATTTTTACCAATATCAGCTATATTCCAGACTTCTTATATTTTGCAAACCTAATGTATGAGAAAATGTGTTTCATTGTTAGACCTAAATTATTTTTTGATTGGTCATAATTATCTCATTGTCTTTTCTTATATTTATTTCTGTTGTGTTTTCTCTTATGTGAAATTTCTGTTCTATTTCTTGTCCACTTTCCACTCATTTCCTGATCTAATTATTACTAATTTTTGTATGTGAGTTGCAAAATCTACCATTCTGTGACTACTTTTTAGGAATTTATGGTGTTTTTATATAAATGGATATCCTTAATTTTAGTTGAATTTATCAATATTTTTCCAGTTATTGTGTGTTTTGTTAAAACATTCTTTTCTAAATTCATAAACTTTTGTATTTTCCAATTAATAATTTGATAATTTTGCATACAAAATTTAGTATCAAATTTTATTTATTTTTTTTCTATTATATAACCAGTGGGCTTAGCACTATTTATTGTTGAGTTCATCATTTTCTAGGAATATGTAACATAACACTATAAAGTGTTAACACATGCATATCTGTTTCTACATACTACATCATTTTACTGATAAATTTTTACTATCATTTTACAACCACCAAATGGTATAAATTAACTAGACTTATAATATTTTGCTAATTATTAGCAAAATAGGGAAAAAATCACATCATCATAATCTTCTTCCAGGTATTTTTGGTTCTTCATAGTGTTTTGCTTTTTTTCATATACATGTTCACATCACCTGGTCAATTGCCTGGAAATATCTTGTTGAGATTTTGCCTGAAATTAAATGTAATCTAAAGATTAATTTGAGTAGAATTGATAACTTTAATATAATAAGTCTTTCTTTCAATGAATAAAGTATCTTTTCACTTTTTTCAGGTATTGTTAACTTTCTTTTTTTTGCCTTTTATTTATTTATTTATTTTGCTGTTGTCACTACATCATTGTATTTATTTGCTATTTCTTTCATTGTTTCATTTTTCTATTTTTAAAATTATTTTACTGTTGTTCAAGTATAGTTGTCTGCATTTACCCCCCACTACTCCCCTCCCACCCCAGCCATCCCCACCTCCCTCTCCCATACTTCCACCTTTGAAGTTATCTGTATTAAGATGTTGAATATCTTTTGTTAAAATTATCTCTAAATATATTTTATTCTTGTTGCTAAAATAAATATTTTTTCTCTAAAATTATATTGCTCAAGACATAAATCAATCATAGACAGAACCACCTAGCAACACTGTATCATTAGTCCTAATAATCAGCATTAGATGGTTTTAAAATTGTTCTCTAAGTAGTTTTATTTTTTCTTTCCAATTATTTTACTGTTTTTGTTTGTTTCTTCTTTAGCTATATTGGAAAGGGTTTTCAGACTATGGAACAGAAATTGTGATAGTGGAATTTATTACTGTCTTTCTGATTTTTATAGGGAATGCTTCTAATGATTGAAGTAATATTTGAAAGAATAATTTGTAAGCTTTTTGTATATACATAGGATTATCTAAAGGAAAGTAGGAAGTCCCATTGTCAGTTTGCTAAGCATTTAAAAATTTATACACATATGTGAATAAATTTTTATCAAATATTACTTTTAATAATTAATATTGATTATATAAGAATCTCTCTTTTTATGAACAAATTTTCCAGAGATTCCTTTATATTATTAGTTTCTTTCAAATACTGAATTCTGTTTTTTATTAAATCTTTCTATTATATCTATGTGTTTTATTTCTTAATTTTGATTATCTTTTCAATCCTTTCCTTCTCCCATCTTTAGATTTATCCTGTTGTTATTTTTCTAAGTTATACAGCTGGAATTGCACTTTATTAATTATTCTATATTATATTCACTATAAGTATATAAGACTATACACATTTATCAAAATGTTCCATTCTCTGTGTTCCTCAGTTTTGATCTGTGTGACATTGCAATTATTCTTCAGTTACACTGTAACTTTTACTATGATTTAGCCCTCAACTGATGTGTACCACAGGGCTTTACCTGGATTTTTCTTACACGCACTGCTGTCTGACACTGTCTTCAGGAATTTAGCTTGTGAAACTGTAGGATTCATTTGTTTCCTATCTCTCAGGGAATATTGTCTTCCAAAGCCAGATGTCCAATGTCTTAAAAACTGTCACTTGAGGTGAGAAAATAAACTTGATCTCTTTTATTCCATTGGCTAGAAACATAAGTCACATCATCATTTAAAAACTTTTTAAAATCCATCACAAGGCCAAGGATTCATAGAGAACTAAAGGAATTCAAGATCATCAGCCTCTCCTGGTAGAGAAGAGGCCCAAATTTGCTTTTATTTTAGAGGAGTAGTGGGTGAAGGTGGGAACTGCTTATAAAGAGAGATTAAAAACAAAACAAAACAAAACAAAAAAATCTGGGTTTTTAGCCCTGGCTGGTGTGGCTCAGTGGATTGAGTGCCGGACAACAAACCAAAGGGTTGCCAGTTCGATTCCCAGTCAGGACACATGCCTGGGTTGAATGCCAGGTCTCTAGTAGGGGGCGCTCAAGTAGAAACCACACATTGATGTTTCTCTCCCTCTCTTTCTCCCTCCCTTCCCCTCTCTAAAAATAAATTTAAAAAATCTTAAAAAAAAAATCTTAGGTTTTTCACAAATATTTAAATGCCACATGTGGGCTAGCATGTTGTTTTTAGAAATCCTAAAAGAACCACCTGCCAATTTTTTCCCAAGAAAGCTCACTGTCTTGTGAGACTAGACTTAAAAAAATTATAATCCATCTATATACTATGAGATAAACATTTTAAATAAAGGGCACAAAATGCTAAAAAGAAAATGAATGGAAAAACAATAGGTCATGCAAACACTAAGAATAAAAAATATAAAGAAAAAAAGGTAAATGTCACATAAAGTAAATTTGAAGAAAAAACATACTTCTAGAGTTTCACTTGGATAAAAGTATTAATTCATAAGGAAGAGGGAAGTGCACATGGCCTAATAAAGGTGCTTTAAAGTACATGCCATATAAATTTTGAAATATTTGTTTGAGTTTGATGAAATACATCATTGGAAACTTGATGGGAATTGTGTTGAATCCATAGATTGCTTTGAGTAGTATGGACATTTTAATGATATTAATTCTTCTTATCCAAGAACACAGTATGTGCTTCCACTTATTTGTATCTTATTCTATTTTTTTTCTTCAGTGTCTTACAATTTTCTGAGAATGGTCTTTACATCCTTGGTTAGATTTACCAACATATTTCTAGGTATTTAATTCTTTTTGTAGCAATTCTGAATGGAATTATTTTCTTAATTTCCCCTCTGTTAGTTCATTATTGGCATAAAAATGCAACTGATTTCTGGATATTAATTTTGTATCCTCCTACTTTGTGAATTGATTTATCAGTTCTACTAGTTTCTTGGTGGAATTTTTGGGGTTCTGTATGTACAGTATCATGTCATCTGCAAATGAAAACAGTTTTACTTCTTCCTTTACAATTTGGATGCTTTTTATTTCTTCTTCTTGTCTGATTTCTGTGGCTAGGAGTTCAGTGCTATTTGAATAAGAGAGGTGAAAGCGGACATCCCTGTCTTGTTCCTGATCTTAAGGTGAATACTCGTAGTTTTCGCCTGCTGAGTATGATGTTGGCAGTGGGTTTGTCACATATGGCTTTATTATGTTTAGTCATGTTCCCTCTAACCCCACTTTGCTGAGAGTTTTACCACAAAAGGCCCTGAATAGTAACAGTGATCCCAAGAAAGAAGAACAAAGTTGGAGGAATCACACTACCTACTATGAAACTATACTATAAGGCCATAGTAATCAAAACAGCATGGTGTTGGCATAAAAACAGACACATAGGTCAATGGAACAGAATGGAGAGCCCAGAAATAAACCCACATCTTTATAATCAATTAATATTTGACAGAGGGAACAAGTACATACTATGAGCTAAAGATAGTTTATTCAATAAATGGTGTTGGGAAAATTGGACAGATACATGCAGAAAAATGAAAATAGATTACTTATTATACCACATCCAAGAATAAATTTGAAATGGATCAAAGACTTAATTCTTAGGCCTGAAACCATAAAAATTGTAGAAGAAAACAGGCAGCAAAATCTCACACATTGCTCGTAGTAATATTTTATCAGATATATTTTCCAGGGAAGGGAAACCAAAAAAAAAAAATAAACAAATAGGACTTCATCAAACTAAAAAGGTTTTTGCACAGGAAAGGAAATCAATAAAATAAAAAGACAACCCATAGTATGGGAGAACATATTTGTGGATACATATGATAAGGGATTAATATCCAAAATTTATAAAGAACTTATAAAACTCAACACCCAAAAATGAACAACCCAATTAAAAAGTGGGCAAAGGACCTGAATAGGTATTTCTCCAAAGAGGACATAGAGTGGCCAATAGACATATGAAAAGATGCTTGATGTCACTAATCATCAGAGAAATTAAAACCATTAAATTAAAACCATAATGAGATACCATCTCACACCTATCAGAATGGCTATCATCAATAAATCAACAAACAACAAGTGCTGGTGAGGATGTGGAGAAAGGGGAACCCTTTTGCACCGTAGGTGGGACTGCAGAGTGGTGCAACCACCACAAAAAGCAGTATGGAGATACCTCAAAAATTTAAAATGAATCTTCCTTTGACTCCATGATCCCACTTCTGGGAATATATCCAAAGGATCCCCAAAACTAATTTAAAAGAACCTAAGCACCTCTATGTTCATTGCAGGGTTATTTACAATTGCCAAGATGTGGAAGCAGTCCGTGTCCACCAGTAGATGAGTGGATAAAATAACTATGGGACATCTACACAATAAATATGTAATCAACTAAGTACTAATCGACTGTCAAAAAGAAGAAAATTTACCCTTTGAGACTGTTTGGACAGACCCAGAAAAAGTTATGCTAAGTGAAATAAGCCAGTCAGAGAAGAACAAATAATACATGATTTCACTTATATGTGGAATCTAATGAACAAACCGAACTAACAAGGGATGGAAATGGACTCATAGATGGAGAGCAGGATGACAGCTTGTGGAGGGGAGATGAAGGATTGGAGGGACTGAGCAAAAAGGTACAAGAACTCACGCACATGGACAACAATGTGATGGTTGCTGGGGGGAGGGTGATATAAGGGGACTAAATGGATAATGGAAAAATACAGTGAAGATTAAGTTAAAAAGGCACATGCCTCAAAAATAACAGAATTAAAGGGAGTAGAAAAACCCACATAATGATTAGAGCTGTTAGCAGCCATGGTAGATAGACTTCTAGCAATTTCCCAAGATTTCTGTCCCCTGGCTAAACAATCAAACCAATTAATCTATGTCCTGCTAGGAAGGGTACCAGATATATGCATGCAGATGTAATTAAGATTACTAATTAGGGAGATACTCTAGATTATGCAGGTGAGCCCAAAGCAATTGCACGAGACCTTAAAAGCAAAAGAGCAAGGCAGGAAAGTTAACCAGAAAAATATGGCAGCAAAGGAAGACAGAGACAAGATGAGGCAAAAGGGAAGGTCAAAGAGATCGAAAAGTGAGTACTTGAAATGTCATTCCTGGCTTTCAAGATGGAGGAAAGAATAAATGAACCAAGGAATGGCCTAAAAAGCCTCTGGCCCTGGCCAGTGTGGCTCATTTGGTTGGATTATTGTCCCATAAACCAAAAGGTCATGGGTTCAATTCCCAGTTAGGGCACATGGCTATGTTGTGGGTTCGCTCCCTGGTAGGGGCACATATGAGCGGCAATTGATCGATGCTTCTCTCTTACAGTGATGTTTCTCTCTCTCTCTACAATCAATAGTCATGTTTTCAGGTAAGGATAAAAAGTAATTCAACAAAAACCTCTGTATGACAGCCACTAAGATGGGAGACCTCGGTCCTATGACAACATGGAAATGAATTCTACCAATGTAAATGAGCTTGGTAGGGGTTCACCCAGAGCATCTGGAACGGAACATAGCCCCGCAGCGTGTTGCTTTGGCCTTGTAAAACCCAGAGCACAGAAACAGCTGAGCCATGCTGTGTCTGAACTTGTGACCTACAGAACTGTGAGATAGTAAATGGAGATAACAAACAATAAATTGTTTTAAGCCTCTAATTTTGTGATAATTGTTTTACAGCAGCAATAGAAAATAAACTCAACACCCTTTCTAAGCAAATGATAGGACGACTAGGGAAAACAATCAGCAAAGGCATAAAAGTTCTGGAAGATGCAAACCCCAGCCTTGACCTAATATTTATGGAGCAGTACATCTAAAACCTATAGCATACATGTTCTTTCTTGGATGTAGATTGGATATTTAACAGCATTGGTCATATTGTAGACCATTAAAAACTGTGAAAAGACTAAAGTCATATAGAGTGTGTTCCCTGAACACAATAGAATTAAATTAGAAATCAATAGCAATAAGACAACTAAGAAAACCTCAATTATTTTGAATATTAAAAATATATTCTAGCCCTGGCTGGTGTGGCTCAGTGGATTAAGTGCCAGCCTGCAAACCAAGGGGTTGCCAGTTCAATTCCCAGTTAGGGCACATGCCTGGGTTGCTGGCCAAGTCCCCAGAAGGGGGCACGAAAGAGGCAACAACACATCGATGTTTCCCTCCCTCTCTCTCTCCCTCCCTCCTCCTCTCTCTAAAAATAAATAAATAAAATCTTTTAAAAAAAGAATTTCTGTCTAAAAAACCAAAACAAAACAAAATACCTCTAGATAGTCCATGAGTCAATAAAGAAATTACAAAAATAATTATTTTTATAAAAATAAAAATACAAAATATCAATGCTTATAAAGAAATTTATAACATTAAATAGAAGAAAATAAAGATCTAAAAACCAATGATGTAATAAAAGTTGACACCTCAAGAAACAAGAGAGTAAATTAAACACAACTTAGAAGAAAGAAAACAGTAAAGAAGAAAAATAAGTAATATTGAACTTAAAAAATAGAGAAAGTCAATGAAATTAGAAGATGATTATTTGAATGGATCAGTAAAATTAATTAGCCTCTAACTAGATTGATAAAAAATAGCTAGTATATAAATTACCAATTTCAGAAATGAATTAGAATATCATAGCAGATCTTACAGGTTAGATCCTATGTTATATTATGAAAAACGCTGCAGGAAAATATTGAAATATTATGAATAGTGTGTGCGCAATTTCACTTATTTAGACAAAAGAGAAACATATTTTTAAGTTTTTTTTTTATTGTTGTTCAAGTACAGTGGTCTCCATTTTCACCTCACCACAGCTCCCCACCCCACCCATCAATGCCTCCCACCCTTGAAACTACCCCCTTTGGCTTTGTCCATGTGTCCTTTCTTCTCTTTTAAAGGAAAAGAGAAACATTTTTGAAAGACACAATACCAAAACTGACCAGGAAGAGATGCAAAACAGAAATCTGATGGGTCTATACTGCTTATATAAACTGAATATATGATTAAAAACCTTCTCTTAAAACAAGTGAATGAACAAGCAAGATTCCAGGCCTGGAATGATTTCACAGGTAAATTCTATCGAACATTTAAACAATAAATAATATAAGTCTCAAAAAAACCTTTAAAAAATAGACTTGAAGGCAATACTTTTCAATTTGATTTGTTAGGCCAACATTACTCTGATGCCAAAATGAGGCAAAGACATTAAAAAATAACGAAGTTCCAATTAACAGATTTTTAAAAATATGTAATAAAACTTTAACAAATTAATTTCAGTGATTAAATAAAAAGGAGAATGCACTGCCCAAATGGGTCTACTTCAAACTTTCACAACATTCTAATAACTAGAAAATTAATCACTGTATTTAGCCATTTTAAAAAAGTGAACATCACAAGTGATAAAATAATTGACATAATTTAAAATTGATTCATAAAATAAAATGTCAGCAAGCTGAGAATTAAAGAGAAATTAGTCAACATATAAAGAGCATACACAAAGATAAAATTAAAAAGATTATAATTATTCCTAATTATTAAAATCTGAATAATGAAAGTTACAGAAAAAAATGCATTGATGTTTATTCTCTCTACCTTTATTCACCATTTAACTGTAGTTTTTGGCCAGTGAATAAGGCAAGGTAAGAAGAAAAGTCATAAGATTTAAACAAAAAATATAAAATTTATTTTATTTGATGACATAACAGTTTACAGAGGAGACCCTAAGGAAGCCATAAAAATAAAGCTTCCAGATCTAATATATGAATGTAGAAAGCTTCCATACACTCAAAACACAATTTTATTATATATTATGATAAAAAATAGGAAATTAAATAAAAGTATAAATATTAATAACATTAAAATAATATAATTTAAGACTAAATTTAATCAACATGTATAAAATCTGTACATGGAAATCTATAAAACATTGCACAGAGAAATTTACAGGGCCAAAAGTAAACAAAGGGATAATTTAGTCATTAAAAGATTAAATATTATTAAAAATGGAAATTCTCTTGGGTTGATCTGTATTCAATTGATGGAATTCATTCCAAATCTAGGAGGCTTTTTAGAAAAAAATTAACAGGCTCATTTAAAAATGTATACATAAGCAAATGACCTAGAAAAGTCAAAACGATTTTCTGAAAGCAGAACAATTTGGAAGACATTTCTAAGTGCAGTAATCAAGACAATATAGTCAAGACAAAGCATTGGTGCAATAGGTCAATGGCAGAAAACAGAGCCCAGAAACAGACCTACACTTACATGGTCAATTGAGTTTTGACAATACAGCCACCGTAATTCAATACAGACAAGCCTTGTAAACCTACAGTCCTGGGACAGCATAATCCCTATTGGGAGAGAAAGGTGGGGAAGGACCCTCACCTTGTACCTAGAACTGTGCATAAAAAATAACTCAAAATGAATTATAGATCTGTATATAATAGCTAAAACTATTTAATTTTATGTGAAGAAATACTTTTGTAATTCAGATAAGCAAATGTTTCTTAAAAGAGTACATAGCAAAACACTAGAAATCATAGATAAATTTTGCTAAAATTAAAAACACATTCTTTTCAAAACAGTTAATAAAATAAAAAGACAAACTATACTTGGGAGAAATTATTTTAAAAGTATAAATCTTGCAGAGGATCATATAGAATATATAAAATATATTTCAACTAAATAATAAATAGCAAATCAAACACCTTAGAAAAATGGGCAAACAACTTGAACACTTCAAAAAGAAGATACACAAATGGTCAATGAACAAATGGTCAATGTTACTCAACATCATTAGTCAGCAGGGAATTAAAAATTACATAGTCATAGGACTATGTCAGTGAATGCAAAACAACTGTTCAACAAATTTTAATGCCCATTAATGATAAAAGTCTCAGCAACTTAGGGTGAAAGAAAACTTACTCAGTTCATAAGGAGAATCTATTAATAGCTACAGCCAGCATACTCCTCAATGGAAAAATAATGAAGGCTTGTTCATGAAATGTTCAGACCACTTTAATACTTGATGTCCTAGCTAGTGCAACAGGCAAGAGAAGAAAATAAAATTCATCCATATTGAAAGGAATACAGCTGTTTTACTTGTGACATGCTCCTATATGTAGTAAATTCCAAGTAATGCTTTTTAAAAACTTACTAGAGTAAGTGAATTTAACTATGTTGCAGGATACAAAGTCAATATAAAATATCAATTATATTTCTATGTGATAGCAATGAAAATTTGGAAAATGAAACTACATATATATATATCACTTATTATAACGTTCATTGTAATAAAATAGAAGTTTCTTATTTACCCAAACAAATTAATGTGCTATTACTTTAAATTTTGTTTAACAGTCTGGTTTTCCATTTCCAGTAAAACACGCTTTAGTCTTGGAGAGTGCTAGTGTGTCCAGTGTAAAACACTGTACCCCATGAGGGTGATAGGTCTGCAGGGGGGCAGTGATTGTTCATTTATATCCCAGAGTGCGCCCATTTCTTTCTAGAAACACTTTCTAGATTACCCACCATGGACTCTCCCCCTAACATCCTGCCCCTTGGCTTGGCATTTTTGGAAATTCCTTAGCCCGTCAAAGGCATCATAAGCATGTTCCTGTTGTGAGTGCTCAACGCAGATAGAAATTACACTAAAGTACAGAGAAAATAAAAGTCTCAACTCACTAAAAAGCATGATAAAATGCATTCTAACAAAACAAATCAACCGATCGAAATCACAGTGTAGACTAACCATGAAGAAAACCCTGCCAGCTCTTAAATGTATCACTCATTATGTGGAAACTGAGATCTGCAAATTTTATGATGGCACATAGTTCACACACAAAAAGGAACTATGCATAGGTCTTGTTTTAACAAGATGTCAAATAGGATTTAGATATGTCTGTGAAACCCAGTACATCTTAGTTGGCTTTATTTTATTCACCTGATATTTGTATTTTTTATTATTTTTATGTTTGTTTTTCTCCTTAATTCAGTTGTAAATTTCTCAAGTGTAATGGATGAGTCTACTTTTGCTTTTATATTTCTCCTAGCAGTAACTCCAGTGTTCAGTAAATCCTGACAATATTTAAAGAAAATTAGTCAGAGATCTGCAGCCAAACCAAGTTCAATTCTTTTTCAACTTGTTTTGAGAAAGGAAAGAATTAACCAATTGAGATGATCTCATATATTGTAGTTTTAGTCTCGTCTTATTGAGTGCATCTCAAATTCTATACTCATGACTCCACCCTAGAAAAACTGAAAGTATCCTCTGAGAATCCTGGTCCTTGCCCTGGCTGGGTGGCTTAGTTGGTTGGGCATCACCCTGCAAAGCAAAAGGTCACTGACTTGATTGCAGTCAGAGCACATGCCTAGATTGTGGGTTTGGTCCCTGGTAGGGGCACGTAAGAGAGGCAACTGATCAATGTCTCTCTTTCACTCAGTGTTTCTCTCCCTCTCTTTCTCCCTCCCTTCCCCAATCTCTAAAAATAAATAAATAAATAATTTTAAAAAATAGTTCTCCTATTTATTGATAATCAGCAGTCTAACAGGTGTTTGCTAGCTGTAATTTCACGTTCAGTAAACATTGTGATCTACCTCCTATGGATAAACATAAAATTACATACTTTTTAGAAAGTAGGTCTAAAATTGCTTCAAACTTTAAAGAATATTTTTCTCTCAAGCATGGAATTGAAGAGAAGGAAGGGACATTTGTCAGCCTTGCTGTCTGGTACAGATCAACAAGAGAGAGTTAATCACCTGAAGCCAAGAACGTCAGTGAGTTTGTTCTGAGTCCTTGGTTCTTATTGTCTAGCAGCTTTAGTTCCCTGGTTACTTATTCTTCTTTAGTGCTTCAGTCGTTAAGAGTTATCCAGCAGCCATGGAAATACTAGCAATAGGTGGTTTCTAGCAGCAACTCGGGTGTACTCATCACAGCATTGTTGACCTTTTGTGACTCTACAAGTAAGTTTCTGGTGACCACAGTGTGCGGAGATAGAGCACAGATTAACATAAAAGGGTTGTTTCACACTCTTATTTGACAGCAAATGAGTGGAGCAAGGTAAACAAAGAAGTCTGGAAAGATCTCAGAGAGGAATTCTTGGGAAACTTCAAATTCACATCTATTAAGGAAAGGAGAAATTATTAAAGAGCCAAAAATAAAGTAAATAAATTAAATAATCCTTTTGATTGTACTCCAGTTTTTACATAATATTGAGTGTATACTTATTAAATTATAACCTAATTATATAAATATATGCCATAATATTTATAATGTTAATATTTATAATGTTAATACCTTTTATAAATGAAATGTACAGTATAGTCGCATTCTAAAATCATTTTATCTATCTATATTTTCTTGATTTGTCTCTGTTTTAAGATATCTGAAATTACATTTACCAAATGGTAATGATGGATGTTTATTATGGGTGTAAGGATGATTGTTAATTTTGTTATTTATGTTTTTTATATTGTTAAATGGTTTATAATGTTTGCATATATTCTCCCACTAAATATAATGGAATGTGTGAGACTTTGGGTAGGATGGGTTCTGGGGAACAATTTGTGGACATGTGAAATTCAAGAACAAATTTTCTGTTCCCCAGATACAATGGTGGGGCAGGCATAGGATAATAATGATAGATATTCTGAGTCGAAAAATGCATTGTCATAAAAATAAATTTCCCTTCATCTTTTTCCATATTTCAATATTGATATTTGTCTGCTTCCCAACGTAGGACACTGAGGAAAACTGAAACGTCACCCTTGCTGCTGAAACAGCAAAAATAACTAAATATATCAGGGAACTTCCTGGTTATTTTGTGTATAAAGCATACCAACAGCCCATAAAAATAACCAATGGCCATGTGAGGCCGTAACTGAAGAAATCCTTCTTTCACTTTAGGAGTCAAGGTGACATAGTGTGCATGCCTCCTTTGATTTCTTTGCATAGTAATAACCCTGTTAGTTTCTGTTTAGTGATGGGAGGTAAGGGGAAGCTGGAGAAGATGCGGTTATATATGACTGCAGTGGAAGACAGAGATTCTGACTTACATAAATCGTGGTCAGATGTAATCCCTTTGGAATTAGGCTTGAGAAATTACTGCCTCTGCTCTCCTAACAGCTGTAGCAATAAAAGATCGATAAACTTAAGTTGCAGTGGTCAGAGCAGCCTGTTTGTTCTTTGTTACCTCAGAGTGCTACCATCTAATAAATAATGTTTATTATAGAATGATCTTATAGTTTATACATTGTATATATTATTGCATTTTATAAAAAAATGTGCAGTGCGTTCTTATTTTAAAATCATATTTTGTATTTATTTTTATGGATTTCTTAATGTTTTAGGATATCTTAAATGTTTATACATAAATATATAAAATATACTATTCTCTAAAACACATTGAATATATGATATATATAATTCTATCCATATATGATATAATACTAGTATATAGAACATTGTAATTTCTTCCATATATCTACCACATTAGAGTCAGTATGCAATTATATTCACACAAAATTAATTAATAACAAAGATAGAGTTTGCCTCTATAACATGTAATAAATAAAAAGAGCTTAATTTAGCTTCTACCTCTAATTCTGAAGTTTTTTATTTCACAAAACCGTCTGTCACTATTAGAGTTACTCGTGCACTTGGCTTAGAGGGTTCTGAGTGCTCTCTCCAGAGACATGATGTCATTCTTTCTGACTGCAGGGTCCTGAAGGGTTTCTCCCTTTATCCTCAGAGACTCTGTTCACCACCCTCTGTGGAGGTTTCTGAGAAAACCCTTTTTCTGGGGTGGGAAACTAGCTTCAGGGATGCATAGCAATCATTGCAGCTATTTGCCCTGGGTCTCCACTACTCACAGTGCTGGGCTGAGCTGTACCCCTGGTACCCTTCCGCAGCTTTAAGAAGCTATGTAAGGAGAGAATGGAAAGGAGAGGGAAATGGGAATCAAAATTAAATTCTCTTCAGAAGAGAGCAGTCTATGAAATGACTTTTCAGTGGGATGTACACAAAATGAAGGATGATTGGTTTAAAAAAAAAAAAAGAAAAAGAAGCTATATGCTCTCAATCCTCTTGTGGATTCCTTTAAATTAGGTTTGCTCTCTCTCTCTCTTAGGATATATTGCCTCATCAATTACAATAGAAATGCAAATTTTCAGTTTTCTAATGTGAAATTTAAATATGGGAGAGAATATTAAATAAATACAAGTTAAAACATTTTGATACTTGACATAAAATGGCCAGGAAGATAGTGCTCTTACATTTTCAGGACACAGATAAAATTCTAGTAAAGGTAGTAAAAAGTAGTAGCTTCTGCCTGTTTTAATAAATGAAGCTAAACTGCAGCAAATTCACTTTGATTTACTGAAAACTCTGCCCAGGAGAATTTGAGATCAGCTCGAGTTCCATACTGAAATCCTTCTCCTGTGGATGAGCAGGTTCAACCTGAATTTCCAAGTATTTTCCTGGCCATGTTACTTTTATTCTTGTTGTATGACTTATACTTTGATGTACCAGCATTTAGACCTTCAAAACTTAGACTCTATCACACTAGGCAGATGATTGGTCTTAGCAGTGGGCAGTTACTTCGTGGGTTTGTTCTTAAGTTTATCAGATTGTCAGTTATCTTTTGATTTTAGTGGATTGGCTTTCATTCCAATTTCAATATGTGTGTCTATAGCAGAGTACAGAATATACCAGCGATACCACATCTGTGTTAGAGTTTTTCTTCTAGCTGATGAATCTTCAGTCTCCCAGCCACTGAACCTTCATTATCTGGTGCACCACCTTTAGGGTGACTTGGTGACATCTCTTCGTCCTGCCCCCTATGGCTTACTGTGGAACAGTTCATTTAAAATGGTAATACTAATGTTCTAAACACAAAAGATTAGTACAGAAGGTAATCTATGTGCTCAACGTTTATCTCATATATATGCGTGTATGATTTCAGAGAGAGCAAAAGACAAAAGAAATACTATCAGATAGAAACTACAGGCAAATGACTCTGCCCTATGTACACTACTGCTGGAGAAGATTGCCCTCTGCTGTCAACAATTTGGGACTTTTCTATGGAGTTCGTTGAACTCCACTGTAGAGTTCTTGAAAATTCCTGGCCTTAGTATTCAGAGATTTGCCCCATAAATGATATTCTTCAGACCCAGAACATATTATTAACAACCGTAAAAATGCTGGATAATGAGGAATTTTCCCTTATTACAGATATCATGATCTGTCTCCCCTTCCAAGCATGAGGTTGCATTGCACTCTCACGAATGTAAATGTATAACATTGGTAAATATCACTAAAGGTTAATTTTATTTCAAAACCTGATTAGTATATTGAACCACACTCATATATATTCCAATAAAGCTTTAGTTTTGGCCTTTGTGAGAAGAATCCTCCCAAGATTAAAGTCAAGAGGGCAAAAAGCCCTAAACTGAAAATGGACGACATCCAAGATGCTAAGTTTCCTCCCTGATTTTGTAGCCATAAGAATTATGCAATTGCTTGACTTTTCAGAGATAACATTGCCAGAAATTTATAGGCAAAGACATAAATGTCTCACTGAGAAGTCAGGAAATGATAATTGAACATGTGGGAACAAATCTTTCTGCTGCCATGCTGTTATGAATGAGGTTGATAGAGCTTGCTTGGTAATGTGGCATTAGGGGAAATGAAAACAGGATGTCAGTTCCAATAGCAATTACCCAGAGTGATTGCAAATGTCTGTGATAATACATTCAAGTTGACATGTTTTTGACTACAACTTGGCATAGGGTCACGAAGAGCTTATCCTGTGTTGACTCCAAATTGTAATAGAAGCTTCCAGAATAGACATGAGCAGGGCAGACCTGCTCATTTAGCAATCTTCCAGCTCAGCATAAATTTATTGGTCGTACAAGGTGTGCCACACATCAAATGTGAAAACATCCATTATCATGTTATTTTCTTCTACATACACCTGGATCCCTAATGCATTCATTTTTTAACAGTTAGGAGAAATGGATAAGATTCTTCTCCTACTCTGTACTTTATATGATGGAGAACCCCCTAAAACCCAGTATTTATATATAAAAAAATTATAAACATGCATTTATTCTTACATGTTTAAACTTCAGTCACCTACAAAGTACTCTCCATTTGATGCAATACACCTATCGAGATATTTTTTCACTGCTCAAAACAGTTTTTGAACTTGTCAATTTTGATGCTTTATAGTGCGTCTCTTGTTTTTTGTTTTGCCTCTTCCACATGGACAAAACATTTCCCTTTGAGGAATTTGTTCATCCAAAGAAATAAATGAACAAAAAAGGCACTTGGGGCAAAATTGGGGGAATAGGGAGGGGGAGGCATGGGAGTCACGCCATTTTTGGTCAAAAACTTCTGAACGCTCAGTACCATGTGGGCAGGTGCGCTCATAAATCACCCATTGTGAAATGCACAAACACAGTGAAAGGTTCTTCAAAAAAATTCACTGAAGTCCAGTGCAGCCTCTCACAACACCACCAGTTGGTACACTAATACAGATGTGTTCCTAGAACTCTCACCTAGTGGGGGAAGCCTGTGCTATAAGGGGCCCATGCTCCAGAAGGTAATTTCTTTTTTTGGGGGGTCCCCCGTTTAGATGCATGTTGAACCCATTTATTTTCCATTTTTCTTATCTTAAAAAAATGGATATTTCAAAAGATGCCCAAGGAGCTGACTCACCTTCTGGAAGGTTCTGTGTGCTTTGCTCCACACTGTAATAATAACATATTACCTATCAAGGCACTTCTCGTTGGTATTTTAACCAAAGAGATATCCAATTAGTTCCATACAAAGATTCACTTTTTTAGTTCAGAAAACAAAAGGTGAATAGCAAATTTTTAAAGTAACAGCAAATAAGTGATAGAGTTAGTACTTAAACTCTTGTTTCCTATATCATGGTATTTTGATTTTGAAAGTCTCTGTATAGTTTAAATATAAAGTTCTCTAGAAAGAAGTAAATAGTGCTTGCTCGCTCTGAACTTTATTTCAAACTGTAGCCCCCTCTGGCGGGAAACATTGCTTTTTCTCTGAGTATTTCTTTTCTAGTTTGGATCTATTTTTAGTATTTTATGTTTTCAATCTAGAATAACATGAATTGTATTTGCTTTTAGAATGAAGTCAATACTTGTTATAGTTAAACAATAATTTATTGAATGAACCATTTTTCTGTATCAGAGAAAAAACTAATTTATGAAAGAAAGCAATAGCTTACAATTTCATTGAGGCAAGAGAGCACAGTAGATAAAAGTGGATACGAATACTGTTAAAATAATAGAGACATACATAAGTACATGTTAATAACATATAAAGTAGTGATCTTTATGTTTTTGCTTAATATTCCATAAAAGACTTGTGATAATGATGCATTTCCTTACACATTTTTAATTGATCTAAATTTTTATAAGTATAAATGGTTTAATTTTTTGTGTATGTGTATACAAATAAAATTTAACTTTTTATTTGCTATGGCAGTAAGGTTCTAAATTAAATGAATTTGGATTGATTCATTGCTTTTAAAATAGAATTGATAAGAACATACTATTAAAAAATATAATAATTAAACATAACAAAATATTGGAAATGTACCTCTGAGATCAAAAGTATTTGATCATATTTTATATCAATGTAACATTATGATTTATTGCTAGAATAAGAATAGTTCAGCATTAATTTAATTTCTTTTTTTTTGCATTTATACTCAAAGTGTTGGAAAGACTCCCATACATGAACAAGTAGATAAAATAGCCAACCATTTAATATGTCAATGTCACTCAAGTATATGAACCCTTTCTAAATTATATACCAACAATCATGTGACATTTTATAGTCAACAAATAGCTAAATGGTAGTGCATTTGAAAACACATTTGGATTTTCCTTCAATTTTCTTTGAATCAAAGGATTTTAAACCTTTTGGCTTATAGAGGTATTATATCCAGAAATTAATTTATTTTCTATATTTCTGAGAGATTATATGTATGCTTTACTGAAACTAAATATATTATAATCATAGTCTCTATCTTTTAGAGGTACTTGTCCACAGATTTAAAATGAGCCTAAATAGGCATTCAAAACAATCCCATAAAATTGGAAGTATTTTAAGAGTTTTTCTAAGTGACCTAGTAGGATATTCTACTTTCAGAAATACGACTTAATTTATTTTGTAGATGTTAACAAAAGAAAAAAGGAATGCATTTAATAAAACATTTCTATGTACAAAAAAGAAGAGGAGGGATTAACTTATAATAATTTTGACAGACAACTGTACTTGAACAATAATAAAATAATTTAAAAAATAACTTTGAAGCTCTCTCATAAATGAATAATTTTCCTACAACTGCTGGGAGATGCAATGGCTAAAGTCATGAGAATAGAATTGTCAGTGCCCCGCCCCCTCCTCAGTTCTGACGCCTGAGTGTGATTTCCAATTATCCCAACTGCATTTTAAATATTTCACTAAGTGCCATGCCTCGCCCTCAGTAGATACATGCAAAAGTCAGGGAGTGTAATGATACTTTCACTCAGGGATGTGCCTTCAGTAGAGGAGGTTTCTCAGACAACAACATTTAATCGTACTTATTTTTGCCTTTCAAAATACTACAAGAAGATTCTTGATGAGTGTCTTACATTTCTTTCTAAAGTGAGAGAAGACAATTAAGAAAAAGAAGATAGGAAAAGAACCAATACATATCTTAAATACAAGGACATTTTCAGTAAGATCAATTTATACGAAAAGCTCAAGTCCATAATGGATCCATGCAATGAGTCCCTAGAAACACCCCTGCCACATACCACTTAGACAATTTTCATCAACTTGATTGTGGTGCACACCACTGTGATGACTGCTGACGCCAAACATACACAAAAAACATAGAAAACACCCACAAAAGGAAAAAATCTGCTTAGGATCTGATGTCAGTAAAAGCCTCTGTGGGGCGTACATGGGTTGATCTTTGTCCATAAAGATGAACAGACAGACAGAGCAGGACAGGACACTCTGAATAGAGCTAACATTTTTAGAATCAAAAGATACGGTGCTAGGGGAAGTGAAGAGAATAACTTAGCTGAAGTAAAAAGAACATGTTTAGCTGGGTTAAGAGTTCTTTTGTACCTCGAATTGGGGAGGCTGTGCTTAAACTTGAAAAACCATCTCAAAGTATCCATTTAGGACCACCTACTTTAGAATCACTGGAGAGTACTATGTAAAAAGCAATCTTGATCCCGATTTCGAGAATATCTACAGTGTTTGGTATCTGCATTGAACTTTATCTTACAGTAAGTTCATCATTCAATTACTCTATCCTCATTCTTTCAAATTCACTCTCTGCCATTTAAATTTCTCAGAACAGAAAAAATAAAACAACTGTTTAAATCTAAATGCATAGGTTATCTAAAATAAATCAGAGTATTGAATCAAAGAGAATTTTACATTTTATTACATAAACACCATATATTTAAATATTCTGTAAAAGTATAAAAGCCAAAAGTATAATGTTACTTGCTTCCCCTTATATTGTTGAAAAATATATCATGTATCCTTTCTTCTAAATTTGCTACTGTTTGATTTGGCCTTTCACCGGCCTTAATTTCTCTGGGAACGGCTCCCGTGGAAATGATTCGTGTCAGGCTTACCCATGGAAGGAGGCATGGGAGAAAAAAAAATTGTAATAATGCTTTAGTAAGGAACTAACTAAAAGGACCTATTCACTCCAAAATCTCGATCATTGACAAAAAAACTCCAAAAGAATATTAGAAAACAGTATAAAAGTTGATAGGGGAAAGAAGAGAGAAAAAATGATAATTACTCATTTTCATTTCCTGGAAGAGGAAAAAATGAACCCTTGTGAGGAAATATTATATATACAACTTTATTTTCTCAAAACCTAAGAACAAATATGTGTAAGTTCTGCTTTGTAAATAGCTCAAATATTGTCCTTCTTATCAACTTAAGATCTTTACTGTCTGAACATTTTTTTTTTTGGTGTTTTATGTAAGTTCTTCTCACTATACTGAATAAGGAACAAGTGAATCCCATTTCAGTCCTTCCCAAGTGCTTCTCTGCCTCACCCTAAACACTTGATTAAAGATATTAAAGTGTAACTAAGCATGAGATATATTGATATGACTTTTACATAATATAAAACATATGCGACCATGAAAGAGAAAAAGGTGCAGATGCAAGAATATTCAAGGAACTCACGCAGGAAGAGTTTCATCAAATCAGGAGAAAAACATGTTCACCCTGCCCCCTGCCCCATCCGCCTCTTGCTTCAATACATGCAGATTTTAGAATGAGGTACTGTGGTTAAATTCAGGATTCTGAGAACAGTAGAGAAAGTAGGATTTTCTCACTTAGGAGATAAAACAAGAAAAGGAAATGAAGAGAGAGAGAAATGTTACGATTCCTATGCAATCTAATGGCAAAGAATCCAGAAATGGGAGAACATTAAACAGGATTAGTTTTTCACCCCCACCTTATCCTTTTGCATCGTATGGCTTAGCTGTGGCAGAGATGAACAGAGATAAAGACTGAGGCAGGACTAGTTAAGGCCTAGCCTGATTGGACTTTGAGACTCACACATGAGGAGGGTGCCATTGGCCCGAAATAGAGATTCCAAACAGATTTGATATTAATATGTGCATCTGATTAGGGCCAGGGTTTCTATCTCAAAAGATTCTACCTGGGGTTAGTAAATGGTAAGAGAAGTCTCTATATAGGTGGACAAAATATTCCAGGTAAGACTTTTACTGTTCAAGATGGTTCCTTTTGAGTGGAATCCCAGGAAGTTGAAATATAAAGGACTAGTCCCTGGGGAAATATACCCGGGAGATTGAGGCAGTTACAATTTCCAGGCAGGAGGCTAGCAGAGCTCAACTAATATCTGGAAACCGGGCTGGGAGATGTCACAGGATAAATGTCTTACTCTCTAACTCAGGACCTGGAACAACAAAGTCACCAGCAAATATGTGAAAGAATAGGTGATGAAGTAAACAGAGACAGACACTAAGTCACATTAACCAAAACATTTCCCTTGGAGGACTTTTTTCATCCTGGGAAACAAAGAAACTCAAGGATTCTTTGGGTGAATAGAGAGGGTGAGGCTTGGGGATCATGCTGTTTGGGGTCCAAAACTGCTGAACACTCAGCACAGTGTGGGCGGGTGTGCTTGTAAATCACCCATCATGAAATGGGCAAATGCGTTGAAAGAGTCTTCAGAAGAATTCATTGAGACCAACCAAATATAGACTCTTGCAACAACGCCAGCTGGTGCACTCATACACATGGGTTCCTAGAACACTCACCTAGTGGGGAAGCCTGTACTACAAGGGGGCCTGCCCTCCAGAAGATTATTCTGTATTTTAGGGGCCCTCTTGTAAACATCAATTGTAAATGTAATAAGAGTCTACCAATTCAAATGTTAATCTCATCCAAAACGCTCACAAACTTACCCGGAAAAATGTTCAACCAAATGTGTGAGCTCCTACGACTCCTTCAAGTTGACACACAAAATTAGTCATTACATTCTCACTAGCTTAGGTCTTCCCAAGTATTCTTTGGTGAACATTTTTTTCTGCCTAAACCAAAAAGAAAGCCACTATCAGATTTTTAAAATAATTTTACTGGTTTACTAACTCTAGAAGTTATTCTTATGGAATCCTTATCCCCTTTACTGTGTTGGGGTCTCTCGTGCAATCTTTGAAATTTAGTACAAAAATGTCCCAAAATGATACTTTTGGGGCTATGTCCCAAATGATACTTTTCTAGAAGTAAACTTGTAGTTCTCAGCAGATGTTTTTATCAAGTTTTAAATGTTTTACTTTCATATTATTTTTTATCTCCAGTGGTCGAGGTAGTGAGTTTTAATTCTGTGAAACACTGCTTCTTCTGCAGGTTTCCTCTTATATTTAAATGCGGTGGAAAAAAGGAAATAGAAAACAATAAAAATACCATTTAATTTTGGCTTAAGATTAAAGTTTCTAAGAGGAGCATATTTTTGATACATGATTTGACTGGGTAAATATAGCTCAGCTGGTAAATCTACCACACACCTTGAAAGCTCAGTGAGCAGAAGGACCCTCCCATTATTACAGGGGCCTCAGGACATCTTTAAACTTATTGTAGCTTATGCAACTTTTTGTTCATAATTTATGTCTAAAGAGAAGACATACAACTTCCATTATGAAGACCATCCCAGAACCATTGCAATGGGTTTCTAGTCCAATTTTTCCAGGAATGCAGATGGTACTGGTTATTTTATCCTATTCTTAAAAGTTGTATTAGAATTACTGATAAAATACTGGATTACGGCAGATAATTGGTGAAGGACTGACGTGCCAAATATAGGAACATGACAAATTCTCTTAGCATATCTATGCTTCAGAAGGGATCCCAGTGCAATCGGTGCACTCCTGTAAAATGTGGTTCTACGTCATCTCAATGATCATGTTTGACTTGGATATGGACATTAGTAGGGGGTAGAAAAGATGGCTAATTTTGTATCAATTATATTATTTCTTGGTTCACAGAATAGATGATGATGCAGACTAATATACAAATGCTTCGAATGACTGAATGGTCTCTTTGTTACCTGACACATGTCACATGGCTTCCCAGGGTGCCACTTTCTTTCCAAAAGAATACTAAAGCACAAACATAATTGCATCAGCAATTTGAAACATACATTACATCTTTGTTTTATGAAACATCAAGACATGGGTAACATGACACAAAATATGTAGAAGGGCTTTATAAGTATACAGTTCTATAAAATACAAAGTATATAGTGTATTTTTATGATTTTTAAGCTGTTTCTTGCCAGTGAATTATATTTTATATACAAACTATAATAAAAATGCCTGTTTTAATAAAATGCACTCTATTCTAAAGGCATACTGCAAATATTATGTCCTATGTTTCATCAACGTGTGTGAAGATAAATGTGTTTAAATGAGCTAAAAAGAACCCTGGCTGATCTGGCTCAGTGGATTGAGTTCTAGCCTACGAACCAAAGAGTCACAGGTTTGATTCCCAGTCTAGGGCACATGCCTGGGTTGCCAGCCAGGGGCCCAGTTGGGGATGCGTGAGAGGCAGCCAAACACTGATGTGTCTCCCTCCCTTCTCCTCTCTAAAAATAAATAAATAAACTCTTAAAAGTAAGTAAACAAACAAATGAGCTAAAAAAGAAAAACATATATATGTTTATACATGTATTGTATATCTATAATAATCATTAGTTTTAAGTTATAATATCCCTATATAAGTATAGAAGCTCTAAATAATACTTTATATTTCTAGGGTGCTAAAAATTATGGAATGCTCTGTTAGTAAGCATTTACTGAAAATCATTCTCAGGGAGGGTACCTTTGAAAGCATTGCAATCTAATGCTCCAGAATAACTGTTGTTTGCGTACACAAGTTTCTCCTTTCTTCACTCAGTAGATATGAGACAATAGCTCCATAATCTAGAATGTATACTAGACTACGTGGTACATGCCAGACCGAAGGTGTACATAGTGATACAAACACATGTAGATTCCAGACTTTTTCTTTTAGTTTTATAAAAGTAATGACCTTTGACCTGTTAATTTTGCCTTAAAATGGTTTTCATTTTAGACACTTAAAACCTTAAAGTGGAAAAGTCTGTACACATCATCATCATGATATGCTTTTTTTCCCTACTGGAGTAGACCTAAAAGCTGATGAAGAGGCACTGACTTTTAATATTAACAAATTGTTCATATTTTATTTAAATGAGAAAATAATTTATGGGCTTATTTTGTATGAAATTTTCAGACATCATAATATTCATTTTATTTTTATATAAATATTTCATTAAAGAGTAAATTCTGTATAAAAGCTAATTATATTTAACTCCAACTATAGAATAGAATAGTAAGTAAACAAATTGCTAAAGATTCTGGACTCGTAATGCTCTAATTTCATAATTAGAAAGATGATTTATAATAATTTGCAAACAGTGATCTCAAAGAATTACCACATGTTTTTAAAGCTGATTCCAACCATAACCATCCTAATACCTAGAGTCTTCAGGGCACTAGGAGGGAACTAGAAAGGAGCCCCTAGTCCCAAGAAAAGATGCATACAAGTCCTTTAATATTAAAAATTTTGAACGAACAGAATTGAAATGGAATGAGATTTTCCTTTAAGGCATCCAAGTAAACAGGTTCCATACATACAAAAGCATATCATCAATCTTTCTTACTATTGTCCTATGGCTGAGGAAAATTGCCTCACCAGTTTTGTCCAGAAAGCTGATTGTTTATGCTGGGAGGGCAAGGTTGTTACAAGGTATTCAGGTGTGGGGAGAAGTAGAAGTGACACTGAAATATTTTATTGTGATTCCTAGTGTATGACTCTCATATAATTCCCCTGCATATGAGACACACATAGCAGGAATGGAGTAAAGGGAGAAATTTCTGCTGTCATCTAAGACAGCAATCAGGAAAATAGACTATCACAAAAATTCATAATTAGAAAAATAGATAATGTTTTTGTAAATCAGCTGTATAAATATTATCAGGACTGTAACCTTTAGAACACCTTAGCTGTGAAAATAAAATATAGAAATATTAAATATTAATGTAAAATGAGGTTTTCTTTATTCAATGGAAATTTCTATGATAAAAATGAATATAAATAGTAAATATTTAAAAGAGTACATGTAAAGAAAATAGACTCTTCTTTGACAAAGGAGTAAAATGTATACTCTGAATAACCTATCATCTTAAGGACGTGAAAATTTGTTAAACTCTTATGTATCTCTCTAATATTTATGGCCCATGTTCCAAAATCCTTTTTAAGTAAATATTTTCAAAATTAATAAGTTATACATACCATCTAAAACTGAGAATAATTTTAAAGCATATTTGTTGTGGAAGTCCACAACTTCTTATAACACTTTCTTCCTTCGATGGTGCTAAAGTTTCTAACCATTACTTTCTTCTTTTTATATTTTTATTTAATTTGCTCTTTATCTCTAAATATGTTCTCCTAGCATAGCACTTCTCAGAGTGTTTATGTTGTATGTGTTATGTGTGAAGGTGAAGGCAGCATGTCTCACGCTCAAAGATATTTTTTTAAAACACGATCAAAATCAAAAGGACTAAAGTGATGAAATGTTAAGGATTGTTGAGACGTGCTCTAGAAAATGAGAAAGGAAGTAGGATGAAGTGTTGGCCTCAGGGTGTCTCTGCACCTGAGACTGCACCATGTAGTAACTGACTGCTCTGCTTGGACATCTCAGTGCGGCAGATTTAACTCCCAGCAAGTCACACCCACTATTGAGATCAGGTAGCCAAACCAACTTTTTCCCAAATGTAAGCACTGTGCACCCACTTTATTCAGAATAATTAAAGTTTTCAAAAATAGACTGATACGGCATTAAATTAAAAAAACCGAGAATGGCCCCATTAGCTCTTTATTTTAAGTACTACCACCTAATTCTTAAATTCAGCCAGGTTGCGATCTGATCTTTTTCATCGTCCTCTGAGCTTTCATCCCTGGTCCTGTTTGGGGTCTGTGGATAGGTGTCTTCACCATAAATCCATTCAGATTCACGATGCGCTATCTTTCCAATGTTCTCTAAATAATATTGCAGTCGTACTTAGCTTGATCACAATTTTCATTGAGCAAAATCAGATCAAAAAGATTTTTTTAAACTGTTTCCAAAATTTAAATTCATCCTTAAATGGTGATGACTTGTTATCGTTACGGACATAAGAAGGAAGCAGCAATCCCCGAGACACTTAGCAAACATCCCTACAATAATACCATGGCTCCGTAGTAACTCTGGGGGATGGACCAGCTCTGTATAATTCAATTATATATTTGAATTGCGTTTGTTTTATCTCATAAATATTGATAAGTTGCGTAGCCATTTTATTTTATCTTCAGATTATTTTTTAATTTAACTTTTGATTTCTTAATTGATCCATTCATTGCTCAGGATTGTGTTATTTAATTTCCAGATATTTGGGAATTTTCCAACTTTCTTCCTGTCATTGATTTCTAATTTCACACCATTGTGGTAAAAAACAAAATAAAATACTTGATACAATTTATATCTTCTTGAATTTGTTGAGACTTGTTTTATGGTCTAACATCTAACATAGATTTACCCCAGAAAATGTTATCTGTGTGTTTGAGCAAGAAAAATGGGTGCTAAATAGGAACTTGTGCAACATTGTGCCCATTGTTGACAATACTGTATTGTATACTTAACATTTTGTCAAGGGCACAAATAAATCTCAAGTTGTCTTACTGTAATAAAAAATAAAAATAAACACCCTGCTCTTCAAAAGGTATTATTACAAAAATAAAAAGACAGGATATACACAGTGGGTAAAAGTGGGTTTACAGTTGTTAGTATGGAAAATGATATAATAATTAATAAATAATGATATAAGAATAAACTGTTTCTCTTTTTTATAACTATAAACCTACTTCTGCCACACCCTATATATTGCAATAAAACATATGTAAAACACAATCTGTTTAAAGGATTTATATTCATACTATAGAAAACAAAACATAATACAAATTTGGAAAAGAGCTGAACAGGAACTTTACCAAAGATAATATGTGGATGATAAGCAAATGAAAAATGTTTAGTAAATATCACTATTTATAAAGAAAATGAAAATTAAAACCAAATGAGATACTATTATACGTATATTTGAATGGCTAAAATTAAAAATCCAAAGCAGAACTAAAATTGTTGACATTTCCAGGTCTTGGTATGTACGTGTAAGAAACAGAATGCTCGTATTTGCTGGTGGGAATGTGATCCCCTGCAGGAATTTCGGGTGGGCAGTTTCTTACACAGTCAAGCATACACTTACCATGCTACCCAGCAACTTCATTTCTAGGTTTTTGCCCAAAAGCAATGAAAATTGATATTCCTATAATTCCTAGAACGTCTGTTCATAGCAGCTTTACACATGATCTCCCACAATTGGAAACAAATATTCTTCAACTGATGAAAATGTAAATAAACGGTGCTGCATCAAAGAACAAAATAGTGGCCAACACTAAAAGAGAAAGCAACTGCTTGTACCCACAATGACATGAACAAGTCACCGGTGCCTTATGCGAAGCAAGGGAAGACACGCTCATACTTTATCCCAGATACTATCCATTGCGTGGTGCCAGTGATGTGGCATTCTGGAAAAGTCAAAACTTTTCAGATAGAAGAAGGCTCAGCATCTGGGACTGGTGAGAGGGACTGAAGGAAGATTTGGTGGGGAGGATGGAGCTGCTCCTTATCTTGACCACGACAGTGTTTGAAAACGTGTGTGTGTTTCCTCACTCACACAGCTGCGCAAAAATAGATCTTCACTTGATGTCGATTAGACTGGTTTTTTTGCATACACCACTTTATAAAATGAATTGGTTGTTTTTGGTAATTTGTTTTAATTCTGCTTCTATAATATAATGAGCATTAATAATAAGATATCAATAATATAATTGGATTTGAACATCTAAGTATTTTAATGGCGCAGAAAGGACATCATTAAGACTTTTCTAAATGCTTTATTTTATGAGGCTTAACAAAAAAATGAATATAAATATACTGTTCTATAATTCAAACACTGATTTCTGTATTAGAAGAAATCAACCTTATGTAACATTGGTCTATTAACTATAAACCAAGTTATAATTATTGTTATTATTTCCTATAGTTAGTCAAAGAATATAAGCTACATTAAAAAATCTAGTCAAAGAGTTGGAAGGGCAGCTCCTCATGGAAACGGGACTCCGGAGGAGCTGCCCTGGCCATGCAGCTGGCTGTAAACTTTCCTCACCAGCCCTCAACACAGCAAGAAAGATAGCCGCTCTCTCTTTTTTTAATATGGGGGAAGTCTAACTGCTGAAATGGAAATTCTTGCATGTATGTAGCATCCAAATTTGCTCTACCCTAGTGACTGAGTAATCCTAGACCTCGAAATGAAGTACTGACCCTGGAAAGGTGAAAACACTAGGGCGGTATTAAAAAACTGGTGTAAACGGGGTGTGGGATAGCGGGGCAGAGAAGGGGAAGGGTCATCCAGGAACATGGATAAAGGACCCATGGACAAAGACAATGGGGGGAGGGAGGATTGATTGGGGGAGGTGGGGATGGGTAGGGCGGGGCAGAATAATGGGGAGAAAATGGGGACAACTGTAATTGCACAGCAACAAAAAAATTCCCCCCAAAAATCCCAGGATAAAAAAATATAAATATTTAAAAATAAGAAACTTCTAGAAATGAAAAAAATTTATAATTGAAATTAAAATCATAGTAGATGAATTAAACATTGGATTATAGACAGCTGCGGAGATATATAATGATATGAAAAATAGATTTAAGGAAAATATCCAGAATAACAGCATGGCCCTGTAGAAGCAATACTAAGAGATGTGGAGAAAAGAATAAGTTATTTCGAAGTACAGCTAATAAGAGTCACAGAATGAACTAAGAATCGCTTGGAAAAGCAATAATAAAAAGACAATGTCAGATAATTTTTTTAAATACTGAAGAAAATGTATACATATTCACACCAGCAAAGTAAGCATCTGGAAACTTTCAGTGAAAGTGTGGAATGCCAAAGAGAAAGAATGATATCGAAAGTGATCAGAGAAAAAAAAATTACCACAATAATGAAGATGACAGTGGACTTCTTACCCCCAAAAGCACTGAAAGAAAAAGTCAAAGCATTAAAAGAAAATCATCCCCATCCAGAAATTCTTTACATCTTAAATTATCACTGAGGAGCAAGAGCAAAGTTAAGACTTTTTCAGAAAAAAAGAAAATGTACATATTTTATAATGGAGTATAATCAAACAGAATAAAGTGAGATAAAACAGTAGGAAACAAATAAACCGCTAATACATGGGGGATAAACCTAAATTACAATTAATTTTTAAAATAATATAAATGGTGGCAAATTGTAAAGAATAAGTAAAATGAGGTAAAATTTATATGCTACAAAAATTACTTAGAGGATGCACCCTTTTGATGATCAATATTTCATCTTTAGTTCCTTACATTTTTGAGAATCATGACATAAAAAAGTAACTTTAAACCTCATAAGTCAAGTATTATATTAACACTGTATAATACCTGAAATAATTAAAATATGTTGAATACATTATGAACTAATAGAAAAAGAAAGGAAACAGGGAAAATGAACTACCATGAATTCAATAAATTTAAAAGAATTTAAGGAAAGAGGAAAAAAGCCAATCTGTAATACAATAAAATACGTTCTATACTAGCATTTTAAAAACTGATAAAGAATAATAATTTATTCCTTCCAAAAACATTTGCACTTAAAAATACAAAGTATTAAAGCAAAATTTGTTTTCCAATGTAGTGCAACCTATATTACTGAAAATGTGGGACAATGAGTACAGGGCCATTTTACGAGGGAAAATATACCATATTCAGACATTTCTAACATTATTTATAAACTCTCACTTTGGAAATATTCAGAGTATAAAATGTTGGTTTAGACAGAGCAAGCACATTTTACCTAAAATAGTACTTTGCTTTTGCCAGCAGAAACTGGCAGCAAAGAGCATTATTTTCTTGAAGTTAAGGGTTATTTTTCTGTTATCACTATACCTCCTGCATAACCTAGTACACTGCCTTTACTATTATTATAGGGGCTTTAATACTGTTAGTGGGAGCCCTGAAATAGCATTTACTGTCTTTTCTTTTTCTGAATTATCCCTCAAGAGTTGCAGATAAGAGGATGTGGATGTTAGAAACAATGAAAATTGACCTGAACATATTTCACAGTTATTAAGAGCAAGGGCTTCATTTCAGAATATATCAAGCTCTAGGAAGCAATTAGTTCACATGAAATCTTTAAAATGAGAGGAGTTGAATTGTAGACCCTGAGTAGTGTCTGAAATTCCATACTCAAACCTAACTTTTTATTATATTATGAAGGCCTTACGTTGAATCACTAATATTTATCCAGATTAACAGAGTATATTCCACTAACACTGTAGTGTAAATTATATTTACTAGTATAATAGCTGGATTAGAAGAATGGTCAATTCTAATATAGCCAAATAACAGCCAAAACAGGAGGAGTTGAGAATGTGGGTAGGGTGTAGTAGAAGCTACAAGATGAAGTGTCTCCTAGGGCAGGAGTCCCCAAACCCCAGGGGTCCCCAACCCCTGGGCCTCAGACCAGTACCATCCCTGCCTATTGTGAACCAGGCACTGGCTTTCCTGAGCTCCGCCTCCTGCTCCGCCCACCCACCATCTGTGGGAAAAACCAGGTCCTTCGTGCCAAAAAGCCTGGCTTAGGGAATGAAACTTGACAGGAATGTCAAGGAATGAGATGGGCCTTGAGCAAGTTTAAGAGATGTGTTTACTAATGGTTCTTAGAAAGGGCCCGAAGTCAGTGTGTAATAATTCTATTCCACGCTTATCTTTCAATATGATTTTCTCATTTAAAAAATGTTTATTACCTTTTCATTTAGGACAGCACACCTACATTGCATAATATTTATGAAGAATAATAAATATAAAAATAATTTCTATGAAGAAACAGCTATGTTTAGAAATTGTGTTAAGACGAGTGGGATTACAAAACTGGGAGACCCAGTTTCCACCTTTAGGCCGTCTTTCTCCAAGGCCTGTGAATCGTGATTAAAAAATACATGATAGAAACATGGTGGAAGGTTTTGAGAATACACTGATTATTGGAGACAAATGGCCCATCTCTTACTGTACAGTAGAAGTGTAATTAATTTTATTTTTTAGTGTTTTTTTACTTTTTTATTGAATTATGTGGGTGACATTGTTTAATAAAATTACATAGGTTTCAGGTGTACAATTCTAGTCTCCCTGCATCACCATTTATTCCTCCTATACCCCCTTCTCGGTCCCCATTCTATGTGCTTTTAAGTACACTGATGTTACCACATCATTGGGGCACTTGGTGGACAGGAATAGTGGAGGCGAATAGGGACAAGAAGAAAGTTCATCAAATTCACAGGTGATGAATGTGTTCCTTCCCTGGGTAGCATGAACAGGACTGACCATGACACTGAAGGTAATCTCAGGAATTGTCATTAGCTAGTAGCGGAGGGAAGTAAGATGCTCATGTGACTTCAACAGATGAGGCAAATCCTGGATGATATATGGTAAATTAGAATTTTAATAATTGATAGATTTGCACAACAAATCTAGAAAGATGTAATTTAATAATCTTCCATTGAACTCTAGTTACATTGATTATAATAGGTTGTGCATGAAAAGTAGGTTTTGTGATCAACTAATTGTGGGAAAGTCCGTGTGGAAGAGTGGGAATCTTTTCTGTAGGCCTTCTCAGAACCTTTAATTTTGTGCACGGTGAATCTCAAGGAGGATAATAGAATAGGCAGTTTTCACTGAATATATTGTCACACGGAACTTTTCTTTGTAGAACATTTTAAAAATTAATGTTCTGAAGAACATATTTTGTGAAGCATGTGACTGCATATTAGACATCTTGGAAATAGTGTTATGTCTAATAATCTTTGATAAATAATTTATGCTAAATAAGGAAATTACATAGCTGATTTCAATCCATCATTGTAATTTAGAGTTGTCTGAAAGCAATTGAAAAGTTTGAATGGCATAATATGTTTTTGCAGATGTATAATAGATGATTATGGAGAAATGTTTCACTATGTAGAGTTCACAGTAAGGGGATAATGATTTATAACTCAAAATCAAATGCACTGGTAAGTAATAAAAATTCTGAAGTGTGACGTTTATATAAAAATGTCAAGCATAAGCAGCTTTGCGCAAGCAAGTTTCATTCCTATGTACACTCAGTTAACTGAGAAAAAGGCAAATATAGTGATGAGACCACTGGACTTATATCCAAGAGGTCTGGGTTTTGTGCCCAGAATTACCATTAATTACAAGTGTGTTCCTGCATAAATAAATTAATGTCTGCATCTCAGAATGTATGGGGTTCTTAAAGATCATTTACTCTAATAACCTGATTTTTCTGAATTCACTGAATAGATGTTGGAGTGAAAGGGGCTATTCAAACATTCTAGGTTAAAATTTTATTGTAATTCTACTGCTGGGATTAGATCCTAAGAATCCTGAATCACCAATTCAAAAGAACCTATGCACCCCAATGTTCATAGCAGCACAATTCACAATAGCCACGTGCTGGAAGCAACCTAAGTGCCCATCAGTAAATGAGTGGATCAAAAAACTATGGTACATTTGCACAATGGAATTCTGCACAGCAGAGAGAAAGAAGGAGCTCCTACCCTTTGAAACAGCGTGGATGAAACTGAAGAGCAATATGCTAAGTGAAATAAGCCAGGCGGTGAAAGACAAATACCACATGATCTCACCTACAAGTGGAACCTAAAGAATAAAACAAATAGGCAAGCAAAATATAACCAGAGACATTGAAATAAAGAAGAAACTGACAGTAACCAGAGGGGAGGTGGGAGGGGGTAACAAGGAGAAAAGGAAGAAGGATCATCAAGGAACATGTATAAAGGACACATGGACAAAGCCAAAGGGGATAAGATTGAGGGTGGCAGGTGGGGATGGCTGAAGTGGGAGGCAGTGGTGAGAGGAAAATGGAGACAACTGTACATGAATAACAATAAAAAAAGAAAAAAGAGAGAGAAATATGAAAAAAATAAAGAGAAAAAAGAATTTTAAATCCTTAAGTGGGGTAAGAATTTGTAAGATCCCCATAGGATCAATTACCTAGTATTTATTATTCTTCAATCCTATAAATAGGTTAGTTCAATGTTTTATCAAATTTGTTACATCTAGGGGGCTTTTAATAACACCAATACGTATGGTAAAAAACAATACTTAGTAATTTACAATCTCTGTGAGATGAACCCAGACATAAGTACTTTTCAAATTCGTCAGGTCATTCTAAATCTGAGAACCAATGAGTTAGTTGTTTTCTTTTTCTTTTTTGCATTAACCCATAAGTTTACCATTTCTTTCATGGTTCATACATTTCTATACACCAAATTTTCCATCTGGGATTATTTTCCATGAGCATAAACATTTATTTAAAATAATTTTTGAACAGCAAGTTCACTGGTGTTAAGATTTTTTTTTTGCCTGGAAATACATTCTTGAAAAACATTTTTGCTAGGTATAAAATCTATATAGACATTTAAAAATTTTTTGTACCTTAAATATGTCTACATTGACTGCATCTTCCTTTATTTTCAGTGTGATGTCATGGTGCTTCTCTGTACCTTTGTGAGTAATGTGAGGCTTACACTACTTGCTTTTAAAACTTAATAACCGAATTTATTTTTGAAATTATAGTATTTGGTGTAGTGTTTTGTTTCTCTTGCTTTGGGTTTATTGAACTTCTTTGATTTCTAGTTTTATGGTTCGCATTACATTTGAAAAAAAATATTCAATATTTTTTCAAACATTTTTCTGCCTTCTTTCTCACTGGCACTGCAATTATATGTATTTGTGTTTATATACAGGGTCCGGCAGAATTTAGGCCTGCTTGAGTGTGGTTGGTAAGGTGATAATATGGGTGTGATAATTTATAGTTTCAATTTGAACATTTCACCTAAAAGGTCAGATGGTGTGCTTGAGTGTGATATTGGGTTACAGAATTACATGCTTACGATTTTGTGATAAAAGATTTTGTAATAAAAAAGAGGCATTATTTGTGCCAGGCCCTGTATATGAAATATTAGACTGTGAAAGATTATGAACCCTTGGGCTGAAATATAGGATGATCAAGTGCTATGCAAAAGTTCTTTGCTTTTACACAGAATTGTATAACTATAATTCAATTAAGAAACCTACATGATCCTTGGGGAAATGTGTATAGCCTGTGTTAAGAACTTTACAAAGAAAATATTGTATAAAGTGATTATGACATTGTAACAAAGCTAAAGTTTTCAAAATAGCTATTTCATTGTCTTTTCCTTCAAAAATATAGTAGAAAGCAGCTGATGTATTGGTGGCAACAGCTGTAAAGTCATCTGAAAGAACTTTTTCATTTTTCAATGGGGACAGCAAAAAGCAATGCCATTATTTAGCAGAATAGCACTTGCTTGTAGTCTTTGTAATGTTCTCTAAAAATTAGTCCATTTTTTCCTCTTCAGTTCTGCTGCTTGACTGTGGTTCCAGTCCAGGATTTGGGGTGAGGCTGATTCCGCTGTGAGGTTAGGGGTCCTATTCACAGCTGTCTCCTGAGCAAGGTACTCACACAGTCAGTTTCAGTGTGCCTTTCCGCAGAAGGAAAACATTAATAATGTCTGCCTTATAGGGTTATTCTGTGTATTAATAAATACACTGCATGCAGGGCACTCAGTCAAGTACCTGATCTGTATAATGTATTCTCGGGAAATACAAACTTTCACCACCACCCCCAAGCCTACCACCATCACCTGCTGCCATTACCAAACAGCCGCTACTTCTGTCGCTTTGTCCCTGCTGATGCACCGCCCCCAACTACGACAGTGTCTGCAGTAAGGAGGAAACTTCAGTTGGCTTCCTTGCCACCTGTTCCCAGATAATGTGAATTCCCACCACGTCAATGGGTCTAGCCAGGGCTTAAAACCTAACTATGTTGGGTTTAGAAATGTATAGCTACTTTATTTACATTACTATATTAGAATGAATCATGTATGTTTTACCTGCAACATGTTGCCTGTAATTTGTCTATAAATTACAGAATGACCATGAGATACAAAGGACAGAAAGATAGAGTATGGCGTGGCATGATCCAAACTCATCTCTACTTGCTATATAGGAGAAGCACAATTTCCCCATTTTGTAATGAAAATGGAAAATTAAAGTACAGCATTCTTGTGGACAGAATAGTATCATTGGAGGTTATATTTTAGAAATAGAATAGACTTTCAGATATTGAAGGAATCTGAAAGATTATTTTTGTTTTAACCCTGATTTTATAAATGAGGAAACAGACTTAGAATATTGAATAAAAAGAATGTTGAATAGAAAATAAACAGTATTGAAGAACAGAAGTGTATTAAGTTTAACAAACAGTAATAAAATATGTGAATCAAATAAGTCAATTTTAGGGAAAGAATATTAAGCGATACTGGTATATTAAGAAAAAGCTTGTATGCGCTAGCAACCCAAGAAATAAGAAAAACCAAGCACACATTTAGAGTTCAAGGAAGTGGAGCAGAGTCTGGAACACACAGGTACCTCTCCAGGTTGCTGTGGGTACAGGTCTCCCTTCTCTAGCTAAATATAATTGAACAAAATAAACCTACATGCAAATAATGTAAAAAGAAATTAGTCAGAGACATTCTGGAGCAAACTTGAAATAGATTTGTGCTGTCATAAAAAGTTGCTTTCACAAGAGGATGGATTAGTATCTTTTGGTTGAAAAGAAGATTTTCTGAGCCCATGAGAATAAGAATCTTTTGAGTTCTGCTCAACTGCATTTATCTCTGGTTTGTGCAAATGAGCGCAATGTGCCAGCTATCTATGCGACCTGGTGCCAATGCTACATGGAAGGAGTCCTGGGCTGGCAAAGGGAGCTCGCTTTCTGGCCATATTGGGGGAATTGATTTTATTATCAGTAATTGTAGCTGCTTGATGCTTTCCTATCTCTCCCTGTACCTTGCTTCCATCAGGGAGGACACATATGGTAAGGAAGAGTCATCTGATAAGAATGAAGGTACCTTTTTCCAATAGTACAACATTTTCAAACAAATTCACTCATAAAATACACATTAGGCAGGTTCTAATTACCAGCAACAATTTTGGATCTGGGTGCATAAACAAATGAGACGAAATTGTCTATTCTCCTAAAGTTTACATTCTAGTGAAGGAGAGAGAAATAAAAACAAATAGGTTATTCTACCTTCTTTCCCACATTTGTATGGTAGTAATAACTATTAAGGAGACAAAACAATCAAGAAAGAAATTTAGAAAGTGGGAGACGTGTAGAAATGTTTGAGAAGGTTACAGGGAAAGCCTCCCTGAGAAGGCAATATTTGGATAAAAATTTGAGGACATGAAAGAAGTAGGCCTTTTGATGTCCAGATTAAGGGATAGCCAGGGAATTGGAACAAAGGGTGCACAGCTCTAAGATGGATTCATCCCTGGTGTGTTTCAGAAACAGCAAGGGGTGGCTGG
This sequence comes from Desmodus rotundus, assembly GCF_022682495.2. NCBI lineage: Eukaryota > Metazoa > Chordata > Mammalia > Chiroptera > Phyllostomidae > Desmodus > Desmodus rotundus. The sequence continues at coordinate 147,100,187 of NC_071391.1, forward strand.
AGCGGCCTGAGCGAGAGGAGAATGGTGGGAATGACAGGCAGAGATCAAAGAAGGAAGGAGCGTGGAGTATAAGTCATACATAGCCTGTTCTGCAATTTAGAGTATTGGCCCTTTAACTGGGAAGAGGAAAACCTTAGAGAACTTTGAGCAGAGGAGTGATGTGCACTCCTGTACATTTAAGAAGAACCGCCCAGGTTGCTGTGTTAGAAGAGATCATAAGAGGACAAGGGTAGAAACAGGTAGAAGAGTTTAGGAGGCTAGCTAATAATTTAGGCACATAGAAATGATGCCTGACACCACTGGTAGCAGTTGGGATATGATAAGTGGAGGGAATATATTTTGAAGGTGATCCTTTAGAATTTGCTGAAAGACCAGATGTGAAGTGTAGGAAAAAAGAGAGATATCTGTGTTGACTCCAAGGTTTTTTGCCTGATGAGACATTTCATGCTTCTAAAGCTCAGAACCTCACAGCATTTAGAACTGATCTTTTCAATGGAGATAATTATCATTTAGGAGAATAGAGAACCTTGTTCAAATTTTAGCATTTAACCTATAAATATATTGACTGTTTAGAATGTTCCAGACACTTTGCTAATTATTAATCAGATGCAAGTAGCTCAAGATTAGCTCTTAAGAAGCTGAAGTTGTTTTAATGACAACTTCTGGGTGAAACTGGAGAATAAAATCACATTCTTGTAAAGACAGCCAATCCTGGCACTTCCGATGCTTGGACTGATTTAAAATATGGAAATGAGCAGGTAGTACATGCAAATCAACTTCTGGATATATATTTCTCTATGTGCCCATGGAATGGACTGCTGAAGAGGAAAGTGAGGACACCATTCTCTAATTTATATTAACTTCAATAGAAAAAAATGATGTAAGTCAAAGTAGTAAGTGTATAGTACAAAGATAATCAAGAAGAAATAATTCATGTAGATCTTAATTTTATGCAGATATATTGATCCTGAAATAATATATACATTGATGTTCTTATAGATTTGGAGAATTGTAATATTCTACAGATTACAAACAAGATTTTCTTTCAGTAAGAAGTTCCTTTTCCTCTGCATTTTCCCCTATTCCTCCACCTCCTTATGATTACCATCGTCACCATCACCACCATCACCACCATCACCACCATCACAACCACTCAGTACACATATCATCAGCCTCTACCTGCATTTTCCCTTTCTTAGCATTAGTTCTTTAAGCTGAATTGAACAAATGAGCTGGTTAAATTTGTAGACCTCTTCAGAGCCAAGCGTTTCACATCAACTCTTTTTTTTTCTTCAACAATTTGAAGCTGAACAATTACAAAAGATTGTAAATGAACTCACTGGATTTTTTTAATGTTTAAGTGAAAATTTTGATGTATCAGTTAACTCAGAAAAAATACATTTCTTCTAGTTAGATATGATTCTATTAATGCTCATATGGAGCTTTATGAAGAATTTGAGTAGGAACAGAAATTATTCTGGCATAAATATAAATCCAAAGATGGAAGAGTACATTGGGATAATTGTACAACTTGCAGTTGGGGGAAAATATCTTTCCCAAGTCAATCTTTAATTTTCATGAATATTAAAATATTTTCTACTTGAAAATGTTATTCAAGTATAAAATATATTTATTTTAAGAGTAAAAAAAGTAACAATTTAACTATACATGTATTAAAATATGAGTCCCAGCCATTGACACTCCTACCCCTGATGTAATTTCATGGACATCTCATTGCGCCTCAGTATGCATCTTATCATAGTACTGTTTCCCGCCCCGTATACGGCTTCCTTTGGATGTTTGAACTTAGGTGTAATAAGATCTTGGATTTCACCTGTTCAGCTGGTACTCCACAGTATGAATGAAACTTTTTGTTTTTTTGCTTTTTAGAATTTTATTTTTGTTAAAACACACATAGCTTAATATTTATCATTTTAACCATTTATACGTGTACAATTGAGTGTCATTAAATATATTCACATTGTTTTGCCACTATAACCATTACCTATACCCAAAACCTTTTCATCTCTATACCTATACTAATTTTTATATTTACAATATTTGTGATTTTAAAAACTTAAAAAACATTATGTAATAGGAGAGAAATGATTAAAGAAATTAGGCCTCAACTCGATTTTTCTGCTCATATGGATATAAGACTAGGGTAAAAAAACCTGTTTCCCAGTTCCCAAAGCCCCACACGGTATATTGTTCTCTCAGTTGTGAAGAAGCCACCCAGAAAACTGCAAATGCCACTGAAAAAGCAACCTCAGCTTATTTTAAAGAGCTGAGCTAAGAGATTTTATAGCCAATTCAAGAAACAGGTATTCTTTATGATAGCACTAGTCCTTGTAATAACTATATTACCATTTCAAAATGAAGTATTTTATTAATATTAAATAATTTTAGTGATGAGGATGTAATGGCCAATTAAAGATAATTCGTTTTGCTTGTATTCCCATGGTAATATGAGTAACTTCAGCAACTATTTTCACTGTAGAATTCTGATGAGTTTCATGTATTAATGTCTTCACACTGCCTTCGAATATGTAAAATGCAATAGTACATAAAATGTTACATTAATTTTATTCTATTAATTGTTTCCATAAACTCTTATATAGAGTGTTATTGCAGAACCCTTTTTATTGAAACTCTTTTATACTGAGTATATTGTGAATAGTCATTGCTTATTCATTGCAATACTTCCGTCTAATTCAGTTTGAAGGTGAGGTCGCATTAGGGCTAAACTTAAGTAAAATGGGGGAACTTAAAGAATGACTTTGGTGCAGTGCTCCTTTTATAAAGTCAATGTCTCAAATACTTTTCATTTTCATGCCATTCAAGTATAAGAAAACATCTCTGAAATACATTTTATGAATAATCATTTTAGTATTTCTATTCACTAAAGTCAGTGGTGTATGAGTAACTATTGATCAACCTCTGCTGTTAAGCTTATCCCTTGAGCTTTTCCATCTCATAAATAGTTGCTCCTCTCCTCTCCACTACTTTATTCTTTCTTAGCCTCCAATTCACAGGGGACTTAGTAAAAATTCTCTTTCTCCCTATTTTACACCTGCACATTTTTATACCCAAATCTCTTAACAAAAAAGCCATAGTAAAAAAGTGTTCTTTTCCTACTGAAAAATTTTTGAAATGGCTGCATGATAGTTTATTACCAGTATATATCATAATAAAATTAACTAAATTTCCCCTGAGGGATGTTTGGAAGTTTTAGATTTTCAGTATTTTCAATAACGATAAAATGAAGTCTTGTAAATATAGCTCTTATTTTCATCATCATGGAAAATTCTTAGAAGTATAATATTTGAGAATCTAACATTCTTTTACAAAGTGCTTCTCAGAAGATCTGTAAAAATGTGTAATCACACACACACACACACATGAACGAACATCCATGAGCAGCATGGGGGACTCAGTTTTCCTCCATACTTGCCATCCCAGGGCATTAGAGGTTTTTATTAAACTTATACCACTGTGACAGAAGAATATGAATCTTAGTCCTCAATTGTATTTATTTGGTTATTTTGAAGTTTAAACGTTCTAAATATACTTATTGATCTTGCAGTATCTAATATTCTGGAAGTTGTCTATATTTAGGTTCATTCTCCATTTTCAATAGGATCAAAGATCATATTTTAGGGATATTATTTTGGTAACACATAGAATGAAGATTGATTAGGAAAGCATCACAATATTTCATGCACGGGTCACAATTACATGGATTAGGGTGTTGGGAGTATAAATCTAAAACAAATGCTAAATGGGTAAATTGTGAATCACAAATAAATACATGGGCCTTGGAAGGAGAATTGGTCTAGGATAAAAATTCTGGGTGTATTATTAGGGTGAGGACTTTAATGAGAGCAGTGCCTCCAAACAGAAATGGCCCATAAGCTAGTACATACACGGGAGAGCGCCTCAGGGGGGGAGGACATACCGTATTAGTTATTGTGGGATACGTACTCACCACATATCACCATATTCAGACACTCGTAACATAGTATCGATGGCAGAATATACATGTTTTATATAACCTCAGCCACTCATCAACATCCCACAAGAACATGAAGTACATATGATGAATTATATTGTATTCATACTCACGTAGGAAACAAATGCCACTGTATGGTTCTAAACAACAGGATTTATATCCTGCCTTATACTTTTGATCAACTCATATTTGTATTCTATCAGTGAGTTGTAATTATCATAATATAAGCAATGGAAAAACACTATCATGGAAAGATTTTAAACAAGAGAATTAAAAAAAAAATTATCCAAATTCCCTACTCTTCACCAAAGCCTTTATCCTTGTCCACTGCAGAAACCAAATCATCTCTCAAACTAAGATGCAGCTTCCCTCCAGCCTGCTCTGCAGCTGCGCTCCATACTGCCCAGCACAAACATCACAGCCCAGAGACAGGCATGCTGGGATGTAAAGGCGGATGAACTGGCAAACTCTGTAAGAGGAAGAAGGACAAAGTCTAACCACAGAATGAAAACTGGCTCCATTTTGTTATATACTTATGGGATGTCTAGGAAATACATGTTTTTTTCTGTGAGTATTAGTCTCTTAGTGCCTGTCAGGGGAAAGACAGAATGAAAGACCACAGATCAAGTGCAGGCCTAGACTGTTCTCCCCTATTTAGGATTCAGCCACTGCCCCCTCTGGGCTATGGAAGCTGTTCGGGGGGACTCAATGAGAAGCAGAGTCTAGCACCAAGGAAGTAGGTTAGAGTGGATGGATTGAAAAAGAAGTTACCCAGTTTATTTCTAATTCCATAGGTATAAATACTGAGAAATAATTTGAACACGTGCAAGCTGACAGGACTCCCTGAGCCCTCGCTAGGAAGGGTGGAGAGGAGGCTCTCTGACAGCATTTGCCCGTCTGCAGCCTGCAAGGCACTTGGGTGAGATGGTCACAGTTTATGGCAAGGCTTTCCATGGTGCCGAAGTCAAGGTATTTATTATAGTCTGAATGATTGTGGACTCTGGGGTCAGGGGTGGCAAGTGCTTCAGTGAGCCCTGCATCGCTATTGATATCTCAGGCGGTCTGAACAGAGCCTTAGAATATGCCAGGACCTGACTGCTATAATACAGGTTACATAGTAAAATAAAGTAAAATAAATAATAAACCGCAGTCAATCAAATTTATTGACTATTATGTTTAATTTCATAAGCAAACTTATATGTGTTTTAAAACACAGAAGCTGGAAAAATTACCATCCATCCAAGTACAATCAAATATGAATATAGATCTCGGAATGATTCTAAAAAAGTAAACTTACAAGTTCTTTTGTTTTCATTTTATTAATTTTTATAGATTTTATGCATTTATTTTTAGAGAGAGGAGAAGGGAGGCAGAAAGAGAGGGAGAGAACCATCATTATGAGAGAAATATCGATCAGTTGCCTCTTATATGGGACTGAGCCCACAACCCAGGCCTGTGCCCTGACCAGGAATTAAACCAGTGACCTTTTGGGTTGCAGCACAAGCCCAACCAACAGAGCCACACTGGTCAGGGCTGTTTTCACTTTAAATAGGTGCAACTTATGTCAGACATGCTACAGTTTAGCCCTAGACACATTTCTACATCCATACATCTAAGTACATTCAGTTCTTCTCGGAATGATGTTATCATACATAGAGGTGTGAATGTTTTCAATTATCACGGTAACTGTGCTTTCCTGTGTCACATGATCATTCTTTTACTGTCTTTTTGTTTGTTTTTGGTGGCCATATTGTCATTTCTTTTTCAACCTAGCCTATCTCTTTTCTAAAGGGCCCTCTAGTAAATCAGTAGCATGGCCTTGTTTATTTTTTTTCAGTGTGGGCTTAAGATTCTTATTGATTACTTCTGGAAAGGCAAGATTTCTACAAATTACATTAGCTGAAAAGATCAATGGCCCATTAGATTGGCATTTTATAGAGACCTCTACTAGATGCTTCAACAGAAGGCCAGAAAAAAATTACCTTTCATAAAGCACCTGTTCAATTGTTCAATATTACACCACAGGGAACATTTTTTCCCAATTCCAGTTGGTTATCACTTTGTACTTTGAAACACAATGATTGATGACCCTTGGAATTTTAGCCTGGCTGGTAAAACTGCACATAGTTCATTATTTATATTCATACAAATGCCCATTGTATTGTTTTAATCTTCCTAAGGTATTGGTCACTATCATTTTCAGTAGCAGCAGGCTTCAAAAGGAATACTTTAAGGATGATTTCTGAGAAAAATAAAAATTCTGGGTTTAACTGAACAAAAACACGTAGGATGAGTCCACCTGAGAGTGCATTCTAGGTTTTTCTCTCCCAAAAGCGAGACAGAGCAGGGTGTTAGAGGGCAGCCGTAGACATGGTTTCCCATGTAAGGTCTATAGCATCTTACTTCTCTACTGATCCTTTCACGCAATGTGACCTGATTAAAGAATCAGTAATTCTGCTTACCTCCAGATTTCATGTTTGTGTTTATTTTCTCTTTTTCCAACTAAATTGACATTTCTCTTCGGGTCTATTAAGAGACTAGGGATACCGTTTAATGATCACTATGGTGGAATTTAGAAATCTGGGATTTCTCTCTCTGTCACTGCCCAGCATCCTGTTCTTAGAGGAATTATTTTCCCTTTGTGAGTTTTACTTTCTTGCTAGTTCTTGCTACCTTTACTGTCTGTAGACACTCACACTTTTGTTCTGCAATCTTAGCCATGCCTAGATTCTCAAGGCTTTATTCATGGCCATGATTTCCAACTGGCATTAATAAAGTCAGATACGCAGTGAATCTGGATTAGGCTTTGTGTTCTAGGTGCTTACTAAGCCCCTATTTCCTCTTCATGCCTATCGTTTTGGGGTACTTCATGTCATTGAAAGTCTGTGTACTCCATGGTCTTGATTCATATGTCTACTACGTTAGGGAATTTTACTGGAGTTCTGCTATTTTTACTTTTGTTTCCCCACCTTACTGTGATCTTTCTCCTCGAGATCACAAACCCTAATGAGAGTCCTGTTCCGAGAGAGATTGGTCAGGCAGAACCAAGGTGTTGCCCATGCATCTGTGCTGTCGCTACCTAAGAAATCTGCCTTCTTGCCCTGGTCATTACCAGGGGTGTTTGTCTATATTAACAAAAGGAGAAGAGCCATTTCCAAGTATCACTCTGTCTAATGCTCTCAAGTAAAGCCCTAGAGTTTGATCAGCCGTTACGTGATTTAAATCCCAGCTTCTTCCTTAACCAGTAGCCTGCTGGTGAGTTCAGTGTGCTTTGAGACTAAGATCTCGTATGGTATGATGTTTTTCATTTGTAATATAAAAAGAACGGAATGAGATTAACTCGAAGGATTCATTAAACCCTCACTTTATATGATGTATTATATCAATACAATGCATGGTACACCGGATACATTCATTAAATATCCATTGCTTGTTCCACAAGAGCAAATAAATATAAATAACGTAGTGTGAAGTACCTGCAGGTGACTGAACTTCATAAAGAGAAAAGCTGTCTCAAATTATTTAACAAAATAATTCTACCATCTACATAAAATACTTTATTGCTATTAATGATGTAAGGTTCATAGCTTAGGGCAAATGAATAGCTGTGAGTAACCATACTTTCTAAATATTTAGTGAAAAGGAGTATTTTGTCCCCTTTCTTTAGTTGTACTGATACGGTATTTAGAAAACAAGATGTTGGAGGTGAGAGGGGAGCAGCACAGCCTTTTCTCTCGGGAAGCATGTTTCCATCAATGTGGGGTATGTCAAGGTTACTGCCTAAATATGTTCTCTTCGATTCTGGTAGCCAGAGGAAGCCTGGCAATGATATTTTTTAATCCTTTGTATAAGATAATAAAGAAAGCATATATTCGAGTAATTTTAAACAATAGGAAATAGGATACTAGTCATCAACCAACCTTCTCCTCAAGGATAGAGGGGAAGTAATAAACATGAAGTTTATATCTTGTTATAGATAGCTGCAGTTCACTAAAATGACTAAATTATTAAATTGAGTTTTAAAGATCATAGAGTTCATCTATCACACTAAATCTTTTTAATTCTAGAAGTACTGATAATGGTTTCTTGGCAGGCAATCCACAGATATGGAACACTTTTCTCTTTAACTTTTAACTTTTATAGGCACAGAATATTTTTACTAAATCCTAGGTGGGGGCTTTAAATTATTCTGCACAAAAGTATATGAGCTTAAGTCATGGCTTGGAAAGCAGTTATGAATTCTTTGTGAACAGGTCTAAATTCTGTGAGCATTAATTTAGCAAAGTGAAATTTCTGTTATTTTATAATCTTGTAGTCTATATAGTGGTTTCCAATCATCCTGAGATGGGACCTTGAGGAATGCAGCCCAGGTTAAAGATAAACATTGATAGAGACATGTCTAAACTTATGTATTTACTTCTACAGGCCTAGCTATAACTATGTCTGCATCTATCTCCATATATTTATCTACTTATACCTCTATTTATATTTATATCTATATTCATCTATCTGAAAGATTTGTGTACACATGCATATATAATTGTTTTCTCGTTTATGATTTTTATTTTGATGTTTTGGCATATGATGCTGATACGATGCTGGTTGTCTGGCTGTAAATTAATTGTTTATTAATTATGAGTAATGATTTTTTGAACTCTGGTGCATAAGGATAACATAGGCACTTGTTTAGAAAGCAGGTTCCCGCAGTCACTGACACAGAAATCCTTGTCACTGTGTGAAATAGGCCCCATTGCTCTACTTTTCAGACAATCTTTGTAAGTAGATTTTTTGCATGTCATTTAGAACATACCTAGTGAAAAATGACCAAGGCAGCATTGTTAACAGGAGTAGAGTCACAAGTAGGGTCCCACAGGAAGGAAATCAGGACTGCCCTCTGAAACATGCTGGAGGAACACACCCACTGAAGGTGAACCCGTGCACTGGGACCCGTGACACATGTGGGTTCTAAGAAGTTTCCTTTACACCGATAATGTAGGGAGGCAAAATGGTGAGAAAAATGTCAGAGAAATGTCTCAGTATAAGCAGTTATGACTTTTTATCACCTGAAACAATATTCTTGGCTAAATTAAACATTTAATTATTTGTTCTGTTCTGAGTTATACATCTATAACTCAGATGTATAACTCTGATTTTTCTCTGTTACTTTCGTATTAATAATAGGAACCCCTATTAATAATAGGGGTTTAATTAATAATAGGGGAACTCCTATTATTAATACTAAGTATTAATATTCATACTGTTAATAATAGGGGTTCCTACTAATACTAAGAGAGGGGCATTTATAGATAATTTTAATTTATAAAATATCACATTTTTATCTACATATTCTATTTTAATCAATTGAACCCATAGCAACACAAGGCTGTCTCTTCCACCACAATTGAATACCAAACAGAACTGTTGACATATAGTACCAATCAAAGTGAAAGTAAAAATTTAAATATACTTTGTGAAAATAACTGTTATCCACTCTTGAGGAAGAAAGCAGTTTCCCTAGTATTTTCTGTTATTAATTTAATAAAAATTTTATGAAACAGTAAGTTCAAGGGAACACTTACTATATCAGTCTTCAGATACTCTATAATCACTTCATTATAGTCTGAAATTAAATACTTATAAAGCAGGCATGATTTCATGGCTAAGCACCCAAGAGCTGGAGACAGTTAAGAGTAATATAAAATCTTAGAGGTAATGCTATTTCTGAATGCAAATGAGTTTCACCTTCTCTTGCTTCCAGGGAGAGCAGTGCCCAGGGAATTTTGTTGTCATCAGGAGCCACTGAAAGGCATTATGACCAATTTGGATTGCTACCTTGATGCACAGTAATGAAATATGAGTGCGTGTCAGTCAATACAAATATTATTTGAGTATGCGTGAATAATAATAATAAATCATGCCTATACTTTTTTCCAAACTATAATTATCCTTTTGGTCATTTTCCCCAAAAGGTACACACAGAGGATTGCGTTGGTACCAGTACTCTGATGCGTCAAAGCCTATAAATCCCAAAGGCCAAATTCGCAATACAGAATACATATATACTCACAAAAAAATCGTCTTTTATTTATATGCTTTAGAGACAAAGAAGCTGAAGCACTATATAGTTAATATTAAGTATGCAGAATTCACATGGTTTTAAGCTTCATAGGAGAAAACCTAGGTATCCTTGTGATTTACCTAAATCTTAAGACTTCTAGGTAATTCAATTCTAGTAAATTTTGTAATAGGTGAAAAAAATGGGCTCAGTTGGATTATTTAATTCATTTATAATAGTATTAAAACTTACATATCTACTTATAAACCAATACCTTTAATTCACACAGCAATTAAAAGTAAACAGCTATGCCTAGCACAGGCTGTTTACACAAACAAGCAGGCTTCCCATGGGAATGATGGTGTAAGCATTAGTACACATACTAACTTCTAAAAAAATCATAATCTTTATGTTTTCTAGTGATCTTTGAATATCTTACAAGGCATTTATGTTCATAATATTGTAATCTACCAAGAAACCTGCAAATCAACTGTTATTTAATTTCAATTTTACAGAAAATAAATGGATTCTCAGAAAAATTAAGTAATTTTCCCAAGGGATTTAGGTATGTTATTATGTTAGTGGGGAGTAACATCAAGATGTAAACGTATTTCTAAATGACTCCAAAGCCTGATATTTTGTTGTTTCTTCAGCCTTTTTTTGAGTCTTTTGGGAAGAATTATCAGTCTTAGTGCAAACAAATCGATATTAAAGAACAACCTTCTTACCCCACAAAATTAACAATACGTTTTATAAATGCTGAGTTAAAATTAAACAGCTTGTCTTACTTAAAACTTCTCAGACTGTTTAATCTATTAAAGAAAATTCTCAGACTCTTTCATCTATTAAAGAAAAGTTCTTTCATAAGCAATGCACATTTCCAAGAGGTAAATACATTGTGTGACATTCCCTGCAATTATGTGAAAATAGGTTCTTTTCCATCAAAGGGGATAATTTTCTATGAACTCTAATTTTACGTATGTTCTGCCCCACTCAAGTGCCAGGATATGGCATCAATTAGTTCTGGAAACAAGTACTATTGACTGGCCAAATGATCACGTGATTAGAATAAACGCAAACACAAGTGCGTTTCTGGCGTCCTGCCAGTGCCGGTTTGGTTCTGCAGGCTTTACCTCCCGTGTCTTCCTATAGCAGAGGCCACAAATGCCCGACTTGCCAGCTCAGTCACCCTCTAGTCATCAGGATGAAGTCTTAGCTCAGTAGGGAGGGATCCTCGCCAAATACTTTGTTCCAATGCAGACATGGTTAACCGCAATGCCGACCTGCCACACCGTGCCTGTGTGGTTAACCGAGTGCTCGCTTTGACCTCTGCAGACTGAACGCTTGCCTTGATAATGCATGGTTAAGAAACATGAAAAATAAATGCTCAGTCTCACTAATAAGGACTTGCCAAAGGAAGTGATTATGAGGAAAAAATATCCTATCTAATTGAACTGAATTTTTTAAAACCATAATTTCTACATTAATCACTGGGTGGTACAATGAACATGCCCTTCCCCTACTGGCGGGAGTGCGAGTCTGTACAATTGTTAATAGAGGGTTTTGGCAATTTAAATCTAGACATTCTAAAAATCTCAAAACCTTAAAGACAGTGATTTTTTCAAACTGGGAATAAACGTTTTTTTCATTGCAAGCAATTATTTGTGTATAAAATCTTTGTTAATTTTTTATTTTGGCAGTAAAAATTCAGAATGAATAAATGAGTTATGGCATATCCATGCAATATGAAAAATAAAGTAGCTACTAAACTACTGCAAAAAATGTTAATAGCATGCAAATTTATATGATACAATGTCATGATACATGTAAAAGCAGATTATTTATATGCAGACACTGTTAATCTGTGTCAATATGCAAATAAATGTTCTAAGATATTTCTTCAATCTTTTTAATAAGTTATATAATTCTTTTGGGGGGGTTGTATTTTTTTTGTTAAAAATACACCCCAAAAGTTTGGTAAAAAAATTAAACATAGGAGTATATAATAGGATACAGGCTTTCATGATGCTTTGATAAATCTACCTATTTAGTTAAATTATTGTTAAATCACTTTTTTTCATATCTGGTAGTAAAAACCTAAACCACTATATTTATGCCTTTTCCCCCTCAAAAGCTGCTTTGGCCTTCAAATGGTCAAATATGACTGAAATTTTTATTTTATAATTTTTTTCTTAAGTGATTGTTTTTAAAAAAGGTCTTTCACAAATATGGATCCTTGCCAATCTGGAATTATGTATCTAACTTTTGGTTGTGTCACTATTTCAACTAAATCTCTTTATGTTTCAATATTCTACTATATATATTACCAATTCTAATATATATATAAGAAACAGTCCTTTCAGGAAAATTATGTTGAGAATTCTCCAGTGGTTCTTATACAGTGGTTCAGACAAACTACATTCCATTTTACCAAACAAAGTCAAGTCCTTCCAGGTTGAGTAGCCTTCAGGAGCACCTGATGACTATCTTGGGTGCCCTTTTCCTCCTAATTGCCACTTCTGCACTTCTCAGCATCTGCAAAGGACAGCTTTGCAATCCAACCCCTATTTCTAACTTGGCTTCAACTCACTGGTTCAGAGAGACTGTACATTAGCGTGAATTTGTTATGAAAGGTTTTGTGTGTGTGTGTGTGTGTGCTGATAATCATTTATAAGTTGCTTGATATGTTCTTTGGTCTTACTGACACGGACTTACTTTACTGGATTGTATTCCTCTGGGATGGGAGCCATGCCTTCAACTTTTCTGGGTTGTTTGGCTTTTATCCCAATTTCCATGGCATAATATTTGCTCAGACATGAACGTAGAAATCATTCACATAATGAGGATCATCTCACTCAGGGGCCATATCTACTTCTAAAGTATCATTACAACCAAACAGAATTTCAACTTGCTTTTACACTATTTCCTATTTAGGTGCAATATGTTCAATGATTCTCTGCTGTTGACAGCCTCCCTTCTTGCAAGAATATTTCAGTTAGCTTTTTAACCTATTTAGTTCAGGTACCTTGGAAGTAAATCTACTACCACAGTGACATCCAGAGCAGTGTTTCAATTGCCTGCTCACCCATTAGGCCAGGAATCAGTCTTATTTATGTTTCAACAAATCTATGATAAAAAAATATATACTTGCTTTAAATTACTCAAGCCGCCTGAGCCCTGCAGGTTGCCAGGAATTTAGGACATACTTTACTCCGCTCATTTACATCTATGCAACAATAAAATCAACTTTTGGAAGGAAGAAGATGATAGAGGGTTGGCAGATGCAGGAGATGCTAAAATTCAAGTAGTCTGCCTGTAAGAGATTTGATATTTCATGCTAAACACAAGAAGGAAAGAACTCTGATGAATTATCTGCTTTCAAAAGAAAAAATACATACACACACACATATATGAGTTATAATTTTTCTTCCCAACAACTAATACAAACTAAACATTGTACATTATATTTCTCCTATTAATTTATTTTATTTAAACCTCACCCAAACACTGGAAGGTAGATGTTATTAATCTGGGCTTTTAAGGTGCAGATATGCTCCAATGTCAAGCAATTGGTTCAAAATCATACAGATTTCAAGTTTTTGGACTGATTATGTGGCATATCTCACTCCTAAACTCATGTCATTTCTATTATGTCACACTATTAGTAAAACCAACAGACATTTGGGAAGATATTCTGTGTAGACATTAAATGAATTGTAGGTGATTATTTCAAGAATTACTGTTGAAACCAATAATATTAGAGAAACCAATATAAGAGAAGCCAGTTGGAACTGACCCAATCTTTCTTGGATAGAAAAATATGGTCATTTGTGACTGTCTATATTTAAGTAGTTTTCATTAAAAGAATAATTGAGTCAATTGCTCTTAGCAATAATACTAGAGTTATTGTTTTAATACTCACAGGAAAAGATTAAAAATGATGCTGATATGCATGGACATATATTGTCATTTGAAATTAGAGTGTGATATCACAAAAATATAACAAATCATTTTGTAATATAACAGAGTACCATAAGCTTTTAAGTGAAATTGTAGCTTCTGTCCTCCCATACTCTACTGCTGTTTTGAAATCAACCAGATTTTTGGTAAAAAAAAACTTGAATGCCTCCCAGTGGTGTTTATACTGAAAGAATTTCTTATCCTGGAACCACAGTTACTCCTTGGTCTTCTTATGGGTTCTCTGGAGGGGACAAAGGTGAATGTCATCAATTTCCACTTTCCCTCCCTGCCCCGTTACTGGATGAAGTCATCACTGTTTATATGCAATGACAGAGATAAAACCATCAACACAAAGAGATTATAAAAATAACTTTTGATTTGCAGTCACATGTAGCAGGGAAAAGTGTTAGCAACAATCATGAGATGGTACAATTCTAGTTTATTATTATTGTCTGGTATATCAAACACATTTTTGTTATGAAAATTCCTTGAAATCGAGAATGTAAGACTGATTACAACTCATTTGTATGGAATATAAATGATGATAATTTTTTATTTATTTGCTTTAAAGATGTGACCAATATTTTTTTAATGTAATAAACATGATTTATGTAGGACTCTGTGCTTACCCTTAGGATAAATTCCCAATAGTTGATTTACTGAGCCAAAAGGTATTAACATTTAAAATATTCTTTGTATACATTGCCAATTTATCCTCTAAAGAAATAGTACTTTTTATAACTCCTGGCAGTAGAAGAAGCTATCCTTTTACTGCGCACTTGCCAACACTGAATACTATCATTAAAAACTTGAATTATTTTGATTACTGAGAGGCTTTATTATTACTTGCTTTTTCTGATTTTTTTGTTATAAATAATAAAATTACTTATTTTGTTTTTTATAATGATGAATTATGGAATTGTCATGACCACCCTCAATTTCCAAATATCTGTGTTAGGCGGCAGCATAAAATAATGTGAAATGTAAATACTTTTGATACAGAAAGACTTGGGGTTCAAATTCCAGCCCTGATTCTTATATGACTATAGATTTAACATCTTGAGCCTCGTATCTTAAAGATAATGATCATATGCCCAAATCTTTGTGATTTCTGTATATCTAAATGTAATAAAGCATTAGACAAACATGACTTTTTTCTTATTCTAGTATATAATGACAAAATATTTTATTAAATACAATTTGTCAAGTTACGCAATATTTTTCTGAGACTCATACATTGGCCCTATCTCTTTAAATGAATCCTAGTTGTTTTATTACATGTAAGGTTGCTCAGTTTTCAAGATCTTCAAACAAGTAGCTGGTATTGGTTTTGTTTGAAGTATTTCCTAATTTTCTGTAATAAGTATGAGTGGAGTTGAGGAAAAAGACATAAAAGAGTAAACAGAAGTTGCGCTTGATAAAAATCCTTCTTGGAAGAGCTGTTTTCATGGTGACTACCCCTTTCCAGGCACATTTAACAAGACTAATGCCTTTCTACTCAATTTTGATCCATCTAAGAAGCATACTACTACAGGAAGTGATGTGAATTTTTAGGGAGTTAATTTTGGGCAGTGTTGATTTAAATTAAAGTAACAATATAGAAAGGGATGAGGCACTTTCCCCATACTCCATACTTTTATTTACGTTTTCTTTTTTAATTTATTTATTGTTGTTCAGTTACAGTTCCCCACCTTTTTCCCCATTGCTCACCCCTCCCCATTCCCTGAACCCCTGCTGCATCAGTCACTCCCCCCATTGTCCATGTCCATGAGTCCTCTATTCATGTTCCTTTGCTTGTTCCTTCCCCTTCTTTCCCCGTTATCTCCCTCCCCTCTGGTCACTGTCATTTTGGTCTTTATTTCCAAGTCTCTGGTTCTATTTTGCTCATTTGTTTGTTTTGTTGATTAGGTTCCACTTATAGGTGGGATCATATGGTATTTCTGTTTTACTTCCTGACTCATTCACTTAGCACAATGCTCTCCAGTGTCCTTCTGGTCCTTGCAGAGAGAAGGGGCTGGAAATTAAGTGTTTCTTTCATATCACTTCATTTGAGCTTATTGATGCCTGGGTTGGGATGGAGGGTGGAATTTTACCTTACTGCTGGGCTCTGATGACAAGGGAAGGTCTGGGTGTCGTGGAACGCAGACTGGTAGCACCTTGTTCTACCTCCTTCACGCTGCATGCTGCTGGATGGTGACTCAGCCTCTTTGCTGACCCCCACTAACACTACCTGGGCAAAGGAACTGGGCCAGATGAATGGGAGCAGGGCTGCCCATTTCCATCAAAATTTAGCTCCCCACTCGGCTCCAGGCAGCTTACTTTTACCAGTGGGTGGAAAATCAGCTCCTCATTTAGTCCTAGCAGAACTGAGAGGCAGAGGAGGCCAATTTTTCAATTAATGTTTCACTGAAGTGTGGCACGTGTTGTCAAAGGTTTTCTGTTCCGTTAGGCTGCTCTTTTGAGATTCTTTTGGCTGGAGAAGCAGTCTTTCCTAGAAGTGTTTGTTTGTTTGGGTTTTTGTTTCTACCTGTTTTCAGTTCTAGAAGACTTTCTGTAGCTCCCTGCCTGGGAGCCAATACGGAAACCCAGAGAACTCACACCGTGTTTTTCCTCAAGCCCCAAGGTCTCTGTGTGGACATCCTTTTCCTTTCTACCTATATTAATTTCCCAGAATTGTCACAATAAATGGGCAAAAGCTTGGTAGCTTTCAAAAAACAGAAATGTATTCTCCAAAAAGTCTGGAGTTTAAATGTCCAAAATCAAGGTATTACCAGGTTTGAGCTCCATCCAGACTGTAGCAGAGAATCCTTCCATGCCTCTCCTAGCTGCTGGTATTCGTGGCTTGTGGCAATACAGCTGCAATTTTTGCTTCATGGTCCCATGGATTTCTTTTCTCTGTGTCTCCTATTAGGACCCCAGTTATTAGATGGGCCCACCCTGGTGCAGGATGATCATCTGTAGATATACTTAATTTATTTACATCTGCAAAGATGCTTTTTTCAAATAAAGTCAAATTTTCATGGCTGGCATTAGAACTTAAGACATCTTTTTTAAGGACACTGTTCAGTGAACTACAACAACTTTTAGAGTCTTCTTATGCTTGTTATTGTGTTATGTCCAGGATGTTTTAGTTGCAAGAGGGAGGACCTGAGAGGGATGGAGCTATTCCAAAATCCTGCTGTTCATTTTGTAAAAAATTCTTAGTGCATTGCTTTTGTATTTTATTGAAAACTGCTATGTTGTTAATAGGTGTTTTGATAATTCTTTTGAGTGATTAGAACAGGCTCATAGAATTCTGAACATGACAATAGTCCCTTATTGGAAAGAAACATCAATGTCTCAATGCCCTTTATTTCGGTTCATTAAATCCTCTCTCTTCTCCTCTACTTAATGTTTATATCAGTTACCCATTGTCACCAGAGTACAGCATAACAAACCATCCCAACATTCTGATGCTTAAAATGATAACCAATTATTAATAGTATGTATGTCAGTAGTTTACTCTGAGATCATCAGCAAGGTGATTTTTCTGGTCTCTGCTGATTGAGCGTGGTTTCAGCTGGGATGCCTGGAATGACTCACTCTTTGCCATTTGTCTTTCACCCTTCAGACACCTAACACAGATGTGGTCTCATTGGTGATGACAGAGGACATGAATAAGTGGAAACATGCAAGTGTTTTTACAAGCCTTGTGTCGTACATGCTAGCATCATATTGAATAAAACAGGTTACACGTCAGGGCCCACTAAGTCAGGACACAGTTTCATTGCGACTGGACCACTCATGCAAATAGTCTACCGTGGTGCTACCAGGATGCTGCTGTGCGAGACAGCATGTGTACTGTGATATCTCCAGTAATTCCTAGAGTTCCCTGACTCGCCTCAAACCAAAAATACTTGTGTCGATATATATGACAATATATGAGGGGGAACCCAAAGAAAAACAACAAGAATAATTTTATGGAGGGCAGGCGACCAGTACAGGCTTCCCCGGCTAGGTGAGTGTTCTAGGAACCCATCTGTATCCGTGCACCAGCTGGTGTTGTGTGAGAGGCTGCGTTCAGCTTCAGTGATTTTTTTTAAAGATTCCTTCAAAGCATTTGTCCATTTCATGATGGGTGACTTGTGAGTGCGCCTGCCCACGCCGTGCTGAGTATTCAGCAGATTTTGACCAAAAATGGTATGACCCCTGAGGTCCATCCTCCCTATTCTCCCAACTTAACTCCAAGTAACTTTTCTTTTGTTCCCCTGAATGAACAAATTCCTCAAAGGGAAATGTTTTGTCCATGTGGAAGAGGTGAAACAAAAGAATGACAGAAGCACTAAAAGGCATCAAAATCGAGTTTAAAAAGTGTTTCGAGCAGTGGAAAAATTGTCTTGATGGGTGTATGGCATCAAGTGGAGAGTACTTTGAGGGTGACTGAAGTTTAAACATGTAAGAATAAATACACAATTTTTTATAAATCAATTCTGGGTTTTTTTTGGTTCCTCCTTGTAGAATATATATGTTGCTTTCTCAGCATTTCTTTTTTCTTTGAATTTTAAATAGTACTTACATCTATTTGTAGTTGGCACCCATAAATAGGACGAGATATTCATTGCTTAGAGGAGGTTCTGGGCTCATGATAGGGCTCCTGATATATTACTGGAGTGAGAAGGGAGCAAGACATAAATTTCGGTTTTCCGCTGAGAATCCCAGTTAGAGCTATGTGTCCCTAAAGAGAGATTCAGGTTCTCTTCCCTTCTCTAGACCATCAAAGACAGAACACTATGCATATTTGTTCTTCAGAGTTTCTGAATTTGATTCACATAGTGGAATTAAACTGATATAATATGCCAATTTTGTACACATGTCCTGAATTTTAACAGAGATGGTTTAAAGTGAGAAAACTTTGTTAGTGCTTATAAAATGATCCCAGGCTTACCGCTTTCAATATAGTCCATATACAAGGCACTTAGGTTCAATTCTACATTTCTGGGGACTTCTTGTTTATTGAAATAAATATGCTATGTGACTGAGCTCAAAGAAGGCAACAGTTGCATTCCCTTATTTTCAAAATTGAATATCTTAAAGCATTCCAAGTGCTACCAATGCCACTAAACAGTTCATTGGCCTTTAGCCATTTACTCAAGTCATAGAAGGGATTTAAAGCATCATTAATTTATTCAGCACAGGAGAGATGCCTTAAATTTCTGTTTGTGATGGCCTAATTTTAAAAGAGTGGGAAGGAGAGAGCTTGTAAGCCTGTATATGGAACATTCTCTGCAATATATTTTTTAATTCACTTGCCTTTAAAATAAAGCATTAAGCATTGTATGGAATATATTTAGCTTTACCCATTGTGAGTTATCTTTAAAGGCAGAATACATAAAGTAAAATCTGTGACAAATTTTTACTAGTTAAGGGAACTGGAATTAATATTGTTTTTATTTCTTACTATTACTATAACATTCTTCTAAAGCAATGCAAAGCAATTAAGTCAATAATTCCATTTCCAATTCTTTGTGTGGACATAATGAGTATATTTCACATATTATACGTTATATTGGGGGTGGAAATACCTACCATAAAAACAAACCTCCTCCCTAATACAAGATCCTTCAGGGAAAGAAACACAAGACCAAGATTCCACCCTGATTGATAGAAACTCTGATAGAGGAAATATCATAAATACCCCTAGTTCATATCAGGAAAAGGAAAGTTAAGGTGCATGGGTATTTGGTTAGGTGGTAATTTGATGCCCAATGAGATTTTCATGATTTTGTCTGTAAAATAAAATAAATTGAAAATAAAGAGCTGTACAAAGGACACCAAGAACAAGGGAGCTTGTCAGGGTTCTAAAGAGATCAATCACATCCATCACCTCATGTATCACATCCACATCCCTTTGTATCGCTAGCGCTTGATTTGTACATACGCTGGGAAATTAGCCGGGAGATAAGAATCCCTTCTTCCCCTTTCTTTAGTGCTGCAACACAATACGTAGATCTATTTGTATTCTGCCTATATTAATGGGATCACTTTTGGACGAACTGGGGGAAACGTGAAAGTTATATCCTTGTGCCATCGGTATCCTAGCAACCCAGGAACCATTCACAAACATTCCTGATCCATACTGGTCCATTCATTAGGAGAAGCCTGTCATTGCCTCTGGAACCTATTGTTTTTATATAGATAGTCCAGGATTTGCTTTATAAAGTATTTTGCAAGCTTATAATTTGCTTTTGTTAAAAGCTTTAAAGCAGCAGCTCATTTTGCATATTAATAGGATAAGGTATTATCCAAATACAAACTTGAACTTCTAAGGTATTCTTGTAATGTTATTGTATCAGTTATGTTTTGAATGTGAATATTTATGTAAATTTTGAACACCTCACTGAATGCAAGATTAGGAATTAATAAATTTTAAAACACGGTAGAGTAAGATTATCTTACTGGTGTTCAGGTTGTATTCCTGAAGGGGACTAAACCAGTTTCTGTGATGGATTTGGTTGTTGACTTTCTTAGTACACTTGTTAAAGTGTTTGAACTCACCTTATCGCTTTTGGAAAAAAGAATCTATTATATGTTTTCTAGGTACTGCATATAATTTTATTTTATCCTAGAATTCATAAGATAAGACAAAAAGTTGATTTAAATGTCATGGGAAACCAGGGAGAGTTATATTTGAAGCATTATTATTGTTAAAATACTTAAGAAGTTACCATGGTATTTTGAGTCCATGTCACTTTTCTACCAGCTGATTACTGTGTCATATCAAGCAAGTATACTGTTCACTGTTGGAATTTCTCCAGCCGTGAACTCCCTAGTTTGAGGAGTTGTTCTTTGCTTCAAACCATTCAGGAAGCTACCCCTCTACTTCCACAATGGCAATTATTCAGGCATGTTTCTTAAAAAAAAATGCCACTTTTATCAAAGAGCTAACCCATGCTATTTTAATGACTATTACTTATTTTCACTTAATGTGAAGAAGGGAGAATATTATAAATGGAAGCTGTTTTCATCTGTATAAAATACATTATAAAATCTTGACTTATTTCTCTGGAAACACTTTAAAGCAGCAACACATCTGGCATTTGAAGATGATGAAGCATTATTCAAATAAAAGCTCTTTCCTCGCAGACCTTAATGGATGCGACTGACACAGCTCTAGTTTCAAAACACGAATCTGTTTTTAATTTTTAAATGCTTTGTTAAAACTAAGGCAGTGACCAAAATTGCACACAACCAGCCAGAAATTCATTCAAATCTTATTTTACTGTTTAACAAACTGAATACCATATGCATTTTAAGTTTGTGGGGTTTTTTTTAAGTTTCATAGAAAATGAGTTAGCTTTAGTTTTTTTCCCCCAATGTATAAGTTCTTATAATATCTAACTTTCCTTTTCAAAGAACAACTAAAATACTGAGTAAAATTGTTGATTCTGCATGCCAGCCATTTTTATTATAAATGCCATTTTTATTTGCTGGTGACACACTGGAGAATCTAAATTGTGACGTGCTGCCTGAATCAGAGTTTCGCCTGTGTCCGTTGTCAGGATTTCAGATTCCATCACAGCTCTACAGGAAGCCAGGAGCTTCTCCCAAAATGAGGGTAGCTGTTTACCAGTGCAAACCCCGGGAGTCTCCTCCTGATTTGTCCCTTAGAGCTTAGCGGATCTATCTCAGCCCATTGGCAAGCACTGGAAAATTCTCAGGAAGAAGAGCTATTTGCCAAAGAAAACATCAATTTGCTACAAAATTCTCTGAACTTGTCCTGGGATTCACAGGTCAAGTAGTGCTGGAAGCTTCCTTATCTGATTCAGAATACATCCAGTTCATTGAATTCACTAGGTCACAGAGAAACAATTGGTAGACTCACCTTACCAAGGGCCCTGGGCCTCGGAGAGAGCCTCCTCTTGCTCTGGGGCCCACTCAGAACTGGGAGCCTTTTGGATCATTTGGTGAATAAGTCAGGGATATATGTCCCAAATATGGAGCATATTGCCAATACAATGTGAAAAGGTCCAGCAAAAATTCTGCTTCTTTCTTAATGTTAAAGTATTGTACAACAAGACCTTCAATATAGAAGGTTTAACCCAATATACCACAAGCTTTGTTCCATTGTTCAGATTCTAGAGAAGCATGGACCATTACTAGTATATGTGTTTTTTCCTCCAAAGTATCCAGGTAGCTCTTGTTCTTAAAATGTTAAACTTAGATTTGCCGTAGGACCCCACATTCAATTCCTAGATATATGCCTGAGAGAAGTAACAATACAGGTCTACACAAAGACTTATGGGCACATGTTTATAATAGCATTATTCAAAATTGCCAAAATGCCCATCAGTGTGAATGGAATAAAAATGTGATCTGTCTATGCAATTTAGCAATAAAAAGAAATGAAGTACAGATGGTTGAGCCTTCAATATACTCAATTTTATGGTGAATAAAAGAAACCAGACACAAATGACCATATAGGGTGTGATTCCATTATATAACATGATCCAAACAGGTAAAACTATAGAGACAGAAAGTAGATTAGTGTTGCTGGACGGACAGGGGGTAGGAACAGGGAGTGACTGAACTAGTCATGAAGATTCTCTGTGGGATGATAAAAACGTTCTAAAAATTTGATGATGGTGATGGTTACACATTCTGAAAATTAATTAAAAAGTATCAAGTTATACACTTAAAAATGAGTGAATTTTATACTATTTAAATTATACCTAATGTTTTTAAAAAATTTATCCTACTAAATAATTTCAGAAAAAATCTTGTTAATTGAAGAGTAAAAATAATTTTCATTACACAATCATAAATGACAGTGGAATAGAAAATTTCTAATGCCTTAGTTTAGTTACATTCATTGGGGTCTAGCCAGAAGTGGTTAAATAATATTCTGAGAAACCATCTTGTATAAAGTCAGATGGAATTTAAATTTTTTTAAAAAATTATACAGGTGAAAGAAGAGTTGATAAATCAGAGGGGAGAGTAAGGCAGCCCAGTGATTAGTAGAAAGCCAACTTTAACTCTCTTTCATGAGACAAGGAGGGGTTGTGGTATACTGGGATCTGCAGCCCTCAGGGACCCACAGTTACTGCCAGAGAAGCCACCAGAGGCAGAATTAGAATGAGAATTTCCTTGGCTTTCCTCTTTCTCCTGTCCTCCTGTTTCCCTGCAGTGCCTCCTATTGGCTCAACTTGATCAGAAACCAAAATACACAGAGTTCATCATCTTACTTGCTACACACATCAGAGCAAAGAAAAGGTAGGAATGGATCTGAGGCAGACATATCCAGGACTGGCACCTGGGTGTTTAAGTTATTTCATCATTCAAGTCCAACTTAACCTTTCATACCACTCTTCATAACACTAAGTGTTCTCTGAGCTCTGTCTGTAACTGGTGCTTCTATCACAGCCTTCTTTGCTCTCAGCCCATCTCAGACCTTGCTTCATCCACTGGGATGTCACTTTCTGCACTTGTACTCAGCGATTACATCCTCCTCTAGAGCTACTACAGAAAGCGTATGCTCTATCATTCAACTGACAAATAAAAATCACCTTTTTATTTTTAAATTATCCTATGTTTATCTTCCCATGTGGATTATAACTATCACGAAGACTAGGATTATGCCATACATATAAATATCCAGAATAGCTAGCGAGTATAATGTCCTGAAAAATACAACAGAGTTTTTAGATCTGTGATTATACAGTAATATATTGTTTGTTTTTTCAGAGTGTGTCAGGGCTGAAATTAAAGGATGATCTTGAACACACTATGGCAAATTAACATTCATGGCTTTTTTTTTCTTTTGTGCTTCCATTTGTTAATCTTATTGTGAATTTTATATACCAGACTAGGCAAATTTCATTTCCAATAGTACTAATACCATAAAGGCATAAAGCACTGTCCAAAATAAACATATATTTCCCTCCTTACCATGCGTTTCATTCACTGCACACAATGAGTAAAGTTAATCAGATGGAAAAAGAAGAGTCCTCTGAAGGATACGCAATGTATGATATCTGAACTGGGTAAAGAGCCATTACAAACAATAGTGAAATTCTACAACCAGGGAAGGGAGTTCAGAACAAATTCTTGAGAACCTGTATATTGCTAATGCTAAGGAATGAGAGTGATAACTACATTCTCAGAGATATAGAAATTCGTACATTAGGCTACACCCACAGTCTACCCACTACAATATTCACTTGTTAACTGGGGTTCTAAAATGCGAGACAGAGAGGCCTTAGCAGTTAGGACACTCCAATTTCTTTTTGTGGAAAATGGTTCTGCCATTTATAAATCAGCCCAAATGTTTCTGGAATCCGTTATATATCCTACTAGGACATCATTGTTGCAATGTGTTCCATAAGTTTATTATCCATTGTTCAACATAGTGTCCCCTCTACAAAGCAAAGCAAACAATGCTCTGTCTGCAAAGATTCCGAGTTGCCAGATTCAGAAGGTGCCATTGCCACTTCTTACACTCCTGGCTCATCTAATCACTGTTTTCATTTGTCCTTTTTTACAGGAGCTGTTTGTAAATCAAAATGACACATTGCTCTTTTCCTTTTAGATCTATTTTTATTTTGTTTTGGTGGGCCAGCTGGTGGTTTGAGCAGCAGCCATCAGTTAAATAATGCAAAACATTAGACTGAAGATAAAAATGTTATTTGTTTCCAACTAAGTATGTACTGAATATTTATAACACTTTATAAGGTTGATAAATTTTGACTTAGAAAATATTTTTGCAGGGTTATTATATATACAACTTTCTTGATTTATACTGTTATAATGTGAAAATAAGTGTTAGACTGGGAAACACAATGAAAAGGACCAATTGTGAAAGGAAATCAAGCGTTCATATGTAGCCAAGCAAAAAGAGAAAAAAACAGTCAAACCAATTAATGCAGTTGGCTAATGGCCTTCTTAACAAATAATCTGGACAGCTGCACTGTTAGCTTGGGGAGTATAATCTAATGTGGACTGGACTGAACTTTCTCAATTATCCTGAGTAGTTCTAGCATGCTACAATTTATATAAGATGATGTGGCCATTTTCACACATTTAACTCTGGTTTTATATCCAATTGTACATCAGTAATGGCTTGTTGTGATTATGTCTAATAGTTAGACATAATCCATGAATGCTATATAAGGTGGGAGAAAACTTCTTTAAGGTATGCGTCTGTATGTTTTAAAGCTGACCTGTAAGTTACATTATAAGAATTGGTATGCCTCACTTGATGTAAAGGAAGAATTTATTAGTTGAATTACTGGAATAAGTATTAATATTGTTTTAAGTTTTAAAAATATTCAATCTCATATAATGTGAATAGAATTATCTGCAATCAGGGATAGACCTAGGCTGAAAATATAATTACACACCTCTGAGAAGTTTCAAATCTTCTACTAAAGTTTCAATATTGAAGCTTCTGAAAATTAATCAGAATATATTAGAATATAATTGTGTAGCAATCCTTTATACAGAAAGTTCAAATGGAAATATTACCTCTTTGCTGAGTACAGATATTTGTTAGTTAAGAGAAATGCAGTTTAACTGAGAGGACTGAGTGCTTATTCATTTATTTAAATTAATGTAATTGTTAGCTAACTAATTAGCTAGAAACATGACTTGTTCTATTATTCATTAAATGTGGAAATTCTTCCCAGAATAAAGAACACCAAGTAAAAAAATGATCTAAATCCTCTAAAAATACTTACAGAGAACTGATAATATTTGCTAATGAAACAGTAGTAATTTACTTTAAAAATAGTTATGGTTAAGCAAAATGGAGAATTGGAAATAAATGGGTTCTACTGTTGATTAGTTATTTAAAGGAAAGTTGTTTTGATTGGAGGAAGCAAAAGGGAATGTATTGCCTTCTATACTTATCTTCACAAAAATCATTGAATCAACTTGTCAATGATGATTATAGCTGATTATAGCTTAAAAATTTAAATTATCAGACTATTGGATTATACATTTAATTACTATTACTATGTAGCAATAGCACTAAAGAAAAAATACACTTATCAATTAAAAAATTTAAAGTTTGTAACATTAGGATATCAATGATTAAGCATTCATTATTGTTAGGCATTTTAAGAGAAAAAAGATATAATATTTTATATTTTCATTTTGTAGAAAAACAGATTATGGATATTAATTGTGTTGGGAATTTTCTTTCAATTTATATGGGGAGGGCAAAAGTGGGTTTACAGTTCTGATTACACAAAAAATTAGTATTTATTAATTATGGTATTATATATTTGTATTATTTCCATACAAACAACAGCAAACCTACCTTTACCCACTCTGTATTGAGTTCCAGAAACTTTTATATTACATCCTATTGCCAAACTAGAAATAATTATTTCACATGAACACAAAAGTGATTCTATTTCACAAATAGCAAAAGCAGTGAGTAGTGAGCTTTGAAGTAAGAACAGCCCATTTTTTGTGACTTATCAAAGTGTACAAAATAACTATGTTTTATAACATACAAGGATGATCATTCTCTCCCCTGGACCCAAATCCTTGCTTAATTTAAAAATAGTCTGTGATCCATGGATTTAGGCCTGTCATAAAATATTTTGGAAAGTGCATATATTATGCACTAAAACAGATTTATTTTCTGTTCTTTATGAGTTAGGTAAAAATTTAAATAGCTGAAAACTCTTTAAATTTCAAATAAGAAATATTTTAATAAAATTTTTAGAAGTACTTAAACAGTAGACACAAAATTAATTTCAGAATACAAGTTGGCCATCAATATTAATAATTTTAGGAATGGCTCAGACTCATGAATTAAAATGTGTCAAATTAGTTTCCTATGCACAACCACAACCAAAAAAAAATTGTGTGTATGGGATAAAGGAAAACTTGAGAAAAAAGTGAAGCCATCCACAGATGGTAAATGTACTGTTGTATAGCCGCTAACACAATTAAGATGGGGAATATTTTCATCACTCCCAAAAAATCTCTCTACACTCCTCCAAATTCACCATGCTTCACTTCTAACCACTGGCAACTGCTGATCACTTTTCTTTTTGCTATAAGTTTACCTTTTAAAAAGCTGCTGCATGGCTAAAGAACACATCAGCAAAATGAAAAGGGAACCCACTGTATGGGAAAATATATTTGCTAATGAGACCTCAGACAAGGGTCTGATCTCCAAAATATATAAAGAACTCACAGAACTACACTCCAGGAAGACAAACTATCCAATTAAAATATGGGCAAAGGACCTGAACAGACACTACTCCAAGGAGGACATACAGTGGGCTCAGAGACATATGAAAGGATGCTAAGCATCACCTATTAAAGAGATGCAAATTAAAACCACAATGAGATACCGCTCCACACCAGTCAGAATGGCCATCAAAAACAAATCAACAAATAACAAGTGCTGACGAGGTTGTGGAGAACAGGGAACCCAAGTGCACTGTTGATGGGAACTGAGACTAGTGCAGCCACTGTGGAAAACAGTATAGAATTTCCTCAAAAAACTAAAAATGGAACTGCTATAATTTTGCCTTTTTCAGAATGTTGTGTAACTAAAACATCACGTAGTATATAGTTTTCGAGTTTGGATTTTTACACTTAGCATTGTGCTTTGGTGATTCATCCGTGTTTTCCCTATGCCAGTTACCTATTCCTTTCACAGTTGAGTAGGATCCTAGTGTATGGAGGCCCCACGATTTGTTCTTTCAGTAACCAGTTGCTGGACATTTCCGCTGTTTACAGTTTTTGGTAATGTTGAATAAAGCTGCTATATACAATTGCATAAAGCTTTTCCTGTGGACACTTGTCTAGGAGGGGGATTCTGGGTAATATGTTAATGGTATGCTAACTCTGTAAGAAACTGTTTTCCAAAGCAGTTGTATCAGTTTGCATTCCCCTGATCTTGGATGAGAGCTCCACTTGCCTGGCATCCTCACAGATGGCTGCCACTTTCTTTTTTGTAAGCCAGTCTAACTGCACTGTTATGCTATCTTTTTGGAGCTTTAATTTGAATTTCCTTAGTGCCTAATGATGTTAAGTATCTTTTCATGAGGTTATTTGCCATCCATATCTCTTTATATGGCAATAGATAGAAAATACTTTTTAACTTGATTTTTCTGTGTGTATTGAGTTGTTCAAGGTGTTGTAGGTAATAGTTATTTATCATATTTGTGTTTTTAAAATATTTTCTCCTATATATGTTTTCATTTTCTTAAGAGTTTCTTTCAAAAAGCAAACATGTCCTTATGTAGTATACAAAAAGCATGAACCATAAAAGAAAACTGGATAAATTGAACATATGATCACAATCCTAAAATGCCTTAATTGTTCTCTCTTTCTAGAAAGACTTAAAACCAGGTAGTGCAAATTCTACAATTTTGTTCTTTTCAAAATTGTTCTGGCCATTACAATTCTACTGTCCTTTTTAATATAAAATTTAGAATTAGCTTATTCATTTTTTAAAAAATCAAATTTTGGTAGAGATTATGCTGACTCTAAGCGTCAGCTGGGGGCAGATTTGATATCTTAATAACATTGAGTCTTCCAACCCATGAACGTGTTATGTATTAGAAAATTCAAGAGGCAAAGGCAAGTGTTGTATTCTCACCCTTTGCTTGCCATGCTTTCTCTCTCCCCCTGTTCCTGTTTCAAAGTCCCTGCTTTTAGTATATCTTTTGTCTTTAGGAGCTATTTTTAAACATTCTGTTAGGACAGGTATTCCAGTGACAAGTTTGCTTTTTCAGTTAATTATGTTTTGAATGTCCCTTCCTTGCAGGGGTATAATTTTTTAGGATACAGAATTCTGGGTTGACAATTCTTTTCTTGTTGTGTTTGAAGTGTTGTACTACTTCCTTTGTCCCGCATGACTTCTGAATAGAAATCCACCGTCATTCCTTTTTTTTTTTGTACCTGTTGGTCAGGAATTGTTTCTCTCTTACTGTTTTCAAAATTTTAAAATTATTTTTTAGGTTTCAGAAATTTGAGTATGTGTCTTATGGATATTATGTGAGTTATCCTATTACTGTTACTCAGTTATCCTAAAGCTGTTACTCAGCTTCATTTTTTTATCGTTTTAGAAATTACATAGACAATCCAAAGAAATATACAACATGATAGAAATATTCAAAATACAGCATGATAGAAAATGTCTACCTGGTAGGAACTTCTGCCACAGTGAAATCTCCACTCAGTTTTGTTATAATTACTATGAAGTTATTCTTAAAAGGATAAAAGATTTTTGTAAACTCTTTTTATTTGATGGTCTGAATTAGTTTCTTTAGCTTGGTCATTTTATTCTTACCATAGAAATTAATTATTTTTGTGTCTAATGGTATTATTAAAAATTGAAGTAAGTGTATTACTAATTATGATTAATCTTCAGCCACTTTGATATCATCTGACATTGAATGATCGTAGAAATCATAGTTGGACTATAGTATATGTCCTCTAATATATCCCCTACTTATTGATTCTTCAATAAGCCATAGAAACTATATTGTACCATAACTCCCAATAGCCATTCATAGAAAAATACTTAATGATCAGTAATCAGTATAAATACATACATACCTATATATGTAGTTCAATGAAGTACAGTTTTATTAACATAATTTTTGTCCCAAAATAACAATAATAAGTATGAAGCCGAAGATGTTTGTGATGCTCTCCTGAATTCTCTTAATCCATTTGCTGTAGCTGAGGTGAGAATTAACATTTTAGCATCATCCAGAATTGCAACTGCTCATCATTCTCTTGGGCAAATGTTGCATCCATGTCAAAAATATAAAAGCCTTTGAGGTGCAATAAAAATGTGTTCTGGGTTGTGTTTGCCATCTGACCATGTGCCCTGGCCCCATGCAGCCGAACCTTTAATGTTATTACTAATTTCTGGACCTAATATTTATGGCTTTAATTTCCAGATACTTGCGACTGCACTATTGGAGCTGACCTTGCCATATTGTCTTAATCTTTTCGTGGATGTGTCTTTGGATACGCTTCTTTCTATCTTTGTATTGACTAAGTTCTAAATACTGTTCGGTGTAGATCCAGATATGATCGGATCTACATTTGAGCTCCAAATTCCCCACCTTTCTGCTTTTCCACTTACATAGAACTTTGTTATGACCATCTACTATGTAGCTACTTATCACCTATCGTTGGAACCATGGATCTTTATCCTCCTGGGTTGAAGTTCTGTTTTCCAATGACCCCAGAGTCTATAAGTATTAATAGAGTATATGTATTCATCATACTGGCTTTGATTTTTGCCCTCTGAAATTTTATGTGTAAAAATGAGATCATTCATTGAATAAATTGCATAACACAGGCAAAAAAAATCACTGAGTAAAATACAGTTCATACAAATCATACCAGCTAACTTTTCCCCTACTATTGTCACTAGTGATTAATTTTATTATTTCTGCTTATTTGTGAATAGTATTATATGTAACTCATTAATTAGTAAACATTAGAGTTATGGATTGTTAGGCTAAAGAATCTTCACATCATCATTGTACAAATGGTTTGCTTTAAGAAAAGAGATAGTTAGTTTCAGAAATCAAGATAGCAACCTAAACTAGAGGTTGTTCATTCATATTATAAGATCATTAATTTGAGGCTTTCAAAATTTGTCTCTCTGTTATAACTTCACACGTGATGACTGCATACAAATATTACCTCCAGTCACCCAGAGACAGCTTTCATTTAGTGAGATCTAAGTTCCTCCCTCACAGATGGCCGCGTGATAGCACTCCCTGTCAGAAGTAATTCTACCCAAAGCAACATGTGAGTCTGCTCTCCTGTGAAGCACTCCTTGTCCCACTTTACCTGTGATTAGCCTCCTCTAGTTCATCGTAAAGGCCATTTGGCTCTATCTACTCTTCATTATCTCCTAGAGACAAAGCCAGTGGCACTAATTTCCATTTGTCTTCATTTCATCTTTCTGGGATCAGACAAACTCTGGTATTTCACCACTAGCTATTTTTAATATTAGGGTAATTAATAATGTCAATTATTTTAGAGTAATGAGGTATAACAATGGTAGTTGAAATAGTTCTTACTTTATCAAAAATATTAGTTTGGACAGCTGGGCTTCTGCTTTGAAAGCTTTTTATTTTTACTTGGTTTGAAAGCTGATCCCAAATTTCTTTCAAATTACTTTTTAATCATTTTTTATTGTTTCAAATTCTTTTTGTCAACCCGCTGAATAATAACCCAATTTTATTAATGTAATCTCTTTTCTCTTGGGCGGTAATGCATATTTTTGTAGCATTTTTTTTCAGACCACTATAAAGGATGTTTTTGCAAGAGGTAGTGCTTCTGTATAAGGCACATTTAAATATGCTTATTTTAGGAAAAATATCGAACTTATATATGGTAATTACATAACAGATGTACATTTCAGTTAAAATGGTTACTATATAAGACACTGTTAAAATGACTAGCTAAAATATTTGTACTAATGTCTTGATTGGCTCAAGCAAAGTTTCTGGAAATTCTATAGAGTATAAATAAATAAATGCACATCCTCATGTATTAATATAGATATATAAATTCACTTAAATATGATAAAAATTATATTTTAGTGTTAGCTAAATATGAATTGAAGCAAAGATATGTAATAAGGCAAATTATGAATTCAGTCTCTTATTTTTTACATTTAAGTGTAGTAATTAATGCCCCATCATAGAATAAATATTTCTTATTATAGAATAAGCATCAGGTGCTTAGATTGGCAAATCTAAATGCACGGTGTTTTGATTGGCAGAAACAGGGAGGTATTTTGGGCCATGGAGTGTGGAAACAGTATGTCATATACATTTTTAGGTAGATAAATCTATTGGTGAGGTGAACTATGTGTTTGTGGTTCTGGCTGAGCCACCTGAAAAGTTTTACAATAGGAAAATGCTTAAATTACCTTTGGTATACACATACCATAGAACACTACTAACCAGCAATGGAAAGGAATGGACTATTGATAAGTCTAACAACAAGGATAAATCTCAAGATATTATGGGGTGTGAAAAAAGGTTACATAACATAAAATTCTATTTAATTAACATTCTTGAAGTGACATAATAGGCATGGAGAACAATTTCTTAATCACCTGGGTTTAGAAATGGTGAGGGAGGAAGTTGGGTGTAACCATAAAGAGTAACACTAGAGAGATAAATTAGTTCTGTACTTTGATTATAAGGCTTATATAAATCTACCCAAGTGACAAATTGTAAGCGGTCTCAATTTTCTGGTTTTCAATATTGCACTGTAGTTAAGTAGATGCAATCATTGGGAGAAACAGGGTTAAAGGTACGTGGTAACTTCCTGTACTATCCTTGCAACTTCTAGTGAATTATTTCACATTTAAATTTCATAATTTAGCCAGTCAAATCAAGTAATTTAAAAAAATACATCATAAATAAGTGGAGCTTATTTTCGAGTTTCTTGATATGTACTTATTTCATCTGAATTCAGTTTTTGGAAGTTTTTTTATTCTTAACTTTATTTGCAGAGACATAAATTTGAAACTATCATTATTTTACATATCCTAATGAACACCGCTTGGAACCCTCCTTTTCCGAATTTTTTTGGACTTGTTTTTCTCTTGCCTGTAGCATTGTCGAGTCTGGATATTCTCTTTGATGGTTTCTTTATTCTATCAAATGTTTTTGTATACCATTTATTTATTCCTCTATTTGTAGCTCACTTTCTTACTTAATGAAATATTTCTTCAAGTTATTTTTAAGGGGGGTTGTGGGAGAAAAAGTTAAGGAGACATAGCATGTGAAGAAATGCTTTTATTCTGCCCTAACAATGATTGATTCAACATTTTGTGGGACTATAATTAGTCTGCATTATTCATATTTATCCTCTGAATTTTGAAGGCTTTATTCTGATATCATAAATACTTAGAATTGCTGATGAGATAGCTGAACTTTATCTCTTCGTTATTTCTTTTGTGTAACACCTGCATTTTTTCTTTTATTCTGAATGTGTTTCAGGCCTTTTTTGATGGTATATATTACAGAATTCCCTATGACATAAGGTTTGGTCTTTTCTAATTTGTATCTTTTAGCATCTAGTAGACCATCATTTGACTATTTATTTGACAATGCCCTCTACTCTGGGTTCCCTGTTGCCTTCTTCTAGCAGTACTAATTGCCTGTTGCCATCACATATTACCCATGGCATTGCTCTGTCTTTGAAATTTCAGAGCAATGCCCAACTTTATTTCTCATTAAACTTTCACTCTACCTTAGTACTTTAATTTGTCTATTATATTTTTAATTTTTCCTGAATTTTCTTTTTATAAGCTTTGTATTTTGATTTATAGATTTACTAATACCCACCTAAATGCCCACAAACATACTGCTTAGATTGTGATTACTGTTACTGAAGTTATCTTCTTTTTTCTGAAATACCTCTTTTTTGGCAAGACATTTACATCCTAGTTTATCTTATTCTATCTCTGAAAAAACAGATTTTCATAAATATCTAGTTAATTATTAAAAATCCACCTATATTTTTAAAATGAAACAGAGGAATCTGTCTGAGAGACTTCTATGAGTACATACAGTTTTTTTTTTTTTTTATAACAAGGAGCTGGTTGTTATATTTTAGAATTCATGTGGCCAACAATTATAAGGTTTTTCTCTGATATAATGGTGGTTTAACTTTTAGGATAATAAGTTGCCACCAACTTAATGGATTGAAACAACAGAAATTTATTCTCTCACAGTTCTAGAGGACAGATGTCTGGAATCAAGGTGCTGGTGGGGCCACACTACCTCCAAAGGCTGTTGAGGAGAATCATTCCTTGCCTCTTCCAGATTCTGATATCTCCGAGCAATTCTTGGTATTTCTTGGCTTGGAGATACATAACTCCAACTTCTGCCTCCTCTCTTCTGTGACTGTGTCTTTTCTTCTTATACAGATACTTTTCTTTGGGTTTTAAAGCCCACCCAGAAAATTCAAGACGATCTATCTTGAGATAATTAAATCTGCAAACCCCTTTCTCCAAGTAAGGACTAATTTACATATTTTCAGTAGGCATAGCCTTGTGTCCTACCATTCAACCTACTAAAAACATGATACACTAATCCTCTCAAGACAACTGAATTAAGTTAAAATAGTTACATTTTCTCCTTTTCTCTGGAGAACAGCTCAATTTTTGATCTGAGCTTTGGTGAGAAAGATTCTTGTTATCATGATTTAAGCATGAAGAGTGGAATGGTTGACAGTTCAGGTAAATACTACCGTTTATTCCACTCTTCTCAGCCTCTCCTCCCAATAACACTTTAAGTTGCACCTGCCATCCCACCCTGAGCCAGAAGCTCCATGCAGAGTCTAGGAGGAGCTTCCAGCTCAGTGCACTTCGCATCCACTCAGGGACATTGCGCAACCGCAGCTTTCTTCCTCGTGGTCGTCCATCTGTAGTCCTCCAACTGGATTCTCTTCGCCAGAAAATTTCAAAATCTGAGGTTTACCAATCTCTCCCATTTGCTTGTTAAAGAAGAACTGTAGTACTTAAAAATGAATAAATTATTATGTGTATGGAATATCAGAAGAGAGATAAAAATGCTTGTTCTGTTTATGATATATCTACTTTCTTACCTTGGTGTCCTCCTCCATGAAATACACATAAAATTCACACTTCCTATTATCGTTTGAAGATTAAATGCTATAATGCACATGGAAGACTTATCTATTTGGTAGGAAGTGTTGACTAAATGGAAGCCATTATAGTACGTATCTGTGCAGGTAGTTAAAGAATTAGTGTATCACTTGAAAATTTATTAAGTTAGGATGTTTACTTAGACTTCAAGATCTAAGTAAACATTTACTTAGATATCTTCTAAGTAAAGAAGATATCTGATTACTTATCTGATATTAAGATAACTTAATATCTTCATTTTTGATTTACTTAATCAAAAATGTAGATATTAGCCTTGTCTGGTGTGGCTCACTGGATTGAATGCTGGCCTGTGAACTAAAGGGTTACCAATTGGATTCCCAGTATAGGGCCCATGCCTGGGTTGCAGGCCACATCCCCAGTAGGGGGTGTACAACAGGCAACCACACATTGATGTTTCTCTCCCTCTCTGTCTCTGTCCCTTCTCCTCTCTAAAAATTAAAAAATAACCTTTAAAAAATGTAGATATTAATTTTCAAAGACCATTTTGCTTCACTCACTTGCTTCTGAACCAGATAAATGCAAGAATTTTCTGTTATTAATTCCAACACAACGTAACATGATTTCCTAGAACTTGCCAAACTAGAATTTGTCATTTCCTATCCCCTCAGATTTGAAGGACATATACATTAATATATGAATATAATTTATATAGTTCTTCTCTCTTTAAACTTCCATGAATTAATCAGTTCAAAGGGAAAGTATTTGTGCAGATCAAACCACTAGATGCTTAAAAATTTATGACTATAGGCTGGCTTTTGAAAGACAGTCATAATTTAGTTTTATGCTTGAATAAATTACATGGCATTCAAGAGATGTTGTTTATCATCTTGGAAATTAGGCAACACAGTTTCCCCCTCAGGAAAAGGAAAAGATGATTTTCTGTTTACTGAAGTTAATTAAAGTGCCAAGTTATAATTTCCTTACTCTTTGCTACACAGGATGTTACTTTAATTCTCGGTCTATAGTAGTTGTGCGAGAGCAATGAATAAGTAGTATCTTTTATAAACTTATAAATTTTGGACCATAAGTCTTTTGATAGATGAGAATGTGTTTTGTTTTACTTTTTATTCTTAATGAGAAAACAGTCTGTGGCACACAGTAGGCACTCGATATATATGTACTATAATAACAATCTTACTTTTTTATACAGTCAAAAATAAAACCAGCTAATATCAATACAGATACATTTTTCATTGTATTCACAAAATCAAAATAAAGCTTTGGGAATGCATTTTTTCCACATTGAAATATATGTAATTATTCTGAATGCTATAAGAAGTGCAATTAAAATATTTAACATTGAAGAATTCAGTTACAAAATAGCACATATTCCATGATTCCATTTATATGAAATGTCTAGAAAGGGAAATCTTGAGAAATGGAAAGGAGCGTAGTGATTGCATAGAGCTGGGAGAGGGGAGTTTGGGGAGTGACTGCCAATGGGCAGATTTTGTCACCCTTTGAGGGATGACGAAAATGAGCAATAGATGTTAGAATAGACTTCTTTGCCTTTGTTCCTGATCTTAGGGTTACATCATTTAGTCTTTTGTGATAATTCCATTGTAATTTATGTACATGAACATGTAAAGCACATAATACAGAGGTACCTTGTTCATAGGTATGTTTAAACAGTTTGAGAAAGTTTTATCTTTGCAGTGAGTTGATCTTGAAAGAGTGGTGAATTTTGTCAAGTGCTTTTATTACTATTGAGTGTCATATATTTTATTGCTTTTGATATTATCATATTTAAAAATAAGTCTGTCTGTTATTAGATGAAAAACATGTATTGATTTTCAAATGTGAAACTAACCTTGCATCTTGAGATATGAATCATTAGGTTATATATATTATATTTTTTATATTATATTTAGTTTGCTAATGTATATTTTCCTAATTTTTTGGCATTTTAATTCCTGAAGTCTCGTAAGTCTGTAGTTATTTTTCTCTTCCTTTATAATTAATTTATCTAGTTTTGCTATCTAGGGAACTTTAGACTTTAAAATGCAGTAAGAAATGTTCTTTTACTTTCTCAAATATTATATAAAATTGGTATTGTTTCTTCCTTACATATTTTTAAATTCACTAGTGAAATAAACTGAAGTATTTTAATTAGAAATTCAGTTGTAATTCAGGTTAACAATTTTTCTTGGGTGAGCTATGGTAGTTTGCACCTTTCAAGAATTTGCAAATTTCATCCAAGTCATCAAATGCTATAAAGTCATTCATAATATTTTCTTTTTTAACATTATAATGCCTGTAGGATCTGTTGTTATGTCCTTTCCTTCACTTTTGATATTGCTAACTGTGACTTCTGTTTTCAATATATTTCAATATCATATCAATATATTTGGATCAGTGTTCCTCTGTGTGTTAAGATGAATGAGTAATCAGCTGTTATTGGGTGGAGTATTTCATAAATGCCAATTAGATCCAGTGTTCAATGTTGAGTCTTCTCTATCCCTAGCAATTTTCTGTAAACTTGTTCTACCATTTATTGTATTTATGGATTTGGCAATTTCTTCCTTCAGTTTTACCAGCTTTTGCTTCATGTATTTTAAAGCTCATACTTAGGCACATGGACATTTAAGATTATTATATCTCCTCAAATACTCAACCACTTTATTGTCATGAAATGATCTAGTTCATCTTTATAAAAGTAAAATTAACTTGGGTAGTAAGGCAAATAAAGATAAACACAAAAACAACAAATATGCTTAAACCACAAACATAATTTCAGATAGAAAATATAAGTTTAATTGTTCAAACTCTGACAATAAGCTGATAAGAGAAAGAGATGAGAAAGACTGCTAATCCACCATGGAAACAAAAAATAATTTTATTAATATTTTATTGATAACATGACCTCATGTTTTGGGTATTAAATTGTTAAAAAGTCCCCAACAACAAGAAAAGGAATGCCAGAGAGTGGAAGGCAAAAGCAGAGAAAGAAAACCTGTAATTAAGATCTAGAATGTAGAAATATTTATGAATATGAAAAGTTTCACAATCCAAACTTTGATTTCTGTTTTATTTTTATCCACATATATACATATACTTTGAGTCTATTTGGTGCTGAAGGAATTTGTTATAGTATGATAAAAGCATAAATTAATAGGGGCTTATTTTTTAAGTTAAAATCTCAGTTTTCCTAGTAAGAAGCATAGAGGTAAATATGTCATTTTTCTTTGTCCTTCAAAAAATAATAAGAATTGAAGATGTTTTAAGAAAAATCTTAATGACAGATTTTCTTTATCTTTTTCTCCATATTATAATGCAAAGGTAGTTAGCTAAAATCTTAATCAGATTAGTAATACATATATAAAATAAATCTAAAAACTCTCACAAAACATTTCAAATATATATCCATTGACCTCTATGAATTCATTTTAATATCAGATTGATATTAAAATTTGGTAAGTCTTGTTGATTCTTCATTCATATGAAGAATTAATTTTTAAAAGATTGAACTCTAAAACCAGTTATTTCATATTTAAATCACAATGAACGCAGAGAATTGAATTCCTACTTAATATCTGTTTAGAATAGTTAGTCCAGATTTGTATAGAATGTTTCATCCACTTATCTAATGGCTTGGTTAGAGGAAAAAATAAAATAATTGACTGTTTTAGTGTAGCAGTTCTAAGTTATAAGCATAGTCATAAATTCAGCAAAGTGATCATTTATGAGATAATTATAATCATTTTACAAAACATAACTTTGTACTACATTAAACAAATAATTGAAAATCCTCATTTGTAAAATTTGTTATGGTTTGTGATTATAACAACAGTTTATGACATAGATGTTGTCATTATTTTTTAATAGCTAAAATTATTCCACTTAAGCTCTTATTCTCTTTTTATAGCAAAACATCTTTATCACAGAAAATGTGCAGAAATAATCTTTTTAAATTGTTGATCAAATAGTTTTCAAACATTGTAATCTTACCATTGTCACTGCGATCAAGCCTAGAAAATTTCTTTCTTGGTTAGATACGGTGTTCTTGATATTCTATTTTGATTATAAAAGTAGTTCTACAATAATCCTTTAGTTCTCGCTTTCTTAAATGCATCCCCCTTGTCCCGGCCTCCTTTCTCTGATGAGGTATTTCTTCTTTCATTATTTAAGAAAATTTTTGTTCTGCTGGGTGCTTTTTAAGTCATGTAAAAGCTAATATACTATAAATATCTTATTAAGACTAATTAGACCATCTCCATAATTATCCAATTTAATTCAGTTAAAGACCTTTCTGTATTTTGGTCTCTATGCAACTACAGAGCAGGTAACTTTTCTGATATCATATTAGGTATTTTAACACAGGATTTAATTCTCTGAAGTTAATTATCATGAATATATTATTTATGAATAATATTTTTACATTAAAACAAGGATTTAGTCTATTATATAAAACTGTCATTTGCATAAAACACAATCTTTAGAAAGTTTATATAACTATGTGATTTAATGAGCAGAAGAAAATCAATCTTTCAAGTTAAACCATTGATCTTGATTCTCAATAGAAATAAGATAATTCATGTATAGTTTATTTTATTTGTCTACTTTACTTTATATCTGTCTAAACCAGATATTAGCAGGAAGGTTTTTTTTTTTTCTGTAAAAGGCACATAATACTTTAGACTTTGGACATATACCATCCATGTCATAGTGCCTTCACTTTTAAAAAGTTATTATTAAATTTAAAAAGTTTTCTATATCTTGCTATAGAAAATTAGTTCATGTGGTTTGACCCACGAGCAGTAGATTTGCCAAAGTCTGGTGTAACCACTGCAAGAGTTGCTAAATTAATTTTCTTTATTCTTCATGTTTGGCATTCAGATATTTCTAAAGTAGACAAAAGAGAACCAATACACTAAGTTCCCTTTACTATGGGTGGGGCCAACCCATGGGCAGAATCCACTGTTGAAACACCAATGTGAAATCATAGATGGATAGATGGATAGATAGATAGATAGACACAAAACGTATCATTTACATTATTACACAGTGAATATGTGTACACATACACACACTCCGCAGTAAGCAGAACGTAGGACTATGACAATATTTCCATGTGAGCTACTTGAATATTAAGATGTGGACAACAAAAATCGATTCGTAGGAAGGCAGAAGAGAAGGAAGATAAGCAATAAGAAGAGGAAGAGAAGAAGGAAAGGGAAAACAAAGAGAGGGGTGCAGGGAGGTAGAGAGGGAGGAAGACAGGGAGGAAGAGGAGAAAGAGAGGGATTAGTAAAAATAACACAAGTATGGCATGATTATTAAATTTTGCATCAACAAACATAAAAATAATGGGTGAATCATAAGCTGAACATAAGAGGAAAGTTTATGAAAGGAGTACACTTAATTCAGGCCTTGCCAAGAGAAAAACATAAAAGCTCAATTTGTAAATGGAAACTGGAAAGCGCTTCAGGTAAAAGAGCAAGGAGAAACCGGCACAGCAAAAATGTGTGTGGCAGAAACAGAATGATGACAAAGAAGCCTGGTAGGTCACATTAACCCATACCAACACAGAGCTTGGCAGAGACTGTGGGTACTGCAGTTATTATTTGAGAAAGCTGATGAATTTTGTTTGAAGCTCAGCAAACTTTACCCAGTGTATGAATGTGTGGCAAAATCGGAGGACACAGCTTTACAGAAAAAATGCTTTGGATTACAATCTCAGATTTGTAATTTATTGATTTCCTACAAGTTTATTATGGCTTGTTTTTTTGTTTGTTTGCTTTTAATAATGCTTCAGACCTCAAAAAGTGTTCTACTCCTGGCACATATTTCATTCTTTGGGATGGGAGGAGGAATGGGAAGACCTGATCATGGGCTCTTGGGAATATTCTTCAAGACTCTTATCTCTGAATTTCCAGAATCTAAAAAAGCAACTCATATACTTCCTTAATTCTTAATATGGGGTTATACTAATCAGTATCAGATTCTTTTTTTTTTCAAGATTTTATTTATTTACTTTTAGAGAGAAGGGAAAAGAAGTAGAAAGAGGGAGAGAAACATCAATGTGTGGTTGCCTTTCACGTACCCCCTACTGGGCACCTGACCCTCAACCCAAGCACATGCCCTGACTGGGAATCGAACAGGCAACCCTTTGGTTCTCAGACCTGCGCTCAGTTCACTGTGGTACACCATCCAGAGCAGCATCAGATTCTTTAACCATGGTTCCCTGTGAGGAAGTTCTCAAATATCTTTGCATCGCCTATGTGGAAAAATGCTTTCATACAAGATTCACTCATGATATTAATAAAGGTTAATGATTCCTGGATGTAAAAAGTCATTATTTATACAATATAAGACAAACAACAAACTGGGAAAATAATTGAAACTTATGTAAGATGAACATTTAATATAATAAGCAGTTCTTTCAAATCAATAAGAGAAAATTTAAAAACTAATATTTAATACAATGGGAAAAGGAAGAAACAACAACAGTGAAGGAGTAATAAATATATAGCAAAATAAAATTCAAATAAAAACAAATAAGGCTAATAAAAGCTTTACAATATTTTCTACTGGGCTAGTGTAAGAGTATTAACCAACAACATTTGAGTTATCAAAAAACAATTTCTATTATATGGCAATAAGTGGTTAGAGGGACAATATTGCATTTTGTTAGTAGGAGTGTGAAATATTTCTCAGAAATGTCCAACAATAGGTAACAAGAGCTCTAAAAAAACGCCCATAGCATTTTGCACAGTAATGCAGTTTGAAAATACCTGCCAAAAAATTAATTAAGACATGAACAAATTCTGATGATCTTCATTATAGTATTACTATAAACAGTTTAAAAGCATATAATTTTAAACCATAGAACTCGCTGTAAAATTGCCTCACTAACCGCAAACCTCCTCATTCTAAGTCCAAGCAAACACACATGTCCCTGTACACACAACCCTAAGTTATTCAAATGTTAATGAGTTGAAATTAAGCTCCTCATTTTTGTGAACTTTTAAAATATTAATTTTATGTTCTAAATACAAAATGTACTCTTCTACAACTATCAATTCAGTGTTTTGAATCACAAGAAAATAAGATTTTATTGTTTTTTAATAATTTTAAGATTGGAGGAAATACATACATAATTTTAGGGAATTTGTAAGTACCTGAGACACATTTTTAATCAAATATTAGTAAACCAAATTTTATTTATATGCTCTAGGGTAAATAGCTATGAAAATAGTTTATGAATGAATTTTTTGTAACTGAATAAATATGTTATTTACACATAATAATAGTATCTATTTGTGGGACTTAACTTTCATTAGTCACTCATTTGTTCACTCACTGAGTCTTCAGTGCCTGTTTCCGATAAGCACACTTGTAGGTGATAAATAAGAACAAGAGCGGAGCGTACAAAGCCCCTGTTTTAATTCACCTTAAATTCCATTATACCTGCATGGACATATTTATATTTATTAGAGAGGACACTCTGAGCTGCAAAGGAAAAAAAAAGTACATGTAAAGCTCAGCATTATGCTTGGATCATAGGAGGTACCCAATAAGTAAATGTTGTTGTTATCATTATCTTCGTCTAAATTATTGAAACATAATCATACTCTTGATTATTTAGCAAATATCATGATTTTTTTATTGAAAACCATGTACACTTTTATATCACCCAGCTTTGTCATCGCACGCCTAGGAACGTAGCTAGTATTCAATAAACATGTCTGAAATTGAACTCTCTGTTCCCTTTCAGCTCTAAAATATCGTGAGTCTCTGAATAGTATTGAACTAGTGACTGGTGATCTATGCTCTGAAAACAAGTCATTTGGGGAACCGTACACGTTCAATATATCATCAGAGGCACCAGATTGAATTGTATGAAGTGTTTGTTTATCGACAATGGGGTGGATATTGTTTACTGGTTTTCAGAGATTAGATTGTGCCTCATTGTAAAGTTCAAAGGAAGTCCAGCAACTACAATGAAACGAGATCACTCTCCTGTGGGAAGACAAAGCTATAAAACAGGTATGGATACCACGAGAAGTGATCTCAACCTAACATACAAAGAGAACAAATCCCTGGTTATTATAAGGCTTTTGCATAGCGGCTGGTAAGCCTGACAGCTAGTCAATAAGCCAGACTTGGAGGCAAAAATCAGATGCCATCAGATAGTTATACCTGTTGGCCCTGTTTCACCTGTTTGGGAGCTAAGCATATCACAGCCCTCTGAAAGGCTTCCTGTCTTTGCCAACTCTTTTTCTGTACTTGGGATGTTTACGGGACAACCTCAG
The DNA here is from genome assembly GCF_022682495.2 of Desmodus rotundus. Taxonomy (NCBI): domain Eukaryota; kingdom Metazoa; phylum Chordata; class Mammalia; order Chiroptera; family Phyllostomidae; genus Desmodus; species Desmodus rotundus. Next base: position 147,143,155 of record NC_071391.1, read on the forward strand.
TGTCTTTAGGTCTCCCTGAACATTTAGAATATTTGTTTAGAATGTCTCTCTTCCAAGGCTGATCACAGTAAATGCAATCCTGACCTAAAACTCTAAGACTTTTCTTAGAGATGAATTTCAAAGTGTCACGTTGATTTGAACCTTGAGTAATTCTTTTTTTTAAATTTATTTGTATTTATTTATTTTTTAATTTTATTTTTTTATTATTAATGTTCCAATACAGTTGTCTCCATTTTCCCACCACCACTTTCCCCTGCCCTACCCACTGCCAACTTCCACCCTCAATCCTACCCTCCTTGGGCTTTGTCCATGGGCCCATTATCCATGTTCGTTTATGACCCTTTCCATTCTTTCCCACATTATTTCCCTCTCCCCTCCTGTCTGCTTACTGTCAGTTTGTTCTTAATTTCAATGTCTCTGGTTGTATTTTGCTTGCTTGTTTGTTTTGTTAATTAGGTCCCACTTGTAGGTGAGATCATATGGTATTTGTCTTTCACTGCCTGGCTTATTTCACTTAGTATAATGCTCTCCAGTTCCTTCCATGCTGTTGCAAAGGGTAGAGTAATTCTTAATTCATTATCTTCTACATAATGTTTTAATGGGTAGTCTAAACCTATATCTTATCAAGAGAATTCAGATCTAAATGATTTTTAAAATTTTGTTTTTCATAGAACTGTCTCATTTTTATGTTAAATCAAACTTGAATTTCTAATTTCTCAGACATGTGCCCGCATCTTACTCTTGCCATAAACACTGCAAACCAGCATACAGCCTCTATGTGTCCTATACTCAATCACTAATTGGTGAATCACATATTGAATAGACCAATCCACTCATTTTATCCATATTGATTTTTAAGTTACTAATGGTTCCCATCCAACAGGTAGAGCTCCTGAGATCGGGGTTGGGTGAGGTGGAAGGAGAGAGGAGCTCCACAATATAGACAGGTCATTATTGTCTTAAACATATTATGTTTGGGTTGTTGCTTGGGTTTCTGGTGTTTTATAACCAAGGTGACCATATCCAGTTTGCTCAGGACAATTTCAGTTTACAGTTAGGTGGAATAATTATCACCACTTCTTTTACTCTCCAAAGTGCTTTTGCCTGGATGATAAATTCTGCGGCAGGCCATTGTAGAGCACTCAAGTAGAGGCAGACTCCTTTGCCTTTGTTGGACCAACCACACTTCTCATATTCTGCTCAGTTGTCTAGAAACATTTCCTCTACAGAGAAGGGGATTTTATTCACTGTCAAACACACTTTTGATTATAGGTTATTATGTGCCACTATAATTCTAAGGAGAGTATGGATTGAAATTGAATCCATTACTCCCCCATTTCTTATTGAGTTTCTAGTTTCAGGGAAAACTACTATTACATAAAGTAATTAACATCGCCTTCGAGGAGACAATTGACACCAGAATACAGAAGGAAGAAGGCATGTGAATGTATTCTCAGTCTGGAAAGCAGATCATAAGCCTGCCATCATTTTTCTCTTTTATTGCAGTTTTGTCCTCTTTATTTCCATCATGCCCTCTTCTATTTTCTGTAGAAATACAGTTGACTTGCTTTCAGGCTAAGAGTAGGGGAAAAAGACATGGAGAAGATGAAGTCAATATTAAGTTCAGTAATCAAATGTGAAACCAGGACATGATTCTTACTCATATTCCAGTTCATTAATATTAACTTGTTCATTTGGAAAGAACGTACAGCTCCTCAAGGACAACAGGAAATCTAGGGGGGCGATCTGGTGAGGAGAAAAGGACTAAGTATGATTACAGATGAGGCACAAGACTTGATTTTACCCCTACGATCTGGGTGACATTGAGCAAGTGTCTACATGTTCTGATACATTTTTCAACACTTTGAAAACAGTTGAATGCTGATCGAGTCAAAAGTTTAAAATACAGGTGCATACCTTTTAAAGAAAGACTGAGAAAATCTTTTATGAAAAATATTTTCCTACTCTTAATTATGACTGAGAGAATTTCCTGTTGGCCATACAATCAGTATTGGAACCAGAGGCTTTGCTGTATGTGTATAACTCAAATAGTTACAGTTTGGGGGTAGAAAAGGATCTCGTGAGTGTCCCTAACCTCAATATTGTGACAATCATTTAGAAACTTTTTCATTTAGATATTTACTTAGTAATAGAAGGACAAATAGGACAATGATCAGCTAGTCAATATTAAATAGTGTTTTAACAAATGACAATTTTTCTGGCTCTGATTATAAGTAAAGTCATGTATTGATATTAGAAGTAAATTCCTTAAAAGAAGTTAATTTTAAATGTGTTGTTTCTCTGAAAAATCAAAAGTAATATAAATATAATTTTCATCCTCATCCTTACTTTAGGCAAATATATGCAGATGTTATAAAAATATCATGCTCCCATTATTTCCCATAAAAATTAATAATAATTTTACTTTATAATTATTTCTATTCTCATATCAGAAAAATGCTAGAGTTTGGAATGTCCACTTTTTCTGTCACCAAATATTTATTGGATTTAATACGTGCCATGCACTGTGCAAGGCACTGAATTAATAAATGTATTTTATTATCAGTTTCATAGTACGCATTCTTAAGAAACAAAAGTGGAAACACCACCACCAACAAAAATATATAAAATTCTCTAATAAAAACTAGACAATTCTAAAGTCCTAAAAAACTAATTGAATCCTATATTTTCTTTGCCATCTTTGCTTTCTAATCATTGGCTCTTTAATTGCATAAAAGGGTTATTGGTACGTTAAAGAAGGGAGGCGAATTATGGTGGTGATGGGCATTTTAAAGATAAATCTGATATCTCTAAGTGCGGTATAGTACAGAATAATAGAATTTTCCTCACTGCTGTAGTGAGGTTACACGAACTTCCATAGGAACCTGCGTAAGTTACCGAACAAATGATCTGCCTGTATTGCTGTTTTTTTCTTGCCTACTCATTACACACGATATGATGGACCTCTCTGCTTAATGAGTAAGTGTGGGGATCATGTGTGTGCAGGAATGAGTTAAGGCTTCTATTTTCTCAGTCCATTTCAAATTAATGTGGTGTGGAGTTGTCAGGAGAGATTTCTCTATCCCTCTGCTGGTCTTCCTCCAGTGCAATGATTCTGTGAAATGACCCCTGTGACAGGCATCCTTCATTCCTGGCTCACAAGAATTTGGTTCTGAATAGCATTCTTTTTAGTGTATGGAATTCAACAGATGGTACCAAATGGCCAATACTTTAAAATACTTCCTGAGGGTGGATCTCCAGCTGAGACTCCTTATCGGCCTCGCTTGCATCTGCTTTCACTGTGCGCTGATTCATTTTAACACTCAGGCGAGCCCTGCTCATGTTTCCCTAGAAGATGTACTTGTGTGTGTTAGCAAATATGAAGCTTAGGTATGCATTCCATGTCCTCTCCTCAGCTCGTGTTAACGTTAAGCGATGTCGTATTGAAATAATTACTTCAATTTAAATGTTAAAGGGTGACTACTTACCTTTTTGCAATTCAGTTCACCAAAGAAAAAATTATAACTAGTGATTTTTGTCCTATCAATAGGCCATTGATAGACCCCCTCCCCCTTATCTTGGTTGTTGGGCTAAAATATTCTGCAGCGTTTTGGCACAGAGGAAAAAACATTCTTCACACAGTGCTTATGAGTCCCTGAAGTCTTTTTTGGTACTCAGCACACTTTCCCACCTTCATGAAAAGAAAGAGGAGATTTATATTAGAGGCTGTATTGAAAAATGTCTACTTCAAATGCACTCAGAAGACTCTGCAGTTGTTTTATTGCAATTCCAGAGTACCTTCACGCCGCCGAAATAACCTGGGCGAGGCAAGGCAGACACTCTTCTGAATCTGTGGGCGGCTACCTTGAGAAAGAGGATGGGACCGTAAATAGGCTGCAGCCTGCTGTTGTTATTCATGTTAGAGTCAGAGCTTTCTAGCAGTAAGTTACTACTAAGTGCGCGTAAATATCTGAACAGCAATAAAAGATGAGAACCTACCGTGTTTCTGTCATCTGTAACTGCACACGTATAATTCAAGCCCAAGGTCAACAGGGCCAAATACATAAATATTCACATGTTCCATATAAAATATGTATAAAAATTTCAGTGAGTGGCCTTTTAGGGCCATGTTAAATAAAATAAAGTGCTACCTGATGCCTGAAATAGTTGTAAAGCTAGGAGATACTTCTACCAAAAAAGCTGATTTGAAAATTTACAGAAGATATTAACTTTATATTAAAATGAAAATGAGTAATCAAAAGTAGTTAAACATTTTCAAATGGATCACCCCTTGCCATACCTGCGTTTGGAGCCCCTTCTTTCTTTTATTGGTTTTTCTGCTCTGAAAAGAAGATAGCTGTGGCAATCTTCACCCGCGTTTCTCACTAACTACTTGCCTGCGTGAGAATGAGTACTCTAAATTAAGCACGGATGGTCTCAAACACATATGACCAACATATACATATAGACATCTAGTCTATAGCACATACTTCAGGCACCGTCCTTTTAAAAATAAATCCAGGTCTACTTGTTCATTACTATAGATATGACCCTCTGCAACAGATGGGAGAATATAGTGTAAATTACTTAAGGGGCTGCTGGCTATAGATCCCAGTGACGATGCTTTGATGATCTAAATCTTTTCTCTTTGATAAATAAAAAGAAAGCTTTATATTGTGATGTAATACTGGTTGTATCATTCCACGTTATCTTTGCCTCCAAGTTCCTTTTGCTGAAAGGAAATGTAATAATCACAGTATCTGACCAAAGATGTCTGGTGAACTGTTTTCATTTTGTCTCTTAGAAGAGAGAAAAAATAACAGACCAGGACTGGCTCCAATTGTGAAGTAGGAGACTATTGTTCTTGGTATCCTTCTCTCTCTGTTTCTAGATCTTTCCCTTGCCTCTTCTCATGCCACTGTGCTAGATCAAGGGAAAAGTTCAGTAGAAAAAACCAGAGATGATACTGTGTAGAAAAAACAATACATAATTTATCAATTAAGTGTTTAGAAAATAAAGCTGAGGCCATAGAAGAACCAGCAAATTATCTGAAACTCATTCCAAGTAATAATAATACCAAAATACTTCCAGATAGCTTATTACTTTCCAGGCAGCGTTCCAACTGCTTTACATATATTAACTTATTTAATACTCATGACTACCTTATGGTTAGGTTATTATTTTCATTTTATAAGTGGGGGAAAGAGCACAGAAGTTTTAAAAAACCTCAAACACAGAATAAATTAAAGAATTTGTATTTGAACCCAACAGGCTGGCCTAAAAGCCCTCGGGCTTATCCACCGCACAGTGCTGCCTCTGGTAAGGGGCCTGGTCGATATCAGCATAAACATTACCATAAGGGAGGACATGATCAGACAACTAATTAGCAATGAGGAGGCTCAAAAGGAAGAAAAAAGCGATCTGTAGGATTAAAGGCATGAATAGAAGGAAAACATAATTGTGCTGCACTGGACCCGCCACAAAATAAACACGAATTATGTGTTGAATCAATAGTGAAAAAATAATCACCCAGGATACATCCTGGAATGGAGTCACAGCTTTCCGTCCCCTCCCTAACTGTGAGACTGTCAGCCCATGGAAACCATTCCTGAGAATCACACACCTGCCTGTCTGGAGGTCAGGCTGTAGGTGGTACAGTGGCTGATTTCATTTCCATCCATTAATATTCCTCCTATACGCTAGAATGTCCAACTCTTTAGATATTTCTCTGGGACCTCTAGATGCCCATACTTTCCCAGTGCTCCTTGCTACTCAGACACTCAGTCAACCCGGCTGCACCCCTGCCTCACGCCAGGCCCTGCTGTGGGTGCTGACCCTGGTTTTTGAACAAGACAGACAGAATCCTGCCCTTGCACTATTTTTTCTATTGAAGATGTAAGTGGGAAGAAGGAAGGAAGAGAAAGAAAAAAGGAAGGAAGGAAGGAAGGAGGGAAGAAGGGAAGGAAAGGAGGGATTTTAAGCTTCTCAAGTATTCATGAAGTTCTGTGAATGAGATAAATTCAGATGATAGAAAGTAGGGAGACTGACTTAGGCAGGGTTGTTTAATAAGGCTTTTCTGAAGATGTGATATTGAACTTCGGCCTTGGTTTTCAGAGATAGCCATCTAAAGATCTTAAAGAAAAGACTTCCAAACGGAAGAAACAGCACATGACCAGGCCCGCTAGCCTGAGTATATTTTCAAGCTTTCTGACACATTTTGAGGACTCTTGCTCTGATAGGGAATTTCAGATTAATAAATTCAGCCTCCTTGAAAAGTAACCCAGAAAACTGGCTTTCTCGGCTTTGTCTGCATCTAAACACAAGCAAACAAGTGACCAAGCCTCCACCGACCCAACCACCAGCACATGCACAGGAGTCTTCGGTTCGTGAGTGCTAAAGATGAGGAAAGGACCTCTGGCCCAGGTATTCATTTTGCTGCAAGGCTTGTACCTGAAGTGTCCAGTTTGGGGGACAGTGTTAGGTGCCAAGTGGAGTTTCTGCTCTAAAAGTGTACCCAACACAGGCCTTGGAAGCGGCAAGACTGCTGTCCAGTCTCTGGCAGCAATGGGAATGGCAGCCCCAGGTGTGCTGTCCTCATCGTGCCAGTTCTCTGGCATGGTGTTTAATACTACTGTTCAAAGCTTAGATTTAATCCTATAGATACAGCCCTTCTAGTAATCTGTGAGCCCAATATCGCTTTCTGTCAATTAACCAGAGTGAGATTCCACTGCTTATCATTAGAACCCCTCAGTGATAAAGACTGGACTTGGTTCAGGAGCAAAATAAACGCGAATGTGGCTATGGTTTATCTCTAGCCAGAGTATCCTACCAAGTTCTGACTTTTCCTATAAATTATTCATGACCTGACTTTAACTCTCCATCTTTCCTTTCCCCTAATTCTTTCAAAACTTATTTTCTAAGTGTAACTCGGGTAGTAGTAAGGAAACAAAATATAAAGAGACCTCCTAAAAATATTGTTCACCTTTTTACTTTTTCCATAATACCTCTGTTAATAATCTAATATAAAAAATCTGTACTCCCTCTGTACTGGTCTCTCCAGCCTCATCTTGCCTAAAGTTGTACCATTTGATATCGCAGCTCAGTGTAGGAAAAACTTTAAACATCTATACACCTACATAATTGAGACACATTTATAAAAATAAAACAAAGGTGTCACAAATGCATTCTTGTCCTCAATGAGTAGAATTAACTCGATGTACTCTATCGTTTTCATTTAGGAAAAGAAATTGTCATTATCTATTTACTTAACTCGTGCCCCGCCCTCTGAAAAGCACCAATTTGAACTCTGCTTCTGGTATAGTGTAGGTCAGATCTGTTTCTAGCTTGGCCAAGGAACCTCATCTTCAGATCAGGGCAGCTGTGAGAAGGAAAATGTTAGACAAGGTCTAAACAGTCAACTGGCAAACAATTTGCACAACTCTGTTTAGGCATAAATTGTGGTCTGGCTATTTTTTAAATAATGTTCGTTTTTAACAACGTATCACTATAGTTCTCCACCTTCCCACATCACTCCCTCTTGGAGAGTAACTCAGAACTAAAGCCCTAACGTCTGTATTTAGTGTCATACTAAAGTAAACAATTGTACATGTCTTTATTCACAGGACTTCTTTTCTGGGGCATAAAAAAACCAGAGAAAGTTAAATCTAACATCTGTGACTACACTGCAAGAAATAAAAAAATGCTGTAGGAAGATATTTTTAGAGATTCACTTGTAAAGTGTGAGAATTGATTTTCAGATAACAATTTGAATCACATTTAGTAACATTTATGCACTACTTTAAACCCAGGGTTAGCAGCTAAGGAGTTAACAAAGCATTTGTTCTTATCTAAATAATATCCTTTTAATAAACATTGTGAAATTCTCATTAAAAGTCTCACATGTTTGGAAACAACAGTGCATTAATAGGAATGCAATTAAGTACTTAATGCTTTTGTCATTTAAAGTAAGTTAACCAGATGGCATGAAATCTTCTAAAAGAGATTTTAAACAAACATTAGAGATTTAATTAATATGCACGAGTTAACTCATTAAATATATTGCAACTAGCTCATTAAACTTAAGGTAAATACTTATTTAAGATGAATTGTACATTCCTTTTTATATTTATTTTTACTTTGTTTAACTGGTCATGTGATAAATGGTGATTTTGAAAGTTAAAACGTTTTAAAATACAAATGTTCTATACTTACATTTTTTTCTTCCAATACTAAAATGGGACGTGATATTGCTTTCACAGAAAATGTAGAATTCAATGACTATATAGTAAGTAGAAACCAATAAAGCATTTCTAACATTTTATTTAAACTTAAACATTAGATTAAATATACATATTAATATAAGAAGCAAATAGTGACTCTCCATCCATTAGTACCATAACATGAATCACACAGTAATAATTCCAGCAAATTTCAAATAATTATTAAACTTCCTTCCTTTATGGCTCTGTACCACTTACAGAAAAACTGACTCACGCACCTTTGACCAGAGAATGGTCATCCTGTATCTGATAAGATCCTAATTTTTGTTCTTTGATTAAAATGAGCATGGCATGGAGATAGAATAGGAGAATATGGGCCTAACTAGACATGTCACTCAGGGTCCTATGAACAATTTATTACACATGAGCAGATCTGTCAGCCATGGCATTTAACATCCATGGGGATAGCTTACCTGTTTCTACAGTTCTTAAGATTTAGCATTTTTTTTTAAGCTTAGTGAACTCAAGCTACACAGTGTATGTCTACTACTGAAGTCAAGTTTTTGTCAGCGTAAAATAGGTTGATATAAGATATTTTATGTAAGTGTCTAAGACACAGGAACAACCATAAAGTAAATAAGACAAATCTATTGCAAGGATATCTACAAATAAAAATACATTCACAAGTAAATGATAAAAATATCAATTCAATTTTGACACTTAAATAAGTCTTACTAAATTGTGTGTAAAATCTCATTCTCCTCAGAAAAAGTAAAGTTTACCTTATTTCTCAAACATTCAACATGAAATTGAAATTCTAAAATATATTTTAAAAATAAGATAATTTGTCATATAGTTACAAAAGTTAATTTTAAATAATGTTAGTTATATAGGCATTTAAATATTTTAATTAAAAAAAAACTCCATTGCATATGTGGTTTAAACAAAAAGATGTTACCAAAGTGAATTAAGCCTTTACCCTATTTTCCAAAAGTTTCATCTCTAGAAAGCTACTATTTCTCACCAATTAACATTACAGGGCCAACTGTGATTTTTTAACACATACTTTGTGAGATGGTACTCTCTGTTCTATGAATTCAGGGGAAAACAGATGAAAAGTTTAGAAATTATTTTAATACTCCTTAGACATTTGAGGGACATAAGAAAATTTATTGAAATATATTATAATATTGGACACAAATATAATGTATCTTTTATAGTCAGGTCCTATGGTAATGTAATGATGTTATTTGGAGGCAATTTAAAGATAAGAGAATGACAATTTTTTCAAGATTTTTTTCTCTGATATCTAAAATAAAATCATGAAGTATCCCTTAAAAACAAACAAAAGTTATCAGTGTACTTTATTATAAGCTGAACCAATATTCTTTGAATTTAAATCCATTTTGATAATTTTTAAGTTACAAGATTCAATCACAACCTCATTTATAAGTACAAATTGCTTTTTTAATAATACGCCATTTAAGTATTATAAGATGTATGTAAGCATAATGCCTAGTGTTCTGCCAGTATTTCTAATGCTACGAGGGCCTTTGTACATTATCCTTTGAGCAAGAAAACCAGCAAAGTCTGTGCTCTAGCCCGTGAGACAAGCGGTAGGACTTTGCGAGTAATAATGATGAACTGGACCACACATCCTCAAAAAGAATTATGGCTGAATGACCATTAGCAGATCTGCATGTGTGATATATATTCCACAAGCAGGTAACGTGTGTTGAAATAAAGTTGGTAGAGCACCGCTTGATTTGAGTAGAACTTTGTCAAATGCACACTTGCAGCTATTTAAAATGTAAGACTGCTGTTCAGTTTCAAAGTCTTTAAGTTATCCCAATCAAAAAGCATTAGGACAGGTAATATCCTATCCACGGCCTCAAGGGAGGGTGCTATCTCTCTATGTATGTGTGTATCTACCCATGCATCCATGCATCCATCCCTCCTTCTCAGAGTACAGCCTGAAAATCTCCATATAGTATCTACTTCCCTAAGAAGGCTAGATTTAGTCTCAACATAAGGTTTATGACAACCTTCAGCTCTGCCCTTATGTTGCCACACGTCTTAACTGTCACATAGTGCTCTTCTCCATGAGAATGCCTTGTTCTGTCATTTCAAGGAGGAAACTGGTCCTGAGGACTCGCTGATGTGCCATGTTCCCCCAAGTTTACTAAGAAGCCTAAGCAAAGCAGAATAAGGGGAGTCATTTTTTGTAAAACTGACTAATTTGACTGCCTAGGGACTTAATTCAGTCCTGATTATTGTTTCCATGACAACTTAGTGAAAGGACTGCATCAATTGAACCATATTCTAGTTTAAAAAAAGGACCAAGACTTTAAAAATGAAAAAGAAAAAACAATTGAATTTTTAAGAATGGCATTAACAGCCAATCATTCTAAATATCCTGTAATAGGACAGGGCAGTTATTTCACAGTATACAGATTTAAAATACCTTCATTTTAAACAGAAATTTGTATTTTTTCAGCTGACTAAACTGTTTATTTTTCTAGCTGTTTAATTATTTACATAATTTGACTTATTGCATGTCTTGGATAATTAGTTATTTAGTTTAATTTGTTTAATTATCAATTCAAGAAACAGAAGCAAATATAGAATCTAATGATCCTGATTTCCACTTGAGAAGTGGCTAATCAATCTTATCTACATAATAAAATTGCCCTTCCAAAGGCCCACACCACTCAAAGCTATTTCAATCAGTTGGGAACATCAGTATTTATTAGGTTAAGCCAGTTCCAGTAAGCAGGAAGGAATGAATAGGAAATATCAGCAATGATCTCAGAGCTGTTTCTAGACAGGACAACCAAACATCCAAGATGATTATCTTGTTCAGTATAATGTTGTGAAGCAGGAAGTAGTATTTCCCAGATCACATATCCTGCCAGTTAAAGTCTTAGAAGTAAATGCTGGGGCCAGTTGAGAACATTAACCCCACAGGTTGCACCTAGTACTCCCCCACACTGTGAAAAGCCACCAGTGTCACACTGAGGAAGGATAGGGCATCAATCCTAGGACAGTGTTACAGAATGGAGAGGAAGAAAAGAAGTCAGAGGAAGAAACATTCCTCCCCTTTACCCCTAGGACCACACTTAGGCCAAGACACTAATCTGTTCCCGCTACTAAGACTTCTTCTTTGACTTAATTACCCCTGTTACAATATGTGTTAAAGTATTCTTCAATCCTACTCATATTTTGCCAGTACCTGGCATGTGGTAGTGGCTCAATAAGTAATTGTTTAATCAATAAAAAATTAACCTATGTGAAAGAAAAGAAAGGGGCTACATGTTGCTGTTTCCTTCTCTCCACTTGGAGAAAGAAAGTGGAGGAAAGTGAACTGTGGGGGGGCTCCGCCCGCAGGGCCCCCCAGCTGCCATGGATGAGAACAAGTCTACCAAGACATGATGTGCTTGGGGAAGAGAGGTGGCTGATCTCTCAAAGGAGAAGGGCCAGAAGCCTTTTCCTCAGTGGGCTTCTATTGGGTTCATTTTGCACAAGAATACAGGTGAAGCTCATCAATCATTGTCAGGCAGTAAGGATCAAACAATAGATAACAGACAAAGAACTCTGAGGGCTTATTCTGAGTTAGGGTCAGTTAGTTAAAGGGTTACAACCCTTTAAGGGATTTTGGGAAACAAACTCTTTTCAGGCTTGGACCCTTATCATTTAAATTGAGGGTATTAGCAAAGCAGGTTTCACAGGGTTTTATGCATTCTTTCTTAGGCCTGATCACCCCAGGGAATCTGCCCTTTCCAGCACAGGACTGCACCACCCTCTGTCATTGTTTCAGGCTTAAGTCAGTCAGGGGAAGTGAGGCAGCCAAGAGATTAGGAGACTTCTTGCAGACAGAATGAGGACTCAGGCTGTCAAAGCCTAGGGGTGAGAGTCCATCACCCCCTTTTTCGATAGCCCCTCCCCCAGTCCTTCCCTGTGGGCCTTTTTTGTGATCCTGCCTGTCTTAGGTCATCCCTCCCTTGAGGAATCTTTCCCATCATTGGCTAACTGGTCAGGCTCAGGGCCAAGCAGGGTGAAGTAAAGTGGGCAGAGGCGGTGCCCCTGCCAGGGAGATAAGCCTTGTCTCCTTAGTGGCTTATGGTCCCAAGGTCTCTGACTCAGCCTTAACCACAGGGGTTACAGCTTCTGAAACCAGGCAGGGTGGTTCCCAACAGTGAACAAGAGGGAACTTTTCAGAGATCATTCTGAGAATCTTGGATTTAAAACCTTAAAGGCCCAGGAGGCCTCCAGTAAAAAATATTTCCTCGTACTGTCAGAAATCCCCTGAATTACAGAAATGTATGAAGATTTAAGTAGATTGAGGATGTAGGTGAATTCTGTAAGTGCTCTGATTTTTCATATATACTCACATGTATGTGTCTACATCCACAACCATAATAAACACATACAACCATAATAAACACACACAATCACTCATACACACCTTATGAATTATGACTTTAATTTACTTTCAGTAGCTCACTATTTGGGAATAATTACCATAAACTGTAAATATGTAAAGCATAAAATTTGATGAAAAATAATTATCACAATCAAGAGAATTTAACTTATCTCTTACAATCTAAAGGTTACTTGTATCCTTTAGTGACCCCTGCCTTTTGCTTCTTCCTTTCCTCTGCTGCAAACAACTTATTTATTTTCATATAGTTTAATTTGTATTTTCTAGATATTGTGTAAGTTGAGTCATATAGTATGTAATCTGTCTTTCTTACATCAGCATAACTGAGATTCATTCATGCTATTATGAACATTGTTAATGTCCTAATTGTATGAATGTTTCTATGCTTGCTCTAAAATGCGAATCTTCACCTTGATTTCACACTCTGATTCTATTTCTGTCCTCTAAAGTTGCTATTATAAATATTCTCCATAACACTTCGAAACCTTTGACAATATTACTTTTTCCACTTAGTGTTTTTTCCATGTTTAAAGTGATATTTACCTTGAATTATTTCTCTAGCCATCTACTCTTGAATTATTGACAGCATATTGCCCCTCTCACACTATAATATCCAGAACTGTAATCAAAAAACTAGAACTAATATGAATTTATGAAATGCGAGAGAGTTAATGTATTTCTAGATCTTGGCCCTACAGTTTCATTAAGTCACTCTAAGATTTAGTTATGTGAAGGTAAAAATCAATGTCTTTAAGATTCTATTAATTTTTTAAAGCAGCTGCATCCAACTTATTGGAATGTTCTTGATCAAATAAAATGTTAATTTTTCTTGAATATAATCTGTACATCAGTTATCTTTGAAACTACATTTCAATAATTAATTATTTTTAACTCAATTGCATCATTTTACATTCACCCTCTAAAATGTCTCTCATTTGGGGGGTTCATACCTCTTTATCAGACTGTCATGGTGCAAAATACTTTGAATCATTTTTCCAGCCAACATTTGAGACAAACCCTGCCTTTAATTTTGAAACATCTTTTATATTTTTCATGTTTTTATTCACAATATGGACCTAGCAGTAACAAAGTATACATTTTAAAGTTGGTCCTGCACTTTCTCAGCAACTGTAGGTTTGGCTAGGGATCTATTAATTAATATTTTATGTATAGCTATGAAACTAGTTACAAAATTTACATTTAACATTTTCCAGCCCACATTTTTACATATAGGGCATAAGTAAATCATGAAATCTTGTTCTAAATACATTTATAAAATGTATATGTTTATACATAAAGATATGGAAGTTTGCTAACTTATCTTTTAAAAAGAAAGTACAATTGCCTTTAAAAACTCTTTTTCATATTTACTTCTTTGATATTTTTAAAATGCTCACATGAACAATCAATTTAAAGTTTATGCAAATCAGCAAAACGAACAAGCAAGCAAGATGTAACCAGAGACATTGAAATGAAGGACAAACTGACAGTAACCAGAGGGGAGGTGGGAGGGGATATTGGGGGGCTTAGAGGAAAGGGTCATCAAGGAACATGTATAAAGGACACATGGACAAAACCAAAGGGGAGTAGGGTGGGAGGTGGGGATAGCTGGAGTGGGGGAGTGGTGGGGGTAAAATGGAGACAACTGTACTTGAACAACAATAAAAAAAGATTAAAAATAAGTAAAATTTATGCAAATTTATTTAGTCTTTGTCAAGTCCAAATTAGACGCTTTGGTTGTCATTACTGATTCTTGTACACAAGCTTGCTAATTTAACAATGTGATAATTTATAACATTTCTTACAGATTTTCATTACATGCATTTAATACATTTAATATAATATCCTTAATAACGTGCTTTATCTCCCGGGTCTGACTGTGCTCTCCCGAAATGGAAGAGTATTTTTCTTGATTCGTGCTCTTAGGATGGTAACTGGTAGACAGTCGATTCTCAATAAATGTTTTGCTTTGTGTAAAATGAATGTTCTGTAACAATTTTGTGATCACAAAACCTGGTTTGTGGTTTGGAACTCACATTTTGTCATTTCTAGAGAATTAAGAAGTCATTACCTAGTTTATAGTTGTCTGACATTTTCCTTTTTCTATAATCTGTTATGTCTACCAGCTGGGTTTCAAAATCATTTTTACTAATTGATTATAATTCTTAGTTAATGGCTTGCTGTCTCCATCAATCCAGTAGGACCTTGCATAATTTTATTTTATTTTAGTCATTTTATTTTTGTGCACTATCTTCTTTATCTTCAATAATGAATAAAATTTCTTCACCACTCCTGTTTTTGCGTGTTAGAGGCTAATCTCATCTTTATTTCTGAACACCTGCCTTTGGCACTGATTCTTTTTTATTTTATTCTGTCCTTTTACAGCTATCAGGCCATTCTTTTCGTTGTAGAGGAAAAGCCCTCTAAATGGACAGGAGGTCTCCTTTCTCTGTATGATCTTTTTCTATTCATTTCAAATATTTCATGTAAAGCACTACTATTTCCTTGCTCTTCTTGTCTTTAACAAAGAGGAATAAATTTATTGACATTAGTAGAATTTGGGAGTAAGCCTTATGCATCCTGGGTTTTATTATTTCTTACACTACTCACCCTTATTATTTTGATATATTATAACAATAGACAGACCTTGTGTATACACAGAGCAAAATTGACCACCATCATCTTGTACAGTGGGGCTGGTATTCCTTTCTATTCTTTCACCTTAAGCCTACAGATATATGTCAACATGCTTTAAAAAAATTTTTTATGAGTTCAAATAAATTATTTTTGTTTTTCTCTCTGTTCCATATGATTATTCAGGCATTTATGCTGTGTGCGATGATATTTTATAAACAACATGTTCTGCATAATTCTTATATGAGGGCATTAAAAAAGATATCACCACATCTCTAATCCCTTAATGAATCATAGCCTTGGGTAATAAAAGTGTTCAGAGCTAATGGGGTAACATAATTAGTTGAAAATAATATTTGTTTGTAACTATACTAAGCTTTAGACTCAAATACATTTTAAACATTTTTATTGTATTTTTTCCATTACCATTTAACCCCCTTACACCCATTACTCCCTGCAATCACCCCACAGTGGTCCATGTCCATGAGTCCCTTTTTCCTTTTTGCTCAGTCCCTCCGACCCCTAACCTCCATCCCCTATCCTCCAATACATTTTTTAAAAAGCACTTTAATCAAACCAGAAAATGCTAGCTATTATTTTTATAAGTGTTTCAAATTAATATATTCAGGTAAATAATAATTACTTTTCTTAACAAGAAACAGAAAATCCTAACAGATAAAATGCTCGGTGTTTCTTTGCCTAAAATCTATTGCCGACTGTTTTAAAAGGTTCCTCTTAATTGCAGTGTTTCATCCTGCAGTGTAGGTAAATATTTGTTTTGTGTTAATTAAGAAGTCATTTAAACATCTGCCTGTGTTTTATGGACTGCCTTTAAAGTGTAAAATGTGTTTTTCTCATGAGAGCACTTTATGTTCCCAAGTGGCAATTTTAAAATAAAGTGTCTCTTTTTCAGATATAAAGTCTAATGTGCAAAGGTTTTGCCATCTGTTCTGTGTAGTTGTACTTGTGAGCTGGTTGTTTGATTAGAAGCAGTAAATGCATAGAAAATGTGTCTTCACTCTAAAGAAAAGTATGAATAGTTTACTGTCTGCTTTTACGATTCCTTTTATAAAATGTCATTTTAAATTTCATTCCGGATTAGTTGGCGCTCTTAAAGCAGAAAGATCATCATTAAATTTAATTTTATATCACTCACAACAAAAGAGAAAAACTCAATTTGGTTTTCAAAGCATAAACATTATACTATGCTTTCTGTAGATGAAGACAGAGATAGAAATATAAGATCAAATGTGAAAGAAAGTGCAAAGTTTGAAACTGAATAAGTGAGAGGAAGATTTCGAGACATGTGGCGTGCCTGGAATACAGCCAGGCTAATGGCAGCCCCCACCCCTCCACGTGGTAGTCAGGGACGAACCCTGCACCTTGTTTTTCTTAGTGTAAGATCTATTTTGCCCATGTCACACCGTTTTCATAAAAGAAAAAATATATATCTGTATCCAGGCATATATGTGTGTATAGTTCCATGCAAATATAGATAAGTAATATGTTATCTATAACTAGTGTTATAGATAACTAATATGATAATAATAATATAGCCAAAATGTGTCAAGCATTTAAAATGAATTGGGCATAATACTATTGACTTCATATACACAACATCAGATTTCCACATACACATAATAATATCTTAAAATGAGCATTTTTCTCCCCCAAATATGCATAACATTATAGAATAGGATAAAATGTCCTATCTCTCCAATTAATCTTAAAGATCATTCAAAGTGCTTGTCAGCAACACCTAACTTGTCGGAAAAAACCCTCCGGAAGAATCTCCATCCATAGTTTTATGATGAGATTCTAGAATGTGTGCCTGGGGGATCAGTCAGTTTGAGCCCTGGTAGCATTTATTAAAGTAACAAACCTCTGTGCAAAGGGGTTTGCTAAGTTCCCGTGCAGTTAACTTTGAAGAAGAAACATGTTCCTAGTCCTGTGGATGCCCCTGGAGTCACCAAATGCACTTGGTCAAAGCCCTAGAAAAAACAATTAGGTATTCCATTCAGAGGAGGGCCTTGGTGAAATGAGCACTTTCTTTTATGCCTCCAGCTTTGCTTCCGAGGTATCAAAGTTCCCTCCAGACTGCCGAACAGCCCTCAGAGAGTCACGTCACCTGTCAGGGCACCTCGTGGAGAAACACATTTGCTATCTTTCTTAAATTATTTTTTTTCCTGAGAACGTATATCTTATCTCTGCTCCCTGAAGTTAAAATAAGTATCATCTCTCCAGTTTACTCTATTTTTTTTATAATTTCAGATTATTTTTGCGGAATTTAAAATTCTAACTTTGTCCTTTGAACTTAATAAACTAATCATGAAAAAATAGAGGTGGTGGACCTCATCAGATAATCATTGTTGCTTTGAAGTATTTGAAAATAATTTTATAAAAGCCTTTCCCAATGAATGGAAAATATTAATAAATGAGTAAAGTAAACTGAAACTAAAATTATGTGAGCCAAAAGAAACATCATTTAAACATAATCTTGACAAGTTTTCATTAACACTCCCTCAAAAACTAAACAACCATAAATTGGTATACTTTATAACAGCAAATAATTGAAATAAAATAGAAAAGTTTAGTGTATTCATTGTAATTTAATAAGCAAATTTCATTATTGAGCTGTGGAAGATACAGAATGCTACACAGCATGGATAAGCAATATACTCATTTTTTTTAGCCATATACTCTTTATTACAACTACTCAACTCTACTATTGTAACCGGAAACAAGTTTTAGACAGCATATAAATATATAAATGTGGCTGTATGAAAATAACATTTTATTTTTAAGAAACAGACCATGGGCCAGTTTTGGGCAATAGATCGTAGTTTGCTAACTCTTATTATACATTATGTGTAGGCTTAACTTACGCAATTACAGCCACATAAGCACGTACACCACGGAGGTCTGGACTAGCGTCTGAACTGTGGATGCTGAGATCAGACAGACCTTGGCATCAGCAGGGCTAACTGACTATTGTTTAATCTACATGGGCACATGTACATTTCATGGCATTCATATGATGATCAAAGTTTGATTGAAAAAGGTCTACAAGATCAGCTTACTTTCTTGAATGATTGATTATTTATTACATTGAGCAGCTAATTTACATACTAGGTCATCTTAGAATTTAGTGCATCTGTGTATATGTCTGCACATGCGCGCACAAATATACTCTGAAATCTCATCGAAGATTTCTGGCCCCGATCCATCTTTTGGTCTACAGTCCTACCTACAAACATCCTCATAAACATTCACGGCCTGAGAACAAAAGTTCTTCTGCTTCTTTTTGTTTAACTGTATAATCTTTGGTAAAATGCCCAAGATGGCATTCCAACTCCAGAACTGACTTATCCACGTACCAGGGATCCCATCGGTGCTTCCTGTGAGCACTTTATCGAGGTATAATTTCTGCAGCACAAAATTCGCCCATGATAAGTGTACAATTCAGAGATGTTCAGAAAATGTATAGTATTTTGCAATCACCCCCACAGTCCAATTTTTAAACATTTTCCTCACCCCTAAGAGTTCTTACTTTCCTCGTTGCCATCTTTCCCCACTCCCACTCTCAGGCCCAGAACACTGCTGTTTTCCTGTCTGCATCCATGACTTTGTCTGGTTCATGTAAAAGCAGAATCATACACTGTGCAGTCTTTTTGCCTCAATTCTCTCGATCAGCACGACACATGTGAAATAATCCATATTTCAGCACATTCAATAATGCACGTATTTTGTTGCTGAATGATACTACATTGTACAGATATATCATCTTTTGTTTGCTCATTGACTAGTTTTGAATTCAGGGTTGATTCCAGTTTGAGCTCTGATGAATGACGCTGCTATGAACATGTACATACAAGTCTCTGTGTTCACAGAGTGAAATTACTGGTTCACATACATGTGCATGTTTAATTTTTAAAGAAATGTTCAAAGTGTTTCCCAAACTGACTCTCCTATTTTGTGTGTGTGCATGTATGTGTATGTACTTACATGTATTTAAGTTGCCTTATTTTGCTGACCAGTTATCCATTTCTGTGTTGAATAGAAGTGACAGTAACAGACATGTTGTCTTTTCCCAGTATTTAAAGAAATCATCTGATCTTTCTTAGGTATGGGCCTTTTCATAGATGCCCTTTATCAGGTTGAGAAAGCTCCCTTTTACTCCTAGTTTATTAACAGATTTTATGGGTGTTGTATTTTGTCAAATGTTATATTTGTGTCCATTGTGATGAGAGTGGACATTTTTTGCCTTGTTCTATCAACATAATGATTACCTTAGTTGAATTTCAGACGTTTAAACCTCCCTGAATGGCTAGCATAAATCCCACTGGGTAGTGCTGTATAATCTCTCTTCTTTTTCATACGTTGTTATTGAGCTGGATGTACTTAACATTTTCCCAAGCTTGACCAAACTTTACACAGCCGTCTGCCTAACGCTAGGACCCTGATCTCCGGTCCCCAAGAGCGCTTCCTTCAGCAAATGTGTAACTGTGATTCTACCTCTGCACCTACGAGATGTAAACCTGCTTTGAAATTCTCTGGCTGGTTTTACAACCCCGGACTCTCTTTCTCAAAGACCTAAGAGGTACGTACCCCTTTGGAACGCAATCATGGAGGAACCCAGGGCCCTAATCGCCCAGTCTCTGTGGACTATATATAGGAGGCTCTCTTACTTGGGTGGGCATCTTGCTCCCAGTTCTAAAACTAACTCCTGTCATAAATATTTCAGGCCCTCTGTGGTGATTAATTAGGCTTACTCAAAGGAAAAGTACACTTTCTCATATCTTTTTTTTTCTACATGTCTCATGTTGGTCCTGTTCCTCCTTTTCTGTCTACTTTTGTGCTAAATACTGTTAGTGAAACATTTTAATTCCTTTGTTCATCTACCAACTATGTTTTTGTACTTACTCGGTCAGTGATTTCTCTGCAGATTATACGCAACTAATTTATCGCTGCCTGCTTCAGACTACTATTGCCTTAATTTTCTGCAGCTCTCTTCTTGAATACAGCTCTTTTCTCCTTCCTCCTTTTCGCTGTTATTGCCATATATCTCGATCTTATAAACTCAAGAACACAGCACTATTACTGATTTGTACACTTCCATAAAGGTAACTTCTATCCCATGTGATTATACTTGAAGCTGAAGAACTGAATATTTTCAGTGATGTAAGTCATCTAATGAAGCACTCTGGCCGGCTTTGTTCATCTGAGACTGTGGGATTTTTTTGTTTTGTTTTTTTGTTTGGTTTTTTTCACCTTTATTTTCAAAATACAGTTTTTCTACATACAGAATTGTGGGTTAACAGTGTTTACCCCCTGACCCCCCAACACACACTTTGAATTTGTCATCTGCCTGCCCTCTTTTCTCCATTGGTTTTCTAAACAGTCCGCTTTTACCTGTATTATTGTTTCCTGCAGAATGAGGTGCTGGTTTTCACCTTCTCACCTTTCAGTCTTTTTGCTTTTACTTTGGTGTTCAACAGTTTGACTATGATGTGCCTAGGTGTGAATTACTTTGTGTTTCTTCTATTTGGGTATATGAATTTATATTTTTTTTAATCATGTTTGGGAAGTTTAGCCATTTTTTGTTCAAGAAAATGTTTTTGCCCATTGTTTTCTGTTCCTCAGACTCCCATTTTATGTACATTAAGATGCTCATGTTATCTCATGGTTTCTAAGTATTTGATTATTTTCTTTAATATGTTTTCACTTTCTTCAGAATACATATTTGTCTATTGCTGTCTATTCAGACTCACTGAATTTTTTTATCCTGCTATCTCAAATCTGTTACTGAGACCCTCTAGTGATTATTTTAAAGATTTTTATTTACTTATTTTTACAGAAAGGGAAAGGGAGGGAGAAAGAGAAGGAGAGAAACATCAATGTGTGGTTGCCTCTCATGTGCCCCCCAACTGGGGATCTGGCCTGCAACCCAAACATGTCCCTGACTGGGAATTGAACCCATGACCCTTTAGTTTGCAGGCAGGCACTCAAATCTACTGCACCACACCAGCCAGGGCTCTAGTGATTTCTTTCACATCAATTTTTGCATGTTTCATCTGCAGAATTTCCTGGATGTTTCTTCATTTGTTTTCAGTTTCAATGTGTTTGCTTGCAAAACACATTGAAACAGAGATATAAATATAACACTGCTATATTTATATCTCACAAAATCTTTTAAGTTTTGCCTTTCAAGACACAACATGTCCCATATCTATACGGAAGTAGTCATTACACTAAATTAGATATGATTTTTCACTTTTTTGAGTCTCCTACCAAGCATTTGGCTATTTTTACAATATTTTTCACAAACTAGGTAAAATCCCTGAGGACAGGAACCATATTAATTCCTGAGTTTTATATTCTTTGTATTATCTAGTATATTGTTTGGCATATAGTAACTGCTCAGCAAAAACGTTAATTGAATTAAGCTGAAAATAATTGTATCATGGTTATTATTTACACTTTTGCTAATATCACTAGTATCCACACAGTTTTTTAAAGGTATCACACATTTGGTAGTGCTAAACATTGCAAAGAACTTCATCTGTAAGTTGATTATTAATCAGTGCATACTTTAGGATGCTTTCCCCTGAGGTAACATAATTGCTTCGGGGCCAAATCTGGAGAAAATTAAGGTCTAAGTGAGTATCACCTACTGGGATTCTGTAGAATACAAACTGGCCAGTACGCATGCAGAGGATCCAGATCTCAAACTATTGGTATAATGCTGATGCACTTACCTGAAGGTCCAGAAGTAGGCCAGACTCCTTGGTTAAGTTGCATAGTTGTGTCTCCAAGTCTTTGTCCCGGCTGTGCTGCATCCTCTTTCCCATAAGCTAAAGTTTTCAGCTTCTGGTGAGCCTCTCTCATCACGACACATGTCTGTAACTGCTTCAAAATTCTCAGCCAAACACCACGATATCCTGGGATCATGAAAACAAAGAGAACTTTCTATTTCTTTTGATGCCTCATTCTTAAACTACATATAAAGTAGATTTACTTCACAGAAATACTAGCAAGCCTACTTTTTAAAAAAATTGGTATGGATTGTGTTATATGCCCATTTCTGTGGCCAAAAAATGATATTAGCTTACTGGTCGAACTAGAGTTCCTGAACTTCTTATTTTTACCAGTGCTTACATTTACCTTTAAACCAGTTAGAACGAAGCTTGGACTGGGGGTTGGGAGTGGGAGTGTCTGTTGTGTGAAGAAGAGATTGCAATAGGAACCAAACTCACATTACTTTAGAGAAAATGTGGATTGATTAAGCAACCAATTATATGAATTACACCTGGGGTTTTTTAAATTAATTAATTTATTTTTATTCAGTTACAATTGTCTGCATTTTCTCCCCATCCCTCCACCCCACCCCAGCCAGTCCCACCTCCCTCCCCCACCTCTACCCTCCCCCTTGATTTTGTCCACATGTTGCTTATAGTAGCTCCTATAGACCCCTCTCCCCACTATCCCCTCCCCACTCCCCTTTGGCTATTGTTACAATGTTCTTAACTTCAATGTCTCTGGTTATATTTTCTTTGCTTTTTTCTTTTGTTGATTATGTTCCAGTTAAAGGTGAGATCATATGGTATTTGTCCCTCACCACCTGTCTTATTTCACTTAGCATAATGCTCTCCAGTTCCATCCATGCCATTGCAAAGGGTATAAGCTCCTTCTTTCTTTCTTCTGCATAGAATTCCATTGTGTAAATGTACCATAGTTTTTTGATCCACTCATTTGCTGATGGGCACTTAGGTTGCTTCCAGTACTTGGCTATTGTAAATTGTGCTGCTATGAACATTGGGGTGCATAGGTTCTTTTGAGTTGGTGTTTCAGGGTTCTTAGGGTATAATCCCAGCAGTGGAATTGCTGGGTCAAAGGGCAGTTCCATTTTTAGTACACCGGCTTTTTAAAAGATGTCAAAAACTCATACTTCTTATGCTCATAATTATTATTATTAGCCTAATGAATAATATCTTATATTTTGAGCATATTCTTCCAAGAATTTCATCAACTACCCTTCTTCCCTTTTTATTCCTTGTTAAAGTTAAGAATAACTTGGTTTATATCCTGAATCAAAATCATATCCATATTAATTGCCTTGTATAATCAATTGTAAATGTTTTGGGGTAAAAAAGTTAAATTAATACTGTAACTAATTATATTTCATAGTCATGTAGCACAAACTTTATACTGTTCAACTTAACATTTATTTTATACTTGTTAACATTAAAAGGCTTTTCATAACTTTAATTAGCTCTTTCTTCCTCCATTCTTGACAAGTAGAACATCTACTTAATAGAGAAAGATGCTCATCCACTTGAAAATTTAATGAACTGACCAAGGACACAGAGTGAGACTGACAAAAATTTAGTGTCCACACCAACAGTGTTGTAATTGTCCTACCAAATCGAGCATAACGTCATGTTAAAGACGACAGCTCAGCAATGGACCTAGCCAGCGGGCAAGTAATATTGATAAGTCATTAAGGTGACTAAGCTTAGGAAATTGACCATGCCACAGTCTGTGAAGAATTTTTTTAATGTAAGGGAAAGTCATTATCAAGAGATAACATAATGAACACTGGAGTAAATAGATATCTCTTCACTTGATGGTCAGATGAAGAAAGGTCACATATATTATGCCAATTTCGCATTACATCTCTTGAGTATCATCTTAATGGTCAAATAAGCTAAGGTCATTCATTTCTGAGTGTTTTTTAGAAATCTGAAGTACAGATGCCTTGCAATGCAAAAGATATTTAATTATGCTGTGGACTAATTTTAAGTTAACCCCTGAAGAAGTGAACTCATTTTCTGAAAAAAATAACAACACCAAGAAAAGACTTAGGAATCTGAGAGGTTCTGGTTTGCTGACCTGGGAGAACAATATTAATTTATCTTGTGATTTTTATAATTATCTTTTAAAGAAATATAAGAAAAATGTTATTTTTCTTTGTAACTATACAGAATTTATGCAACCGCATTTTATTCACTTTTCTTTTTTTAAATACTTTTTTGTTGTATTTTATTGCTTATGTTATTATAGTTGTCCTGCTTTTCCTCCCTTTGCCCACCTCCACCCCGCCCCCCAGCCCTCCCTCAGGCACCCCCTTGTCATTGTCTGCACCCCCAAGTCATTGTCATGCGTAGGTGGTCTTTGGCTAATACACACTACTGTCATGATGTCTGAATGAGATAGATTGAAACTGCATTTCATTTCCTGGAGGTTAATTCAGATCTCTTGGGAGGAGCTGACTTTAACAAGGACTTCCAACAGATGATCAAACCCAGCTACGTACAGAGAGTCCCGGAATTTATGCCATGCCCAAGTCAGCCTTTCTGTTCTAAGATAAAGCGGTAGCTCTCTTTCCCGTTTCCTTATTTGTTACACTCCCTAACTTCAAATGAAAAGCCAGACAGATAGTGGAACCAGGTAAAAAGAAACATTTCTTGGCCACTACAATAAAACATATGCATATCTGAAAAAAGGATAAAACTATTATTAGGTGAATATAGGTCATATTTGAGAACCAATAATCATATTTAGAATACATTAAAATAAAAATGGAGAGGATTTCTATTATGAAAGTTATATTTGTTTTATTTGACTTAAGTGCTTTTATGGTCCTGCTATTCAGCTGCTTCTTAGAAGCTAATATTTTATTTTCAATTGTGGAAATTAACCAAGAATATTGAAGAACATATGTAAAAAAGTTGCTGGATAATATAAACATACAATTTACAAAATAGAAAAATCAGTAAATCTAAGAAGTATAACAAGATAAACACAAACTTATTAGTAATCACAGAAATACAAATCAGAAATATAATGAGCTATCACTTTATATCTATTTTCCTAAAAAAAAGAAATCTATGTATTGCCTTGTGCTCTCTGATGCAGTGCTGAATAGAGTACAAACCAATGCAGCCACTCCATAGAGTATTCTGGAAATATTCATTTAAAGATACACAAAACCTGTGGTTAGAGTGAATGTACCATTTAGAGAGTGAAAGGAGATGCCATTTGCATTAACTCTGAGACAGTAAACTTCAACTTCTCTATTCTAAGCAAGCAGAAAGTGTGTGTCACCTTACTCATGACCCAGTAAATTTATTCTTAGGTATATAGTCCAAAGAATTTCACTAAAAAATGTATAGACATAGAGCTATAGAATCATCATGGAAAAGTAATAAGATAACATATATAAATACTCAAATCCTAACCAATATAATAATTCGATAATCTAACTTTTCGTTAGTACTTATTTGGTTTTTATTGTGTTTAGTATTTTAGTAATTACTTAGCTATTACTATTTCCCCTTTTGTAATTGTTTATTTGTTCTACATTAGTGCTTATTTTTATTTTATCAGCACTTTTTGTTTTCCAATTAGGCAGTGAGTTTCCCCTTTTTAATTTTGTTGTAATACTGAACCTTCTCTAATTATTCTTCTAAATAAAACTTTCAGATCTTTTGATCAAATTATTTTAAAATCCCATTGATAGCTTTATGAGATTCTACTATGCCTAAAAAATTGTGAAGACTTATCACACCTATTATTCAATTTCCCATGAGAAATAGAATTCCTTTATTTAAGTCTTTTGTTATTATGTTTGTTAGTAGTGACTTGCTACTTATTTTGTATGATTATAATATAAACCTTACTGTTATCAGAGGGAGTGGGGTTCTTGCAGTGTTGCAAAGAAAAGAATTTCCTGAGACCTGCATGGGAGGATGGGGTTCCATGATAACTTTTATTGATAAAATTGAGCAGGTTGCCCTCCTGACTTCTCAATGTCCTACATTCATTTGCGCTGCCATGGAGAAGGTCCAGTGTTGTCTTCAGCACTAGGATAAAAGCCACTGCCCAGAGTTTCTACACCATGTTAACATATAGTCCAGTTCAGCATCTGGCTAGCTTAGCTTGTGTTTCCATTTGCTCTCCAGGCTCCCTCCCGGAGCCTGCTTGTGGAGTCCACGTGGCTGTGGAGAGAGGATGCACAAACACACAAGGACAGAGCAGGCCCCCCAGACAAGAGAGAAAGTTCTTTGTTCCTCTGGGATATTACCTTAGATTTGGGATGGACCAGGTGCATTGTCAAAAATGACCAATGAACTTCCCAGGCTTTCATGGGCTTTTGATAAGCCCACCTTGGAATTAGACTGACAGGTCACTTTGGTCAAAAACCTCCCCCCCCACAAAAAAAAAACCCTCCCCCCAATGCTCACCAACAATCTCCTACTGGACTGTGTAGGGATGAGTGTTAATCCCGTTGGTGGAGCAAGGCCATAATCTCCTGGGGTGTGAAGCTGTAGCTTCCTGGTTAAGCATACAGGCTCATGCTCCCCATTTTATTAAGCTCAATGTCAGTCCATTTGTTCCTGTTTCTTTAATTAATAATTAGTTTAATACTGACAGTAAGATTACTAACCTTAAGTCCTCAGAAATGTATGGTTCTATGGCTACTGTGATTTTTTTTCTACAATATAATTTCAGTTGAAGGCTTTATTGGTCATCTCAACAAGAATTTAGTAAGGGTTGAAAGTATGTCATTACAGAAACCCAACCACTCCCTGTCCCATTTTTACTGAGAACATTGATATATAGTCTTGAAAGAGGCAAGTAGAAGGAATTGATTTTTTTTTTCATGTTGCGATTTCAAATGCAAACTCAAACATAAATGGACTCTAAGTTTTTACTTTCTACTCAAATATAGAAAAAATCACCAGTTAAAATGTGTTTTCTCTAAAAACCAACTGAAAACATACATTCAAAACAACCAAAATTCCACCTAAAATTGGATGTGGCTTAATTAACTCCCAAAGAGTTATTAAGTATCTATTATACAACAGATATACTTCGAGACAAAAAAGAATAAAAATAAAATAATGTTACTGCTCTAATATTAGATTCTAGATTCTAGTGGGAAAACAATAGGCAAAATGATGGTAACTAATAAATGAACAACACAATTTCAGATGGTGAAAATCTATGAAGACAATTAAAGAGGCTGCTGTGATAGCAGATTAGTTTGACTGCATGTTGGTTTGAAGAAGCATATAAGGAATATTTAGGAGATCCCACCTGAGCTGGAATATGGTGGATTAAAAGGAGACATCTGTGATAAAATCTGGGAGAACAGTACTCTATGCAGAGAGAATCAAAAACAAAGATTCTGGAGCAGAAACAACTTGAGACGTTTGAGGAAAATAACTTAAGATGCTTCACTACCAGTCAAGATGGAGGCATAGGTAGACATGCTTCCCCTCCTCGCACAACCACAAAAAGAATTACAAGTACGTTAAAGCAAAAACACCGAGAACTGCCAGAAACTGAACTGTATGGAAGTCTGACAACCAAGGATTTTGAGAAGTCATATTCATCTAGATGGGTAGGAGGAGTGGAGTTGTGGAGTCGGGGCAGAGAAGACACAGTGTGGTGCAGAGAGGAGGTGGCTGCAGTGGAATGGTAGGTCCCATATTCATGTGTGGTGGATAAAAATCAGGAGGGATACCATGGGAGTGGATGATCGCAGCCCCAGGCCAGACTGCACAGCCCAAGGTTCCAGTGCCAGGAAGATAAAGCCTCATGACTTCTGGCTGTAAAAACTAGTGGGAGGTAAAGAAATGGAAGACATTTCTGGTTTCTCAGGAGAGGCTGTTTAGAGGGCCTATGTACACTTAGAATGTACACAAACCCACCTACTCTGGGAATCATCACCAGAGCAACAGTTAGAAGGGTGCCAGTGGTGTCAGGAGGTAAGTGAAGGGACTGGAAATGGGGCAAGTCCCAGGCAAACCTCTAGACACCAAGCAGCAGCCCTGTCCCCTCTCCAATCCCCCCCCCACACACACACATAGAACCACAAAGTGGTGAAGCTGCTTGCCCCACCCTGGCAAATATCTAAGGCTCCACCCCATACAACTTAAGAGGAATGCTAAGACAGGGAGTCAAAGAAACTCTACCTAATACACAGAAACAAACACAGGGAGGCTGCCAAATTGAGGAGACAAAGAAATATGGTCCAAATAAAAGACCAGAACAAAACCCCAGAAAAAGAACTAAATGAAACAGAGACAGCCAACCTGTCAGATGCAGAGTTCAAAACACTGGTGATCAGGATGCCCAGAGATCTTATGGAGCATGGCAACAACATAAGGGAAGAAATTAAGGTTACACTAAGTGAAATAAAAACTAATTCACAGGGAACCAACAGTGAAGAGAAGGGAGCTGGGATTCAAATCAATGACTTGGAACATAACAAAGAAATAAAACATTTAACCAGAACAGAAAAAAGAAACAAGAATTCAAAAAAATAAATAAATAAAGAGGAGAGTATAAGAAGACTCTGGGACATCTCCAAATTGTCAACATCTGAATCATAGGGATGCCAGAATGAGAAGAGGAAGAGCAAGAAATTTAAAATTTATTTGAAAACAATGATGAAAAAAATAACTTCCTAATTTGGTGAAAGAAATGGAAGTACAAGTCCAGGAAGCTCAGAGAGTCCCAAACAAGTTAGACCCAAGGAGGGCCACACCAAGACACATCATAAATAAAATGCCAAAGGTTAAAGATAAAGAGAGACTCTTAAAAGTAGCAAGAGAAAGGCAGAGCATTATCTACAAAGGAGTTCCCATAAGACTGTCAGCTGATTTCTCAAAAGAAAGTTTGCAGGCATGAAAAGACTAGCAAGAAGTATTCAAAGTGATGAAAAGCAAGGACCTACAACTAAGATTACTCTATTCAGCAAAACTATCACTTAGAATGAAAGCACAGATAAAGTTCTTCCAAGGCAAGGTAAAGCTAAAGGAATTCATCATCACCAAGCCATTATTACATTCAATGTTAAAGGGACATATTTAAGAGAAAGAAGATCAAAGCTTTGAACAGTAAAATGACAACAAATTCACAATTATCAACAACTGCATCTAAAAACAAAAACAAAAACAAAACAAACTAAGGAAATAACCAGAACAGGAGCAGACTCATAGATATGGATATTATTTACAGGGTTACCAACTGGGAGGGGGAACTGGGAGAATGGGGGAAAAGGTGCAGGGATTAAGAAGCATAATTAATAGGTACAAAATGGACCTACTATTTTGGGGGGATGATAAGAATAGTATAGGAAATGAAGAAGCCAAAGAACTTATATGCACGACCCATGGACATGAAGGGAGGACTGCTGAATGGAAGGGAGTTACCAGACAGGGTGGGTGGTGCAGAATGGGGAAAAAGTGGGACAACTGTAATAGCATAATCAATAAAATATACTTTTTAAAAATGTAAAAGAAAGAAAATAGCTTGGTTGGACATTAGAACAAGGAGATGGGAAGTACATGATAACACGACAGAAGTATCCAAAGGTTCTACAGGCTGTTCCCTAATTATGATAGTCAAGTTACAGTGGTGTGAAAGCAATATGCATTCAGTAGAAACTGTATTTCAAATTTTGAAATTTTGTCATTTCCTGAACTAGCACAGTGCAGTATGACACTCTCTCCCGCTGCTGGGCAACAGCAGTAAGCTTCAGTTCCCTGCGAACCACCAGATCAGGAGAATAAACAACCAAGACTCTGCAGTGTCCTTGGGCTTGGTGTTTTGTGGATATTGTGTTCTGCGCACAATTAAGGCAGGCTAGGCTACGTTATGATGTTTGGCAAGTTAGGTGTATTATATGCATTTTCAACTTACTATGGTTTTATTGGGATTTAACCCAATTGCAAGTCAAAGAACATCTGCACTTATTTTTAAGACCATAAAGCCTTCATACATACTTTAAGAGGCTCTAAGTGCAAGAGAAACATGTTTTATATTATTTCAAAGAGATTTTTCTTGCTTGCTGCAGTTTATAGAATAATTGTAGACACATGGGGATTTATTAGAACACCACCGACATAGCCCATGAATGAGAAAGATGAAGGTAGTATAGACTAGATGGTGAGAAAGAGTAGTTAGTGGGGGATATACTTTAAATGCAGGCTGGTCAAGACTTGTTAATTGATTGGATATAGGAATTGAAGCAATGAAAGAAATGAATGATGAATTACAAGGTTTCAAATTAAGCATGTGGGAATTTGGTGGTGTCATTTTAATAAGATGGGGAAAAAGGAACAGACAGAAATAAGGCAGAAAAGTCTCTGATTTTACCAGGCATCAAGAGTAAATGGTGAGTTAACAACTCACTATATTTGGTTCTGAAACTCAGGATAAACTAATAGTCACACATGGATGAATAATTAAATTGCCCCTTCATTACAGTTGCTATTTCCCTGGTACTTAATCATGTTGGAATTTTTATTGCACAACTACAGAGAAATTCCATTTATTCAGTCAGATATAAGATAGTTTCCAGTCTCATGAATCCAGTGTTTATGACCTAACTATAATTTAAGGATAACTGAAGTTTCTGCTCTGTGATACAGCATAACATACCCAGAGACACCTCTTTCATAAACACAAGAATTTACATATTTTTCCATGAAAGCCAAGAAAGGATAATTTAAAAAGGTTTTTGAATCTTCACCCAAGGATGTTTATTGATTTTAGAGAGAAAGGACAAAGGAGAGAGAAAGAGAGTTAGAGAGAGAGACAGGGAGAGAGACAGAGAGAGAGAAACAACAATGTGAGAGAGAAACATGGATTGGTTGCCTCCCATGCACACCCGGACCAGGCACAGAACCCACAACCTAGGTATATGCCCTGAATGGGAATTGAACCCATATCCTTTTGGTGTATGAAACGACACTTCAACCAAAGAGCCACTTGGCCAGGGAAAGAACTTTTAATAAAAATTATAA
Organism: Desmodus rotundus; assembly: GCF_022682495.2. Lineage (NCBI taxonomy): Eukaryota > Metazoa > Chordata > Mammalia > Chiroptera > Phyllostomidae > Desmodus > Desmodus rotundus. The sequence continues at coordinate 147,174,270 of NC_071391.1, forward strand.
TTGCATCAAAATCAATAATATCAAACTCCATTTAACAAGTAAGTCTTGCCTCTACTCAGAGGCCACAATGCGTGCATCAGTTTGCGCTTGCAGACACCTGTGCAGCGCCGTGATGGCTCGGTCAACATCAGTAACAGTTAACAATATTTAAACAAAAAAGCCATTTATTTTACAAAACACACATAGCATGATATTGTTAAATCAAATTTATAAATATGGGAGAAATGTTACTTATTCATTATATATATTTATAATAAAAGTATAAATAAACACATGGAAGAGTAAATCCTAACATCACGATACTTTCTGTTTGTTACTCTGATGATGCTAAAAGAGGGCGTGACCAGGAATTGGTCCAACAGAGTAACCGAACTGTATTTGCAGTGTTCTATTTTCTAAGAGGAGTGATTGGTGCATCTTGGTGTGGTGAGCAGATCAACTGTGGGTGTTTACTATGTTACTTTTAATAAATTTTAAATTGTATGAAATATTTCTTAATAGGTAAAATAAAATTCTTTAAAGTGGTTAGAAACCTAGTAGAAACCTGGGTCAAAAACAAATTTGAGAACAAAAGATTTGTATCCAGAACATATAAAGTTCACCTCTAAGTGAATAGAAAGAAGACAAATAACTCAGTAAGAAAATGGGCAGAAGAAATAAATACGTGCTTAGAAGATTCGTGACTGTCTGCTAACACATGAAAAAGGTACTTGATATCATTAGTCAACACCGAAATGTAAATTAAAGCCATAGCTAGGTATTGATTCACATTCATAAAAATGGATTAGATTTGCAATTGCAAAAGTTAGTGATGATGTGGAGGGGTGGAAATTTTCAATGGCATTGGCTGTAATGTGAAATGGTACAACCATTTGGAAATGTCTTTGGTAGTTTCTGTTGGTTTACGAGTACACCTATTTAATTCTACTTCTAGGTATATATCTAAGAGGAATGAGGGCACAAAGACTTAAAAAAATGACCACAGCAATTTTATTCAGTGGGGAAAAGAAATGGAAACAACCCAGACTTTCCTGAGAACAATAAAGTGTGGTATATTAATACAATGAATTTCTATTCAGCAATAACTTGGAAAGAACAACCGATATACACAGAAATAAATAAATAAATGTCAAAAACATGTTTAATGAAAGAAGTCAAGACACAAAAGAGTGCATTCCATATGAGCTAATTTATATGAAGTTCAAGAACAGACAAAAGGCCATTGAAGTCAGAACAGCAGCAGACTCTGACAAGGACTGAGATTAGGGTAAATGGATGAGTTGCATGAGGGAAATTTTTTCAAGCGGTAGGAATGTTCTACATCTTGTACTTCATATCTGAGCATTTTACTGTGTGCTAATTATACCTTAATAAATAAAAATAATCAATATAAGATATGGCACTATTTATAACTTGTTCTATCCTCAGTTTGGGAGGATAATGCAGTTTTTTTAAGGCTCTGATATGTGGCTTGTTGAAACATTTTCCTCCCCACATTAGATGTACCTAAAAGCATGACACATTTTGCTCACAAGCACAGCAAAAGCTTGTGTAATGAGTCTTGAAATGTGTCTGTCAAATGATGAAAAAGAATGTGTGTGCATGATCTGTGAAATACAGAAATGTTTTATGTCATGATGTATGGTAGTACTGGATAAATCTTTAAAATCTTAGGACTTTATATTTATATAACATTAAGTCCCACAATATCTGCCTTCTAGCTCGACAGTGCTGATTATTCTTTATCATAATTCATTTTCCGTTGCCAGTGTAAAACTCTGTTATCAATCACGGATGATGTATCTGCTTCTTGATTCGAATCACTGTGGTATACCTGGTCCAGGTAACGCAATATTGTTCTCAGAATGGAAATGCACCACTCTCTGGGAAACAGATAAAGGAAAAAGAAAATGAAATTATTCTGAAGAAAAAGAAGTGAAAATGGAGAAGGGAAAGTAGCTTATCTAATTTTTCTAAGGAGTCTTTAGATTTGTGTAAGTCTGGAGGGAAATTAAATATTAGAAATTTGTTTTTTTCAAATTATGCATCTACCTTCATGACCAATGTGAAAATGAAATGTCTCTGCCATACATTTGAGAACTCTTTCTTCATGTGACCACCCAGTCACATGTGGTGTACAATAATCATGTTTCATTAACATGTTCTTGTTTGAAGGCATTTAGGAATGGAGAGTGTTCAGCCCCTACTCTTTGGCAGACACATGGTCTATGACCAAAAAAACAAGGTCAGAAGCAAGAGCTAGTTTCTAAAAGTAGCCTCTTTGGGGAATTTAGGGAGAGAGACAATAGAACAGTCATCTGATCGTATATAAAAACCCAACTCTGACCACAATTTTGTAGCCACAATTTTGGGAAGCCAAACCACCACCGCTACAGCAATTGGCCCCAAATAGTGGGTACTTGGTCAATGACTTCCACTTTTCCACATTTTCATTTCCTCATCCTTGCTTCCAAGTCAGGATCCATCAGAGAAAGCCAAATATACTTCCTAAATGAGTCACACAGGACACCAGATTTATCTTTAGCCCACCTCCAGTTTACCCAAAATGAAATCCAACAATCGGGGCACAACAGAAACGGTCCTTTTCCCCTTCTCTTCTTCTTTTTGTAATTATAAAGCTTTCCCACCCTGTTGCCTGCCTTTGGGTCTCTGCCAAACACCAGAGATGATGGCTGATTTCCTTGCTATACCAAGCTCTGATGAGTTGCTTGTGCAAATTCTCACTTAGGTGGTCTTTGTTTATCTTCACGAAAGACCATCTGAAGCCATAGGTGTTTCTCTGAGTTCATTTCTTTATTTATTTGAAGAAGCAAGTAGAAACTGATAACAATAAACATAATTGCAAGTAGTGAGAAATTTAAAAGAAGATTTTGGAAATTCCAAGTGTCAAAACAGTAGAGATTTCTAAAAAGGAAAGGGTGACTAATAGTGTTAATTCCTAGAGAAAAGTTAAGTAAGATGAAAGAGGAGAAAGCCCACTTGACTTAGCCTTCAGAGGCCATTGCTGACCAGGAAAGAGTAATTTCAAGTGCAGTGTGGGGGAGGGAAGCATGAATGCAGTCTAAGTATAATATAACAGAGGTGTGCAGGCATGTTTATAAAATAACAGACCTTAGAATGTCGTTTTAGGATAGTTAAGCACAAAGCCTGAGGTATGCTTACAGTAAAGGTGAGAATGTGTGTGTGTGCGTGTGTGTGTGTGTATTCCCATATGTTAGAACTCAGAAAGATCCTCAGGCATTATTTTGCACATGAAGAAGAACATCTTTCCCACTTTGCAGTAGAGCTCCTGAAGCCAGGCCCGCTAACCATGAATCTTATCACTATAAATTTCTACATTATTTGTCAAATATAATATAGAAAATGGGTCTTGCTGAAATAACTTTCTCTGAAAATAACTGACAAGAAATTGAGCAATGGAGCTTAATGGAAAAATGTTATTTGTGTTTACAATTTTATATATTTATTTTTCCTATAATTGTAAGTCATCTTTTAAAGGAACTTGTTTATTTATAACTGTCATTTGTGGTATATTTATAGCTAACCTATAAATGTTCTGCTGACACATGCCAATGGCAATGCCCCTTACATTATAATTCCATTACTTTTACTAAAAATAAAACAAATGTGTAGTGATACTAAATAAATTCAATATAAAATATTTTATAACATTATAAATCTTGCATATGATCGCATTGAATTTCTTGTATGTTTGTATATAACAATTATTATTATTTTCTATAGTTTAGAAATAAAATATATTGGAAACATCCAAAGGATATATGGTATTTTATTAATTAAGTATAAAAAGTAATTGCTATGGCAATATTTTTATACTTTGAGTGTTATTGGCACATTTAAAATATAATTTATGCTTCTAAATATAAAAATCGTGAGGCTATATATTCTCCAGCTTGCTAACCTGTGAAGCTAGGTATTCGTGTCTACAGGGAGTTGTGTTAGGATGCACCAGTCATGTTGTGGAAAATGGACTCCATGTTCCTGCACTCGATGGCTATAAAACAATATTTTCCAAAAGTATAAAAATAAGGGGAAAGAAAAGTACTCTAAGACAGAAACAGTGGGATACAGGAAGATATTCAAGGTCACAAGAAAAGAGACAAACTTTAGGTAAATGAGAATTGACTCTAATTTAACTGATGAGATTAACATTTTAAGTAAAGAATGAATCTCCCACCAGACTAGTTGGCTTACTTAGAAAAAACAAAACAAAAATTCATTGAGGTAAATATGGATTACATCCAACCAGGCACTTTCTAGAAGACAGAGCCCTAACCCTGCGCTGTCCCCAGAAAAGGCATATGCTTACTGTAGACACAAAGTATTCTTTAGCCTGAGACGATATACATCCAAATTATAAAGCTAACTCCAGAGTTTCTAAGTCTAAATGAAAGAGCAGCATGCTGCCGTTTAATTCCCTTGTTGCATGCTTACAAGAATCTTGCTCAGCACCGTCTAATTTGGTAGTCACTAGACATATGTTGCTATTAACCACTTGAATTGTGGTTAGTCCCAGTTGAGATGTGCAGTACACATGGAATTTCAAAGACCTAGTACAAAACCTACATATCTTAGTAACTTCTGTGTTGACTGCATGTTGAAATTAAAATGTTATGCACATATTGATTTAATTATTAAAATTAATTTCATCTGTTTCTTCTTACTGCTTTAGGAAATGTAGAATACTTAAAATTGCGTACAGGGGTCCCATTTGTGTATTCTTTTGTATTTACTTGGAACAGGACTGGTCCATATGAAAGGAGAGCACTAATGTCTATTCCCCACTCTGCCTATATTTTTAATTGTACATTAGTTAAGTGCTGTTCTTATTGTAGACAATTTTCACAGGTAGAACTGGATATAAAAAGAGAACAGCTGAGCATGCTGATTCAAATGTTTTGCTCCTTCACAAGCTATACTTTTCAATGAATATTTTAAAAGCAACATTTTGATTTTATTCATGTTTCACACACTTGTTTCACTTGAGTCTGCATTCAAGAGCAGCATCTGCTCTTGGCACGTGAGGGATTAGGGCTCAGTTTACACTGCTGGTGACCAGATCTTGAACCAAGACACAGTGAGATCGATGACGGCACACTGTCAGCCTTCTGGAAGACAGCCAGCTGGCCAGTGTTCCCCACACAGAAGCCACATCTTCTGTTTTGTGCATGATATGTGTCTATGCTTCTTAACCACAGTTACCATTTTCTAAAAATGAGACAATTTTATTTTATAATTAATAGTATATTTAGTATTTATTTTTATAACACTTATGCTTGACTATAGTTCAGATGTCATTTTTCTGTGTTCCACATACATTTGCTGCTGCCAAGAGGTCAGCAGTCCTTTTAAATATTTTTTAAAGACTTTATTTATGATTTATTTTTAGAGAGAGGGGAAGCGGGGGAGAGAGGGAAAGAAACATCGATGTGAGACAGAAACATTGACTGGTTGGTTGCCTCTCATGTACACCCCAACCAGGGACCAAATCCACAACTTGGGCATGTGCCATGACCTGGAATCGAATGAGCAACCTTTTGCTTTGTGGGGTGATACTCAACCTCCTGAGCCACACCGGCCAGGGCTATTTTTAATTTTTAAATCCTTCAACCAGTTAACGTTGGCATTTGGCTCTGTTTCTCTGAACAACTTGCCTATGTTGCTACTTTTTTATACCCCTCTAATTATACACACAGACATATGCACACTCATACGAACCAAATTTTTCCATTCTGCCATTTTCCAAAGACAGTTATATTCTAAATTCGGTTATAATTCACAAAGAACTGAAAGCTAATGTATGTATTCAATCTACCATCTTGAAGGGAATCTAAATGAGATCTTTACATTTAAGGAAAAAATATCAAAATGTGAAGTCAGGGACATTACTTCTGAGGAGTAACAACGATCAATAGCCCGTTGGGTGAGAGGCAGCAATGAAGAAAAATCACACGTTCTACCCGACGTGCTTCTCTTTCTCACTTGTCTAGTGTTCATCCCATGTCCTTGCTAACAGAGACTCAGGGTTGGAATGTTCTGCCAAAATTTTAAAAGGTAATCATGTCAATGAAGGATTCGTGGGAGAAGCAGAGCTTGAAGGCGGCCATGCCCTTCTTGGAACACCGGCCTGTCTCTTCTGTAGAGGAATTAGATGAGATTAGAGGGGAGACAGCTCCAGACAGCAGGATCAGCCCATTGACTAGGATGAAAAACTGGATGAGCTTTAATAACCAGCAGTGTCTTCCTCATATCCCTTCAAAGATAACAAGGGCTAAGACAAGGGAAGAAGGGGTGTCAAACATCGGCAAACGCATGGGAGCAGCAAGGCACAGGACAGGTCAGGGATTGATGCGTTTCTGAATCAGAGAAAGGTAAGAGTGCTCATATAGGGGAGTCAAAGAAGGTCAAGGTGTAAAAATAGAATCAAACATCTAAGGGGAGAAAAAGGTCTGAAAAGCATCAGAATGCAAATTCCCGCTCAGTGTGGATATCCCTTCTAACTTTGAACTAGGGGTTATTCAGATTGGCTTGAAGATCTCCAGGAAATAAACAATAACCAAGTAGTAGAATAGTAAACTCAAACTTAGGGTATTTGAATTGTTTTCTTTAAGAAATGGCAAGTCATTAAAAACATATGAAACAATAGAATTATGTTTTTTAAATTTTTAGAATATTGTCCATAGATGATATATAAGTCAATTTAAAGGTGAAAAGGGATAAAATGCTGGAGAAACCAGTTTACAAGATATGTTGGTGATCTTGGGATAAAATGTTGAAGGTTATATCATAATAAGAAGGCAAAAAAATTGAAGATGTAAGAAGGAACTAGAAATATTACAGTATTTGACTATTAGAGAATAGTGAGAGGCTAGAAATTAAATATTTGTCCAAAGTATAAGTCTGGTTTAGTGAAAGAATTTTGGCTTGTATAAAAAAGATAATGAGATTTATTTTTAAAATTTTGATTTTGAAATTAAAGTGGAATATAACGGGGCTGTGAAAGAAACTGAATATCACCCACTTTTGGTCCACTGCAGCCAAACATACATGAAACCTGAGTAAGTCTAACTGACTGTAGCTTGAGTAAATTAGAGAAATTTTATTAGTGAATTTTTAAATTCTGCATATTTGTTAGCATTCGGTTCTGAGCAAATGCTGTTAATTTTATTTTTTATCATTATATTAGGTTTTACTTTTATTGAAAGAAAAGTAGGAGGATAGAAAGAGAGGAAAGAAGGAGAGAAAGAAGGAGGGAAAGAAGGAAGGAAGGAAGGAAGGAAGGAAGGAAGGAAGGAAGGAAGGAAGGAAGGGAGAGAAGGAGGGAGGGAGGGAGGGAGGAAGGGAGGGAGGAAGGAAGGGAGGGATGAAGGATGGGAGGGAGGAAGGATGGGAGGAAAGACTGAAGAGAACTGGATGATTGGATTATCAGATAATTTAATTTATGTTTAAAATAATGAATGAATATTTAAAGTAAGAAAGCAGGCTGACCTCAGCTTTTATAACAACCAATGATGTCCTTGTCTGGGCCTGCTTTGATCATGAGGTCTTAAAGTAAGAAATTGTTTTTCTTTACAAAGACTTTGAGAACGATATTAATAGACAGTGTTTTAGGCCTCACTGTATCCTGCGGGTTGTGACTGAACACAGGCACACGTGGTTTGTGTTGCTCGTAGAGAAACCTATCCTCTGCAGGCCTGTCTTCCACTCCGCTTTTTGGAATGGGAACAAGGTTTTGATACCGCCATTAGCTTTATAGTTTTTAGTATAGACAGAGTGTGCTGTGAATGAGAATATTTGTCAACTACAGACTGTGCTATTTGAGAGTATTGAGTGGAGACTTGGGAATCCTTAATGTGGGCTTTCGTTTGGAACACTCTGGAGGAAATCTGCTTTGACAACTACAATGAATGGTTTATTTTTATGGGCAGTTGTTGAATTCCATAGGCAAGCAGTCTTCCTTTTTATTATAATAGAGAAAGGATATGTGCTAAAGCAGTAATCTATAAATGGATTTTTGTTGTAGCGTGGGTTGTTTCAGATAAAGTACTAGTAAATAGACAATTGTTAATGTGAATGTTTTTGTTTTCCCCTTGCCTTGGGCTCAAATTCATCAAATTAATGCAATGCATGTCTCGGATGGGACAGCGTGTTGATAAAATGTAAGGAATGTCATTGCCTAAATGAACTTCTCTTGCTTGAATTCAGTTATGGAAAGATGACATAGTACAATACAAAGAGCATATAGTTCTCTTTCTTGCTTCCTGGGAGAAGAACTGAGAGGGAGCTCCTGGAGGAGGATAGTGTTCTCACAGTCTAATAACTTAGAAATGATAGCTTTATGCACAATTCCAAAAGCAGCTGAGCAAAGTTCTGAAGTAAGACAAATTAATAATTGAGAATTTAGAATCGTTTAACAAACCTCCTCTTGCCTGTCAGTAGGTAAAAAGTTTGCCAAATGCAATGGTTCTCAGTCCTCTTCTCCTTTCACCTCTTGTGTTCTGAGGATATTTGCCCTGCTCTTATTTCCCCCCTAATTTCATGGACGTCTGTATATTTGTCATGATACTTCATTATACTTGTTCTCTTTTAGGCTTATGGGTATCGTTCTTTGATTCTTTTTCAGTTCCACTTATTTTGCTTAGTCCTTAATTTTAGAAAATCATAAGGATCTATTTTTACTACCATTAGTTTTTCCTGAGAGGTAATGCACTGATATATATGTAACTACTACAAATCTATATAATATATACAGCCCTTACTAGCGTGGCTCAGTGGATTGAGCATGAGCCTGCAAACCAAAGGGTTGCCAGTTTGATTCCCAGTCAGGGCACATGCCTGGGTTGCAAGCCAGGTCCATATGGGGGGCAAGTGAGAGGCAACCACACATTGATGTTTCTCTCTCTCTCTTTCTCCTTCCCTCCCCCTCTCTGTAAAAATAAATAAATAAAAATATGTTTAATCTACATAATATATAAATATACTAACTAGTATATGTATATATACATACATATATATGTGTGTGTGTTTACATGTATATCCCCCAAGAATCCACATTTTGACTTTTTTAGATTTTGCTCTCTGCATATAAATGCAAACTCAATATGGCCACAAATACATTTAATCATCCTTTCCTTATCTTGACAGTCCACCCATGCTTTTAACTGGACATACTTTAAAAAAAAAAAGTGGGACAGGTGAACCAGCTTGGTTCTTGAGAACTGCTGTCAAAGGTTTCTACTATATATACCGAGCTCATGAATTATACTTTCTGATCTCAGAGAGCAAATCTTATCCAACCTGTTTAAATATTTCTGCCATGGATCTTGTCTTCAAAAGCAATTATTGTAACTGGATATGCCGAAATTAGTTTAGATTCTCTTGCTGAGTTTTATATATTTCCTGACAGAGCAACAAAGACATTTTATGATCTATAATAACAGAATCCTGTGCCTGTTATTTGGAACCAGACGTTAAACACCTCTCTGGATGGTTTTAGCTACAATGATTGCGTCTACCATCAAAGGGCCCCAGCAGAATCACATTCGGAGACTGAGAAGTGTCTTTTCTTCCCAAGCTGTGCCTGCTAAGATGACCTCTGTACTAAAAGATTTCCACATAATTCTCACATAATTCCATTCTTGATCTTTTGTTCCAGTTGCAGGTTTTCTCCTCTTCATCGAAATGCCCCATAAAGCATAGGAGATTGAATATGTGCCTTCAGGGAGGGTAAAGGCAGAGCCTGAATCAGCACGACACAAACAAGTTTCTTTGAAATCACACATTTTATGTTAAACCTTCTTGGGAAATTTGTATTCTCTTCTACCATGTATCTCTGTTTTCTGAAAATGCATAGAATGTTTTAAGTTATCCAGTATTGAAATCGACCTTAAAGACAGATGTGTTGTATTATGCTTTTAGAGGTATAAACATACAACTGAGAAGCCCAGATTGAGAACAGTTCCTTGAGAAAGACAGTATCTTGTAACAAAATAAAATAATTGCAAATAGTACTCAGAAAAAAGTTAGTAATAAAATAATTACAAGTAATACTCAGAAAAAAATCCTTCCTAAATATTTTAGTACAGATTTTGTCAAGTATTATAAATTTAAAATACGCTTAGTTTTTGTTGCTTTTTATATAAAATTTGTATACAATGAAATACACAGATCTTAAGCATACATTCACTGCGTTTTTAAAAATGCGTGTATATACCTACGCAACCTGTGTCCCAGGACCACCCAAACACTATTGTTTTTATTTTGTCTGGGGTAGATTATTTTGCCTATTGCATACTTTCTTAAACATAAAATTATATTCTTTGGGGTAAAGCTTCTTACACTTAGTGTGCTGTGTTTGAGATTCATCCGTGATGCTGTGGGTACAGTGATTCGTTCCACTTCGTTACTGAGTTGCAGTCCGTTGTGTTGCTATATCCAGGATTTTTACGGCCTTCTTCTATAGGCAGACATCTGGACTGTTTTCTACTTTGGATATTAAAATAACGCTGATATAAACATCTTTGTACACTATTTTTCGGGCATCTATTATAATTTTCTTAGATAAACACCTGGGTTTTGAATTTCTGGGTGAGATGATTGGTGTATGTATATGTTCATATGATTTCTGGGAACATTTTGCAAAATGTAGTATTATTTTTGTATTCTCATAAAGCAAAAGAGCAGGAATTTATTGTTCCACATGTTTATCACTATTTGGTATTGTCAATCCTTTTTTTTTATTTTAGCCATTCTTTTGGTATGTAGATCATTATGGTTTTAATTTGCATTTACATCTAATGAAGTTGAACACTTTTTTCATGCTTGTTCATCGTTTTTATATCATCTTAAGTGGAGTGCCTGTTCAAGTCTCTTGCCAATTTTTAATTGAATTATTTGCCATTTTAATATTGAGTCCTTCATCAGAGAGATGTTTTGCAAATGTTTCCATGTTGTGGCTTATCTATTCTTTTTTAATAGTTTACTTTGATGAGCAAAAGTTTTTTTTTTATTTTGCATGCTGAATTATCTGGGGTTTTTTTAACTTAACTTAGAATTTTGCCTCATACCATGCATAAAAATTAACTCAAAATACTTCACAGATCTAAATATATGAACTAAAACTCTAAAATCTCTTGGAGAAAACATAGAAGAAAATTTTGATGAGTTTGGGTTAGGCTAAAAGTTGTTAGATATGCTACTAAAAACATAATCTATTTTTTAAATGATAAACTGGACTTCATCCACAAGAATTTCTTCTGTTTGAAAACTCTATTAAATAAATGAAAAGATAAACCACTTGGGAGAAATTGCAAATCACGTATCAGATGCATAACTTATATCTGTATATGAAACAATCTTTCAATACTAAATAATAAGTAAACACAGTTCAATTTAATAAATGAACAAATGTTTTGAATACACATTTTACAAAAAAATATACATGAATGGTTGATAAACACATAAAACTTTGATCACTTAATTTTCTAATTAAAACCAATATTTAAGAGCACTCAAAACTGACTAAAATGGCTATAACCAAAAATTTGAAAAGACCAAGTTTTGCAAGTATGGGGAGAAATGACAAACCTTATGCATTGCCAGTTAAAATGTAAAATGTTACAATCACTACGGAAAACAAATTTGACAGTTCATTAAAAATTAAACTCTTACCTACCACATGGAACAACTATTCTAATCCGATCTTTACCCAAATAAAGGAAAGGAGATGTTTATAAAAAATTTTTACAGGATATTTATAACAGTTTTACTTGTGTTACCCAAAATCTGGAAACAACTCACATACCCATCAACAAATGTGTGAATAAACAAAATACGGTGTGCGTGTGCAGTGTGACACAGCACAGTAATAAAAATGAATAAGTTACTGATACAGGCAATAACATGGCTAGATCTCAAACTTCGTGTATAGGTGAAAAAAGCCAGAAATAAAATTTTATATAATGTATGTTTCCATTTACGTTATATCACTAGCAAAGGTAAAATTATAAAGACACAGAGAAGCTCAGAGTTCTTTTCAGAATGGTGGTGCATACAGGGACTAATTGTGCAAGATCATGAGAGAATATTTTGGGATGATTGTCGTATTTACCCACCGTAACAAATTTTATTCAGAGCTTGTTTGCTTTTTATTTTTTGTTGTCTTTACTTTATACTTCTAAGAGATGTCAACAATGTTACATATCACTTTTTGATTTATTTTAGTTTTTCATTGAATGTTTTGGATATTTTGTGTGGTCATGCTATTAAGAAACAAGTTTACATTAGGAAAATAACAGATCTTAACATTGTAAGTCAACATAAACACTGTAAATTTACCTCACTTACAAATGAGTTATAACTGTGTGCCATAAGCAGGCCAGAAGAAAATTAACGAAACAATTCTTAATGCAATTGCCTCTCTGGTTTTACTCAAACTAGGCACAAGAAATTTCAACTGTTCCTCCATGCAGTCAATATTTTTTGAGTATCAAGTATGTGTCAGGAATAGAATTAAGTATAGGGCATAAAAAATAATTATTCAAACAAGATACCTAACTCCATGGATGCCAAAAATAAGTAAATAAACCAAATAAGGGAAATAATTTCAACATATACTACATCAAGAAAGAAATCAGAAGAGAGATAGAAAATGATAAAAGTTTGGGAGGTATGGATCTGCTTTACCAAGTGTGGTTAGGCTAAGCGTGTGGGAAATGTAAAACTCCTAGTAGGTGTGGGGCAACCTGATGGATGAACCTGGACCCTTTGGGAAATACCACGATTTGGGAGAGCTGAGGCTCAGCGAAATCTAGACAGATTGTCAACCCAGTAAATGCCAGAGGCAGAACCGAACTTAAGTGGGTTTTGTCTTCAACTGCTACGGAAGATTGTAATATTGACTAGTACCTACTGAGAAATTCTTGAAAAGCTGAAAACTTAGAGAGTGTGAAACTCACAATGGATAGAAAAGTGACCGCATGAGAATGTTAATCCTTCATCTATTTGGTTTATTAAAATATATGTGAATTAACAACTTCAGTTGAAAAGGAAGCCTGTAATTTTGTATAACAGAATAACACGGCCCTTGGAGTGAGAAAAAGATGGAATGGAATATGAAATTGTCATTGACAAGTTGCGCAATCTTATGCTCAGTGAAAAATGTATCTGTTACTTGATTTCTTTACATTCATATGGGGATAACAGTTACCATCTTGTTTCATTGTTGGGATTAAATTAGGCAATATAATGGGAGCACTTCACCCGTTAGTGCTTAGTAATTGTAATTTTATTTCATCCTGCAGCTCATCTCACTTTTTCTGACTTAATGTCAAAGCACTATTTTCTCTTGAGACTCTTCCTGAATTCTGCGTGAAGACTTGCATTACACATATTATCCATCTAAGAAAGAAAATAGATTCATAACTTGTGTTTGAGAGGAAACAAAATCCTAGTGATCTCTTCAATGTGAGATTGGCAAGAAATCATTTTAATTCAATTTAGAGTAAGTAATGAACTCAATGTTAAAATTGCTGTATCCTTTGAAAGTTAGAAATAAATAAAATGAATCTAATAAGTCACTTGTTTCTGTATGAGCAGTGTATTTATTTACTTATCAAATCATATATCATCAATATTATAAATAATTTGAACAAAGGGAGCTAGGACAAATATTTTAAATTTTTCTTCAAATACTATTTGTATATGTAAGTTGTTATTCCTAAAAGTAATATCTTCATTTTATTTCCAAATCCTGTGTTTATATTTGCCAGACTATATTCTGTGTATATATAATCAATAGCTTTGTATACATAGTATACTCTCTATTTGTATGTGTGTGTACAGTTAATGTGTATATATGTATATGTGTATATATACATATATGATATACACACGTATCAGTATGGAATTTCAACTTCAAAGCCCTAGCTATAAGATAATGAGTCAGTCACTTAATCTTTTGAATCATACTTTTTCTTATCTGGTAAATAAGGATGCTAATAATATCCCAATCAGAGAGCACCCACAGGTGTTAACCAGTACATGAGAAAATCAATTTATAAATTGAAAGAAAATTCATATTTGTGGGTACTCATTGTTATTTTTCATTTTTCCTCTGTTGCTGCCATGACATGTTTTTTCCAGTGGTCAGACTTATTTACAGCATTCGGTTTAGGAACCGTGTTTCTCTCGTGCGGATGCTGCAAACCTAACACAGCCAACGCCGACTTTGTTCATTCCGTTCGTTCCCCTTCACCTAAAAAACAGAAAAATAAAACCTGAATTTCATCCTCCTTCCCTTCCTTTCTTCGTTATTTGGATCACTGGCCCTCTCGGAGAAGCATCCTGTGTAGTAGAAAGAAAAATTCTCTTGTAAGAACAGGTCTTGGATATATTCAAAATGGACAAAGCATCTCTGAATCACTCCCCCATCACTGCTTCCCACAAATGCTAACACGCCCGCGAGCTGAATGTGCAAAAACACTGTGCTAAGCATTTTCCAGTATTTAACTAATTTAAAGCCTATAGCTACTCTGTAAAAACCTTACTTTTTTATTCCCATCGTAAAGATAAAGAAACGCGCTTTACCAGTTTGAGTAACCACAATTAATAAAGATCAGATCTAGGGCTCAACTGTGATTGTTCCCTCCTTCACCACTAGGCTAGTTAAAAGGAAAACAAAGTTTAAATGAGAAGCTGAGACTCCGATGACAGGTTCAAACTGACCCAGATGCTGCCTGATCCCCCGAAGTTTGGGAGGGATCCCCACTGCATCTCAGCCTTATATGAGCGGCGCCCTCCACTCATTGCCCTGATCTTATAGATGGGTTCCATGAAACATGGTACCCTCTCCCCTAAGTCACAAGCTTGTAAATAAATGACACAAATGACCATAATATTTTTACCACATTTTGAAAAATTTATTTCTAGAGATAGGGGAAGGGAGAGAGAAAGACAGGGAGAGAAACATCTATGTGTGGTTGCCTCTGTGCACCCCCCACTGGGACCCGGCCCACAACCCAGGCATGTGCCCTGACTGGGATTTGAATTGGCGACCCTTGGATTCACAGGCCAGCACTCAATCCACTGAGCCACACCAGCCTGGGTTACAATACTTATTTTTAAGATTCATTGTCTCAATCTATGGGACAGGTTTCTGTTATTTCCCAATAAAATGTCAAAAGCAATAGGCACACTAGATACAGTTCAGTGAAGCATGAATAAATGTGTTCGAAGTCCCTGGCAAAAAATTTGTTAAAGAAAAGAAATATATTATAAATAACTGATTATTTCAAATATGTTGCTATAACCTGAAAATGTTGGAGCAAAATCAATTTAACTTGCTTTGAGTTTGGGGAATGTCTGGCCGCCTTTTCTCTTGTAAAGAGTACAAGGCATTTTCTTTCATGAAACTTAAAAATAACTGAAAATCTTCTGAACTTCAGTTTCTGCAAAAGGGGGGGAAAATAATTCAGTTTACAAAAATTGACTCTGTGGTGTGTGTGTGTGTGTGTGTGTGTATTTTAAAAGCAGTATCAATTACTTCCTCACTCCAAATGGTGCTGTTTGGTGAACTCTTTAAAGAGAAATGCTGTTTACCAAACAAGTCAATTTTGTTTCTGGCAGTGAAGCCAATAGCTTTAAGTTAACTGTTTATTTCCAAGTAAAATTTGGTGGCGAGAGGCATTTTAAAAGCAGGAGGTAGGCTACAGATAAAAATATGACAATTTAAAATATCCTGTTTAATTGATTTTCTCTTTTCCTCTATCTTCTCTTATCTTTCTCATACAACAAATTAGTAAATAATTCAGACTTAGAAAAGTTTACTGCTATGAACATCTATATGTTATCTTAGAGGTCACGTGGCTAGTTTAGACTATAAAAGACTTAAGTAGATTTTTTTAAGTATTCTAGGAATGAGATGCAGATGGTGGGGCTCGGGGCAAAGTATACCAAAATATGGCCCCTTGGCATGTTAACTACTTTAAGCTGAAGGAATATCAGAAAACAGTAGAAGCAGGAAGGTGACTTTGACCTTTCCCCAGCCCTTCTTCCCTGAGACATGTTATTAAACCCTCATGTGAAAGATTTTCCCAGCACTTGGAGGAGCCGCCTCACCCCCATAGACAAAGGGACATGGAGAAGAATCCTAACTAACAGGCCTTGCTAAGTTTTCCCGACTCTCCTACACTTACTTCCTTCATATTCCGGAGCCTCTTGTATTCCTCTATACTCTCCACTTCCTCAAACTTAGTTAAAAATACTCGGATCTACCTGTTTCATAGCTTCTTCATTTTCTTCAAAGGCTCTAGTGTCACATAAAACTTACATTAAATAAATGAGTGTGCTTTTCTCCTGTTAATCTTTGTTAGTATAATTTTCAGATTCAGCCAGGGACTTTAAGAGGGTCTTGGAAAACTCTTCTTCCCACTACATAGACTGAAGAAGAAAGAATATGAATGAGTATCAAATGACATTTATATAGGCTTATTTCTACATGCTCCATGAGAAGTTCAGCCTCTATCAAATTTCTCTTACTAAAACATTCTAAAAGTCCTCATAAATCACTTCACTATCCCCTATTGAACTCTCTTTTTAAAATCATTTTTAACTATTCTTCATTTAAGTTGGTATAATGCTTCTGCCTCTGCCCACACCTAAAGCAATAAGGGCTATTGATTCTTACTTAGGATGTCCCATTCTTGCTGACGACCTTGCTTTTGGTCAGGTTGCTGATGCGCAATGTTGAGAGGAGCCAACATTAGTTACTGTCCTGAAGACACTGATTTTCTATCTAGTCACTTCTTGCCATCAGGGTTTCCAGACACTGTCCTCCCAAATCCAAGCATTGGACACTGAGGTTAAAGGAATGACACTGTTCTGAAAGTAACATTTCCTGTGGCTACCTAAGGCACTAAAGCCAGGGCTGATCTTCTTGTGATGCTACTGACCAGGGTCTTTTGTGGACTCTTTCTTGATAATGGCTACTGTTTTGCTTTAAGGTTAAGAGAAGTTAAGCCCAATGCAAATAATTCTGTAAGACATCCTGTTCTCAATATTCAGATGTCCATGGCAGCTTGTATTGGTGGCAGCTTTTTTTTGTTGTTACAATCAGAGAATACACAGGATAAGACTTGTTGCTAATGATGTCATTTTAATATTCTCTACTTCTATCATCAGGATTGGAGTTGTGTCCTTAACTCCCCCATGGAAGTTCAACATTATTCATGTGAATATGCGTTACATCATAACAGAAAAGAAATTTGATTGGTGGTAAAGCTTGACTTTAAACTTGTGTCTGACTTACCTAGGGATTCTATTCTATTCTATTCTATTCTATTCTATTCTATTCTATTCTATTATTTCTTTCTGTTTGGAAAAGTCTAATAATTCACCTTAGCTTTCACTTGGAAGAGCACAATTTCTATTTAATGCCATACCATCTTAAACAACAAATAATAATAATAATAGCCACTGTAATCAAAACAGCCTGGAACTGGCATAAAAACAGGGACATAGACCAATGGAACAGAACAGACAGCCCAGAAATAAACCTAAGGCTCTATGGTCAATTAATATTTGACAAAGGGGGAAGAAGCATGAAATGGAGCAAAAATAGCCTCTTCAACAAAGGGTGTTGGGAAATCTGGACAGCTACATGCAAAAAAATGAAACTCGATCACCAACTTACACCATACACAAAAATAAATTCAAGGTGTATAAAAGACTTAAATATAAGTTGTAACACCAATAAAGTCCTAGAGGAAAACATTGGCAGGAAAATCTCAGATATTCCATGCAGCAACATCTTCACAGATATGTCCCCTAAAGCAAGGGACATAAAGGAAAGAATAAACCTCATCAAATTAAAAAGCTTCTGCATGGCTAAAGAAAACAGCATTAAAATGAAAAGAGAACCAACAGTATGGGAAAACATATTTGCCAATGATACCTCAGACAAGGGTCTGATCTCCAAAATATATAAAGAACTCACATGACTCCACTCCAAGAAGACAGACAACCCAATTGAAAAATGGGCAAAGGACTTGAACAGACACTTCTCCAAGGAAGACATACAGAGGGCCCAGAGTCATATGAAAAGATGCTCAGCATCACTAGCGATCAGAGAGATGCAAATTAAAACCACAGTGATATACCACCTCACATCGGTCAGAGTGGCCAACATAAAAAAATCAACAAACAAATGTTGGAGAGGGTGTGGAGAAAAGGGAACCCTAGTGCACTGTTGGTAGGAATGCAGACTGGTGCAGCCACTGTGGAAAACAGTATGGAATTTCCTCACAAAACTAAAAATGGAAATGCCCTTTGACCCAGCAATTCCACTGGTGGGATTATGCCCTAAGAACCCTGAAACACCAATCCAAAAGAACCTATGCACCCCAATGTTCATAGCAGCACAATTTACAATAGCCAAGTACTGGAAGCAACCTAAGTGCCCATCAGTAAATGAGTGGATCAAAAAACTATGGTACATTTACACGATGGAATTCTATGCAGCAGAGAGAAAGAAGGAGCTTATACCCTTTGCAACAGCATGGATGGAACTGGAAAGCTTTATGCTAAGTGAAATAAGCCAGGTGGTGAGGGACAAATACCATATGATCTCACCTTTAACTGGAACATAATCAACAAAAGAAAAAGCAAACAAAATATAACCAGAGTCATTGAAATTAAGAACAATGTAACAATAGCCAGAGGGGCGGGGGGAGGGGACAGCGGGAAGAAAGGTTTTCAGGAACTGCTCTAAAAGACACATGGACAAAACCAAGGGGGAGGGTGGAAGCAATGGAGGGAGGTGGGTTTGGATGGGGTCGAGGGAGGGGTGGGGAGAAAATGCAGACAACTGCAATTGAACAACAATAAACTAATTTAAAATAATAATAAAAATAGTTAGTTTTAATTGAGTGTGTTCTATATGTCAGGTATCAAATTTGATTTTGATTGAGCAACTAACTATATTAAGAATATCATGATAAGTATTTCACCAAAAGAAGAAAAGAAAGTGATGCTCTTCAAGTGACTGAGAACATGTGTGTTTAGAATGTATTCTGAGGAAAGAGTAGTCAGATATCATTGTGTGCTCGTGACCACATGCTCTTTTCAGCTTGTTTTCATTATTTTTAAAGTCTGCTTTAAAATAAAAGATAAAGCTGTAGGGCATATAAGAAATCATACCTAGCACAATTTTCTTAAGACTAAATAAGCTAATTATTAATAAGTTTATACTTTCTTTGCAGAATGCTTGTGTAAGTGGATTAGAGATCCACAGACTCCATTTCTGATGACAGAAGTAGCAAACTGACATTTGGAAAGACAAAGATCTGGTTACAGGTAAGAGCTCTAGCACTTGGTATATTTAACATCCTTTTTTCAAATGATGTGGGAGATGGAAACATTCTTCAATTTTCTTGGGGACAAGACCAGAAAATTTCTAGGAGGAGCTGCCCAGTAGAAGTTCATGGCCCAATAGAAGGTAGGAGGACCTTATGCATTGCATATCATATGTGAAACTATGAGAATATTTTATCTTGGTGTCAAGGGTTTTGAAAAGTAGGAAGAATGCTGTACTTGTTTGATTTGTATCACCCTCTCCCATTCATGACTAAATATCTACTCAATATCTTGGTTGTTACAAGAATACACTTTGTCCTATTTGCCTCATAGATGTGGTATGAGAAAGAGAAATAAACTATTTTTATTCCTGAAATAGGTCATTCTATAAGGAAGGCATCATATATGATGTAATGTGTAACAGTAGATGCCAGAGGGGACCAATAAAAAGTACTTTTACTACAACAAAAAGGAAGATAACATTTGCAGACATTCAGGGACTCTGTCCAGAGCTGAACTGCCTGGATTGTTGAACTTCTAGTTCTTTGAGATAGTATACTTCTCTCTCTCTCTCTCTCTCTCTCTCTCTCTCTCTCTCTCTCTCACACACACACACACACAAATGTAACACCTCGAGGAAAGGTGTTTTAACTCATATTTTTTGGATAATATTTACAAAGTTTCTTGGAAATAGGTATTATATATGCATTATTAATTTTACTTTAGAGATGCAGGAAATAAGACTAAGAATTTGAGTAACATATCTAAATTCTCACAATAAAGAATGTTAAATCTGGAATTCAATAACTGGTCAGCTTGATCCTAAAGCCTGTGATCTTAAAGGCTACAACTCCTTACATAGCAAGAAGTCCAAGAAGCTATTTATAGGTCTTCCTACGATAGGTTTGTCTTTCTCTAGTCATAGGATGATGGTAAGTTGTACACTTACCTTGTTCAAGCGTTCTGATCAGGCAGAATACTACAAAGAGGGTAATACTTCAAATTAACTTATGCTAAAATTTCATTCAATCAAAAACCATTTATTGATTTTCTACTATGTAAGAATTATTGTGCTAAGCACCATATGAATCATCTTGGGCTTGCTATTAAAAATAATGCAAAAAAGAAATATTGCAGAATGGCCCTGGGTCAATTTTCTGTACAGACAGCCAATTTCAATTTTTCCTGGATCACCCGAAAGTTTCAACTAAATTAAACACCTGAAATCACCAGGCAACTAATTAGAAAAGAAAGGGAAGCCTCTATATGAAGTGCAGTGAAGAAATAAAAAATATTCAAAAAGAATATGTGGTAATGATTCCAGTCTTCTCTTTGCTTTGTTGCTCATTCCTCATCCTGAAGTAGAAGATTATCATCCCGAGAATACTGAGATATAGCTGATAGTAATCAGATTTAATTCATATATGTTAGACCAGAGATGTGCTGGTCTGGGCCTCTGTTCCTGCTATTTGGCTTCTTCCCAACAGGGGGATCATGAGTTCTGACTAGTACATCAGAGCTTTTCTGGACGAGGCAAAGCTCCCATCCAGCAGCCTCTAGCCTGGTCCATCCACATTTACCCCCAAGCTGCAGTCAATTACAAAAGGATTAGCTCTTCCCTGGCCCCTCCTCTCTCAAGTCTGGCAATTATTGGTTGGCATATTTCTTTCTAAACACAAATTGATAAGGAAAAGTGTACCTGTTATTGATCCCACCACTTTATCTGACTCCTAGAAACACATTTAGCAATAGTGTAAGTAAAATGGTAAGTCTAACTAGGTTGTTTTGCTGAGTACAACCTAAGGTCTGCTACATAGCACACAAGTCACAATCAATCTATGTACTTAACCTTGAATGATATTTCAGTCTAAAACAGCATCTGCTTCATAGAGTGATTATTAAAATTAAATTGGTTGATATACCTATGGGCTTAGGACAGTGCTTACTGACACGTTACAAGCACACTCAAACCTTAACTGCTATTATTTTTATTGCATTGCGTTTGTGTTGTCAAGTGTATGCAAGATAAAGAGTCTTCAGGGAAGATTCCTAATAAAGTGGCCGACAACTCTTTTTACTATTTTATCATAACACGTGTCATAAAATTACACAGATAACTTTAAGGAAAGACTCTTGGGACTTTACATTTAAGATGGTAGGGTAAGGACGGGTAGGCCCCTTTTCCCCGCTGAACTTGCGGGATCAGAAATAGACATATAAACTCTTCAATCACACCATGGCAAACACAGGTCCAATGTTTGAGGAGAGTTGTCAGATAAAAAAAAAAAAAGGTAGACCAGACATGCCCACTGCTGCAGGTGCACACAGGACTGGAAAAATCTAGAGGTCCAGGCAGATGCTTCACCCTGAGGAACAGGAACCAAACCATTGTTAGAAGCAATGACTTCAAAGGGCATGGGTTGTTGAGTGAAGTTCTCTGGACCCTGTTAGATTCTATGCATTAGAGATGCTGTGACAAAGAATTCACAGACATTCCATCACTGAAGGGCTAATCCAAAGGCGAAGCCTACTGGACAGGGGACTTTGTGACTGAGTTATAAGTAGGTCAGTATAGGATTAAGGAACATCTGAGAATAAGGAAAGTTAAACCCAAACAGTCATATTCTCTCTCTCTCTCTCTCTGCACACAGACACACATGAGGCATACAAAAAATAAAGGAAAATGGCATGACAGGGAGTGGACAGATATGAAAATTAAGCTGGCATTGCTCAGGAAAGGAGTTGAAATGAAAAATAGAATAACACAGAAATGAAGGTCACTTTGAAAATATAAAAAGAGGAGCCCCCACACACAATCAAACAAACTGTAAATGCCAGAGAGGGCAGACTAAAACATAATTAACAAAATGACTGAAAATGAATAATATGTCAAAAATACATAAAAGGTAAAATATGGTCATAAAAAATGAACATTGAAAAAATAAAACAACAAATATTTTAATTTTAATTTGTGATGGAGAAAACTCTTCAGAAATAAAAGGAAGTCTTGAATCCAAGTTTGAAAAAGAGAGTTCACCATGTCTCCAGAACAATCGACATAAAATAATATATTAAAAGACCTTTTCTGGTAAATTGCTATGATTTTAAAGATTGTGGGGTAGAGGGAGAGAGAGAAGAAGGAGAAGAAGAAGGAGAAGGAAGAGAAAAGGAAGGAAGGGAGGGACGGAGGGAGGAAGGGAGGGAGGAAGGGAGGGAAAGATGCTCAGGATCCCAATCAAACGTGTTCGACATAATCTTACAAAAAGAGAACTAAATAAAATCTGCTGGAAACACACTCACATTGGTAAAACTGCCTGGGGCTAACTTCTGTAAATCGGTTTTACAGAACATAGTCCTTGCAATCTCATCTCATCAATTAGTATTTATTGAGCTGCTCCTATGTAACATGACATGTGAACAGATATGATTAACTTCCTGTTCTTTTACCTTCTATGTAGAAAATGAAGCTAGTACCACCTACAAAATATCTGCCTGATGGGGGAAATAGACTTGTTCTAACAACCTGAACAAACATTATTTCAAGGACTAATTTTTCACTTATCTGGCTCTTACCTTGCCTATTTTCAATATGGATATTTTCATATCAATTAGGATACTTTCATATCCTGTGATGTCTCACAATAACATTGCAAGCCACTAAGTACCACCTGGTACAGGCTACATTTTGTATCCATTTCATTTATTTGATACTTCACATTTCAAAATTCCTTTTAGTAGCAATTACTTAAATTAAGCAAAGTAGCTCTTATTTTCCTCAATTAATAGCTAGAAATCTACACACTTTTAGTGACTTATTAAGTCTCCTAGTTTGTTTGGGCTTCAAACTTTCTGATAATGCCTATGGTAATGATGGTGTCTGTTCACTTAAAGTTGTGTTGCCTGCTCCACAGTAACTGTGTGCTATTTTCCTGATTTATTGACAGCTTCCCTGCGAATAAGTTGAGAAAGAAAGAGGTAAAGGAAGTTATCTAACAACTGAGTACCAGTTCCTGTTCAAAATATTTTGCTTTCATTATTGTAACTATACAGAAAAAAGCTCTATGTAGTGCATATTAGATTACTCTTATTTTATTAATTTTCAATTATTTTAAATTGCAGTTGACATTCCATATTATATTTGTTTAAAGTGTACGGCATAGTGGTTAGACATTTATATAACTCACTAGGTGATCCCCTCTGATAAGTGTAGTACCCCCAACATCTCACACAGGTATTACAATATTATTGACGATATTCCCTATGCTGTAACTTACATCTCTGTGACTATTGAGTCCCTTCACCTTTTTCATTCAGCCCCTCAGCCTCCCGCCCATCTGACAACTATCAGTTTGTTCTCTGTGCCTATCATTTTAGATGACGTGACTGATGCTTACAAAAATAGTTTATTAAGTGGCAGAGCTGGGATTAGAACTCAGATCTTCAGACCCCAGAGGCCCATGTTATGAATGACTTCGATGCACTCACCCTTTTGTTTGCAGAAGCAGCTGAATTGGGTTTATAAATACTCTAGACATGGACATTGTTTCGGAGGACTACTTCTGTATTTTAATTGTTGGGCCATAGAGATCATAGAGGTCATATTTTCTAACTATGTTGGTAAATATATATTAAAAAGACTGCAAATCACTATAAACACATTTTAATTCTCATTATATGTACTCCAAAAGACTTTTGATTGCAACCTAATTCAACAGA
The DNA here is from genome assembly GCF_022682495.2 of Desmodus rotundus. Taxonomy (NCBI): domain Eukaryota; kingdom Metazoa; phylum Chordata; class Mammalia; order Chiroptera; family Phyllostomidae; genus Desmodus; species Desmodus rotundus. The sequence goes on from NC_071391.1 coordinate 147,198,378, forward strand.
CCCAGAGAGATATGTACCAGGTAGAAAGACAGAAGCATGACATCCTGAGATCTAAAAACTGAACATGACAGACTTTGAGCCTTAAGGACAGGTGACAGGCTAGTGCAAAGTGCTCGTAAGCAATATAAATGGATATCAAATGTGGTTCTTCATCTAACTCACTTGTTATATTTGTAAGTCTGAATTGTATATGCCAGGTAAAATCATACAAACATCATACAAAAAATAAAGCTGTCTTTTTTCTATCAATAGCACTTTACCAATTTCATGCAGAGCTCCCAGTATATAGCAGTAAAACTTTTGAGAATTTCTTGTACCTTTTTACAACCCAGGACACTCTAAAATATGGGGCTATAACATTTTATAACCTTTCTTATTGTAACGCCATGTTATTTCTCCTATAATGTTGTCTGTAGCAAAATCTGAAGGAGAACATTTTACCGGCACTTCTCAAGGCAATTGCAGATTAACGCTTCCATTATTAAGTTCTTCAGCGTCTGCTTATTTGTAGGTTTCATTAATTGATAATAGTTCTAGTGGCTTACCATCTAGTTTTACCATTGTAAAAATTAATGCCCCGATTTTTCACAAAATATCTAAAATAGAAAACCAGAATAAGTGTAGTGTTTACTGCAATGTGGGGAAGTGGAGCGTGGAGTTTGCGGTTACCGGCAGACAGTTCTCGTACAAATTGGCGTGTATTTTCCTTTTCCCTGAAAATCACAAGTTAATTATGTGTCCTCATTCACCTACACTTACAAGTTTCTCTGTCTTAAAAACTCTTCCTAAGAAAAAAGACATGTTTGTTAGTTTCTCAAATTGTCAGAATTATGAGTATTACGTGACTTTGACATAACACCTGACTGATTACTTATTTATTCATTGAACAGCATTTATGGTCCTGCGCTACATGCTACGCACTGTGCTAAATACCTTATGTGTAAGGATGAACACAGTCAAGACTATGTCCTCTCTATGCCTAGTGAGGGACCCTGCTGAGTCAACAGGAAATAGTAACAACATAGAGAAAGGAGGACTCCTGGTTGGTAATGGGAGGGCTTACATGTAAGTGAGAAGCAACACTCAGTATTTGTAGTGTGAACTTGTGTATTCGGGTTAAGTTGAGGAAGGTGGTGTATGCAAGCTGAGATGTCAAAAATGCATCTGTTTACCCAGGCAATGCTGGAAGAGAAGGACAGTAACATTTTGCTCAGAGAACAATTCACACAAAGGCCGAGGGTTCAGGCAGGATGAGGATGTTCAGGACATTGGGAGTTATTGAATGAAGAGATGCAGAACGTAGGATGAGGAGTGGGTGGCAGTTGCTCAGAAGTGGTAGGTGTGCGGTCCTGAAATGAAGGGTCCTGGAACCCTAATAAAGAGGGTAAACATTATCTTAAGGGCAGTGGGGATCCATTAGTTTAAATATGTGTGAGGTAGGGTGATATTTGTATCTTAGAAAGATTGCTTTGATCCAAATGGGGAAAATGGATAGAGGTAGCAGGAAAATGAGAAGGCAAAGAAGTCAGTAAGAACCTGTTGCAGCAATTGAGTCAAGAGAACAGAGAGAATTGAATTGAAGTTGTGGCAGCAGAGTGCAAGGTAATGTCCCCACACAGTGCACATGTATATATCCTAAGTTTATCCTACAGATTTGCGTTACTGTATAACCCTCATTAAATCATGAGGTTCCAGGGGCCATGACCTCTGCTTTCAACTACCATTATAATTTCTAGGATAGCTCATCCAGACTTTGAAGACAGAGAACTAAAATTAAATTAAAATAATAAATACAATGAAGATAAGGGAGTCACATTTATTTTTCTAAGTATTTTGTTCTGCCAGGTACTACCTTGAAAGGTGACAAAAATGGAGACACCCACAAATCAAGAGTATGTCCAGCCTGGCTTTGTGAGGAAGCTGATTTGTAGCAGTAATCTCCTGGGCTGTATCTAGAGCCTGAAGAATAATAATCACAATAAATCAAAGGAAAACCACACAACTAAAATGGTAGTAAGGAGTGACTTTAAGAGATGTCATATTTTTCTGTCTAATTAAATTGAGTATCATAGGTAAAAATAGTAAATAAAACTCAAAATGAAGAAACAAACAGCAGCAATTCCTTGAGAAGTTACTTTTGTTTCCTTTGAGATGATGACGACAGGCTCACAGATAATCTTCTGTTACCTGTTGGAAGCCAGGTGGGCCGTTGTACTTGATAAAACAGTCTCACTGCTAGGTTTTGAAATGTTTTTTGACATGCACCTTGGCTTCCTTTATTTTACTTGAAGACCTCCAAGTGATTCAGCATATGATTTGTTCTTCAGCCATTTCATTTTCTGTAAACTTTTATATTATTTCTGGTCTCCTCAATTTGTTTAGGCATTGCTACCCTTGAAGACACATTTCTGGACAGTAGACTCGGAATTATCCTGAGGCCACCTTCTTTTGGCCTACTGCCAAGGGCATGTCCTGCTGAATTCCAGCATCATGTTCTCCAGTGGTGGGAACGCCAGACCACTTCACTTACTCCTGACAGGGTCCTGCAAATAACTCCAAAGAGGAATTGATGTGAAATCAGAGATACCCAAGACACAGAGGAAAAGGACGTGGAGGAGGTGGAGGAAAAAGGGGCAGGAGGATAGAGGAGAAGGAGGAGAAGGAAGAGGAGAAGAAGGAGGAGGAGGAAAGAGGAAGAAGGGGGAGAGCAGGAAAGACAGGAGTGGGGAAGAAGAAAAAGAAGAAAATTCTAGTGCAAACAATTGAGTTTATTTGGTATGGTTACTTTAGTCTTTCAATTTTCTGTGCATTTCCTTTCTTTCATACTCTGTTTCAAAGATTAAATAAGCTATTTTATGCAAGCAGTCAGTTTATCACCTGGACATACTAGCATCTCGTGAACATTGATTATTGGGTCCATAGCACAGTTCAAGGAGTGGTTTGTTAGAAATAAGGAGAAAAATATCAGAGGAGATTAGGACTCAGCAAACTGTCATTGTTGAGCACGTGACTTACTCAAGCTGTGCATGAGGGCAGTCTTAGACTGTGGACAGGAAGTTCAGTGTACCCTAAATCGGTAGTGGCTATTATGAGATAAGATGTCTGTCCAGAGGATATCCAGCCATGTAATACAGAAAATAGGGACACTTATTGAAGAAGATACAAGACGCAAGAAATATTGTACATAGGACACTGACACCTGAGTCCTCTTCAACGTAGACACTCTTCAAGCAGAGGTCAACATCCCACTATTTTTTTCAAGAGAAAACATATTGTCCTTTCATTTCAATTAATCTTATAAATATTTTTGAAAACTATTTTGGGCAGCTACAAAGGCAGAAATTGTTTTAAAAGTTTTTTATTAAGATGAATGGAGACCTGTGTTGAGTTTAGTGATCAATCAAATTTGCAAGTCAAGAGTCTGGGATGAGGTTTGCAGAAAGCACCTCGAAGGCTGACTTGAAGAACCTTGCTCACCTCCTCTAACACACTGCACAGGTGTCCAGGAAAACCACATTCCTGGGCTTTTCTCCTGTATTTCTCACACAGACACTTCACTTCTGACATTCCTGGTTACTAAATGTGGGGTTCGTCTCCCTCACCAAGCAATTATCAGTGACACCAGCTGATTGTCCTATAATTCATTTCAATTCCGATTCCACCTACCTGGAGTTACAGTCAGATCCCCCACATTAAGGTCTCGATTCCACAAAACTGCCCCCGTTTCAGATGCAGACCACAAGGCTCAGATTGTCAACTGTACATCAAACAAATAGCCAATAAGTCGGGGTTCCCAGGGCCCCTTTCTTAGGTTTAATAATTGCTACAATGGTTTACAGAACTCATAGAAACACTTATGTTTACCAGTTTATGATAAAGAATATTCGAAGACACATAAAGGAAGAGCCAGATGAGATATGTAGGGCGAGGTATTTGGGAAGGAGTCTCCATGCCCTCCCCATGAGCACTTCCACATGTTTGCCGTCCCAGAAGCTCTCTTAACCCTGTACTTTTACAGTTTTGTGGAGACTTCTTCATGCAAGCACAGTCAGTCATTAACTCAGTCACAGGTGTCTCTTCCCTTTCCAGAGGACGTGGGGTTGGGGTGAAAAGCTCCAAGGATCTAACTACGGCTTGGCCTTTCTGGGGGCCAGTCCTCATCCTGAAAGTATCCAGGAGCCCACCAAAAGTCACCTCATTAGAATAAAGGTCACTGCTATCACCCAGGAAATTCCAAGGACTGAGGATCTCTGTGTCTGGAACCAAGGTCTGAGACCTATTATTCAAACAAAATGTGCTCCTAGTGTTCTTATCACTTAGGAAACTTCAAGGGTTTTAGGAGCTCTGTGCTAGGATTTTAGGAAAGATACATATATTTTCTATTATGTCAGAACAAGAAATATCCAGAAATGGTTCAAAGGGCAAGGATAGTACCTTGAAGCAATGACCAAGGCCTTTTACCCCCTTTTGAGATTGTAAAGATAAAATTACTATGTATTACTTACAGCATTCTGTAAATAATATGTCTAGTTTGTAACTTAACCCAAGGCTGAGTTGTTGCAGATAACTGTGATTCTAAAACTAAGAATTCAGAAAAATGACACAATATTAATTTTGAGCTAATATAATTGAATATCTAATTATTATAATACTTAGAAAAGGAAGTTTTTTTTCTTACAAGGTATGATGACGCTAATGTTACCATTAGTTAAGTTAACAATGTTTTAAAATCATCCTGGGAAAATAAAAATAAACCGAAGAGCTAAGTACATAAACAGGAAAGAAATAGTAATCTAGAGAAATTGAAGTTATATGTTTTATATATTGAAAATAGCACTATGAAAAACAGAAATATTATTATCACATTAGTTATTGAGTTAAAAACTTACTCTAAAGAGTAAAACTAGTTAATTCTAGCAAAATAATGTATTCTAATAGCAAAATAATGTATCTAATAGAACAAAAATATATTTTGAAGAAAATGTATGAGTTTTTACACAAGTCAATATGCTTATTCCAGCCTTCAACAGACATAATTTCAGGCCCATGTCTGTGACTGACCACTATTTATAGAATATTCAGAACACAATTTTATAAGTAATAATCTCACCATTACTGAAGAACCATTTAATCTGAATTAGTTTTGATGACTATAATACATTCAGAAAATGGAATGAGACGTGAAATAATTAAATCAACTGGCACCAATAAGTCAACACTGTACATCCACATTCTAAACAAGATTGAGTATTAGAGATTTAAAATATAGAGCATATTATTGGGGGAAAAACTAGAATTGACAGAGGTCTTTACACAAATATTTGCTGTTTCATAGTAAAGATGGTATTTTCTTATCATTACAAGGGATAGAAGAAACTAGAGAGAGGATTTTGGAAATTCATTTAAAAAATCTTGAAGTGAAAGATTTAGTAGAGACAGCAGACGAGAGATGCTGAAAGCCAGACAGCTGGTCTGCCTAAAACTATCTGTCAGCTCTGGATACTCAATTGTTCTGGGGGTGGGGGGAAGGAGGTGGTACATTACATGAGTTATTGAATACTAGAATATTTTCCTTAAAATTATATATGTTGCCCATAATACCTTAGGTTTAATGTGAGTATATTAAAATTTCCATGTGTGCCAAACTCACACCCTTTTCTACTGATTCCAGTTCTAAGAAAGACAGAGAGAATATATATGAAAAAGGGAAGTAAGAAAGAAGGAAGGAAGGAAAGAAGGAAGGAAGGAAGGTGGGAAGGAAGGAAGGAAGCAGAGAAGGAAGGAGGAAAGCAGAAAAGGACTTCTCTGCATCTCTTGAGACATGTACCATCCTGTTACCCAGAAAGAGAGAGAGTGGTTTTTGATACCTGAGTTTCTCACTAGGTTGGACACAGGGGTTGAAGGTGGGGGCCAGAGAGTTGTGATGGCACATCAGCCAGGTGGAATGCAGCTATATACTCAGAATGCTTCTGATAAACTCATCTCTCACTGCACCTAAGAATAGTGCTGGTGAAAAGGAACAATTCAGAAATGGCTTACATGGGTTCTTCTCTAAGTACAATGAGGACTACCCTGAAAATACATAGGATTATTTCCACTATCAGTGGTGTAAAATATGATGCATTAAAGAAGCAACTGTGTGATTAGACTAAAACATGGCAACTAGTTCAGCCCAAGATGTATGGAATTCACAACAGATGACACAACAGATATTTTCTGGAACTTCTTTAGGCACTATTCTAATAGGCCATGCCTATTTATTCATCCTTTTATCACTTATTAAAGACTTATAGAAGAGTAACCTATGCAAGCCATACACTACAGGATGTGAGGATTCAACTATAGAAATGATGGCATGAATCCTGCCTTTAGGGAGCGTATAGCCTAATGGGGGACGGAGTATGAATTCTGCATGTAAATGGCTCTAAGGGTAAGTGCCATGGTAGGATACAGACAAAGCACTATACAGTTTCACCTGAGAGAAAGATTAATTCTATGTAGTAAGAGAGAGTGATGCCTTCAACAGGAGCAGGCTTTGAGCTGAGCTTTGAAGGTGGGTCTGTAGCATGTTGGCAGCAGGTGCTTTACATAAAGAGCTACTAATGTGTAGGGACAGTTGGCACAGGAATCTGTAAGAATTAGAACGAGTGTTCACACGGAGTCATTAGAATTTAAGAATTAACTTGTGCATGCCCATTGACCCAGCAATTTTATTTCTCAGTAAGTTGCCAGAGAAGCACTAATGTACATACACAGGGTGGCAGGTGTAAGGATGTGGCAGATTTTTAAGAAATGGTGTTCAGTAAAAAAACAAACCAAACCACAGAGCCTACATAAATTGTGGTGCTGTTTAAATTATACCCACATAAACTGTATTTCTCATGGGTGCATATATATGATTGTGTACACATGCATGTTTGCTGAAAGGAAAAAATCAAATTAAAAGCATTGGTTTCCTCTGAGAATTATAACAGAATAGAGGTCATAATGCTATTTTGTAAAAAGTAAAGCAGATTTGTGTATTCTTGGGTAATCTAAAACTAATTAAAATTACTTGACACTAAGGAACGCATTTAGATGAATAATCTGCTAACCCACATAACCAAAAGTAGAGGCACTCTTACATTTTTTTCAGTCCTCTGAAATAACTTTGTTTTTCTTGGTTCTTTCTGATTATCCATGTAATTTTACATAAGCACCTTTTATTCCTGTGATTTAGTGTTTTTATAGTAAAGTAAGGTGCCTTCCTTGTTAGTTATGAAAAAGTTTTCTTGTGAGAATTTTATACAAAGTACATCACAAACATCAGAAGAGTAGTGCATGATGAATAAAAGAATATTTGATTATTATTAATTTTCCTCTTCCTATGTTAGGTACACACTGTCCTTGCAACATGGTAGCTAAATTTTCATATGTGTCACTTTAAAATGTACTGGGAAAAAATCCCATTAATAGTTACAGTTTGGGGAGAGGATAGGTAAACAGAAATGCAATTACCATAATAGATTCTGGCCAACATACTGGGACCATTTCTCTGTGAAAATGTGCTAAGAATCTGCACAGTCAGAACCTCGCTCTTGCATGTCATTGGAAATCATGTCCTCTGTCAACACCGCAGGTCTTAACAAGGGGTTCTGCAGCTGAGTGACGGGGCCTGGGAGAATGGAAGGGGCCACTTTGTCCCCTATGTCCTGTCACTCTCTTAGCAATTCCCCCTACTCCCGGAAGGATAACCTATGAAGCAGAGACTGTACAAACCTTGCATCCCTGGGAATCGCAGCCCGACACTGCGGGAACAGTCCAAGTGCCCACTGCACAGGGAGCACCATAGCAGCCAGGGGGAGGGACACGGAGAGGCTCCCTCTGCATGGGCCAGATTCAGAAATTATATTTGAGAAAGGGGAAAATGAGCGCGGCCTTAAATTTTTCTTTTTTTTTTTTTTTATTGTTGTTCAAGTACAGTTTTCTGCCTTTTCCCCCCACCCCAGCCCTCCCCACCCTCTCTCCCTCATTTCCACACCCCCCTTGTTATTGTCCATGTGTCCTTTATAATTGTTCCTGTGAACCCTCCCCTTTTTTCCCCCATTATCCCTTCCCCTCTCCCCTCTGGTCACTGTCAGCCTGTTCTCAACTTCAGTGTCTTTGGCTATACTTTGCTTGCTTGTTCGTTTTGTTGATTAGGTTCCTGTTAATGGTGAGATCATATTTTATTTAAACCTATAAATTATTTAAGGCCTCCTCTCATATCCTTCTAAATAATGTAACTTGTCTTTATTAGACATTGTTACTTCAGTTCAACCTGTGGTCCCTGAACTTCATTTATCTTTTATTTCACTTTATAGAAAAAAAATATATATCCACTGCCCTAGACATTGGACTGACCACAGTAGTTTCCTAGCGTTAAAATACTCACCACTGGCCAAAAAGAGTTCTGGGAAAACATATTTGTATAAGCAGAAACTTTGGATTTCCTGCTTCCCCAGAATTGTACCATGAGATATTAGTATTAGCACAACTCTGTGGGCTGCCCAGTGGGCTGGCATTATCCGATTCCTACCAGACCGTAGGTGGGACACCTCATCTGACACTTGAAGCTGGCGTTGCTCCTCTGTCTGCTATTATAGGAAAAGCTGAATGCCAAAATGGGGGGCGGGGCATAAACACCAGAGGAATATTTAGACCAGAGCATTTGCTGATCCATATGTTTTTATTGGGGTTGTTACTTCTATTTTCACAAAAATAAAAATAAAACAGGTAGGAAATCTGTTCTCTAAATAATGATCTTGAAATTATCTCTGCTTCATTCACAGATTTACTTGTGAGCATAATGCAAACATACAGAAAAACAACTCTTGAATTAAAAATAACATTTTATTTTTGTGTGTGTGAGCCTGGACTTCTATTGTTTGCTACTTAGAGATTAGAAGGTGTCATAATAGGACCATGGCTCTCTGGCTTTGATTATAACGATGTGAGTGTGGGAGATAAGGGCGTAGGGAGAGTGTCCCATATATGTAAATGTTTCAAATGAGACATAGGCTATATTAAAACAATATCAATTCATCTGAGTTTTTGTCCCAGGTGTATAGTGGTGAGGAAGCTTTGTCCTTTGAAATTAAGAAAATCCTCAACAACAATCTCCCTTGAGTGCTTTGCTTCTCACTAGCTTAACACTGAAGACTAGGTCAAACAATTTCCTGAGGCCCCTTTAATATCCTACTCCGTAGTTTTCAAAGTAATACTTATAACCAGTTACTCTTCCTCACAGGTTCCCCTAATAGGTCATTGAGAATATAAGTATCACTTGGAAACCAGCCCATTTAATAACTGAGTGGTGCAACATATCAGTTAAAATAATAAACTGATCACGGGCCATTACTTCACATAAACTGCAAAAAAAGTATGTCTTTTGTTCTGTCTTCTAATAAGACATTGTATGTTCATCTCTTCAATTGTAAACACTTTTGGCTGCACAGCTATGAAGGACACCACGAATCTCTGTCTACATTAGGAAATTAGTTAATTACTTCCTGGTGTAGCTTGTGTTAGAAAATGTTAACTTACACTATTCTAATTAGAATAAAAAAGTCTTGATTTGTAGGACATGTATATAGGGTATGCAAAAAGAGACACATGAAAGCCCAATTTGATGAAAGAATCTTGAAAGCATGGTTTATATTTTTCATTTTTTAAATAGTGAAAACAAACCGAGTTTTGCCTCAAGGATAGAAACTTTCTGTTGAGTCTTTTCTGAGAAGGGACTGAGTTATATTTGACAGTGAAATCTTATAATTGCAACATAATTAAAATGATTTTGTTATGCCTTCTTTACCTTAAGGATTTTTAGGGTTCTTAAATGCTATTAGCTCTGAATTCCAAAATAGATAGTGAAAATATTGGTATTCTAGTTTAGGCTAGAAATTATCATATTCTCATTTATTGTGAAGACTAATGGAAAATAACTTCATTATTTTTTAAATTAAAAAACAGTTTTATTGGAACTGTTTATTGGGGAAGCTTACTGGTGGCTATTTAAAGATTATTAAAGAATAATCAAATAGCTATCTGAAAGGGGAAAAGAGCGTCTTCCTAGTCATACGTTATTTAGTTTGACTTTGCTTTGCCAACCCCTTTTCATGGATTTATGTATGCTTTAATAGTCATCTGTTAGCACTGTACTGAACCTAACAACTGGGCTCATAAAATACACTAACACTTGAAGTAAAATATCCAAAATATAAGCAAATGTCTTTTATTGTGACCATGACAGAATCACTTAATAGCAGACTAGTCCTTCCATCATAAGCAAGTGTAAACCAGGACAAAATTTGCTAAGCAATATTATTCAGACTTTGGAGAATAAGCAGTGCAGAAATATGATTCTCGACAAAAAAAAAAAAAAAAAAAACCACAAGAGGTAATCCCTGTGGTTACTCCAGCTTTTTGCCTTAAGGTATATTCCAGACAACAATATAAAAAATGGAGTCTTGGTAAAGCATGGCTGTACTGCTGAGCACAGGAAGCAGAATTCTCAGCTAAGCCTAGTGAAGGTGTGGAAAATTGGAGTGTGGGATATTGGGGAAAAGGTTACCACACAGAGAAATCTATAGTTAAGTGTATGGAAAATGCCACAGCTGCACATATACAAGACGCAACTGCGTGAAATCCAGTTATTGGGAAGCTGAGCACTGAACAGAGATCCCATGGGTCAAAAAATACAGAGATATAGGAATGCCAGCCTGACAGAGGAGAGAGATCATGTTAAATACCTCAGGTCATCAGTTGAACTTTTAAAAGACCATACCTTAAAAGGAAAATCACCTGAGCCATTTAGTAAGGCCTGACATAGACTTACTCCAACACAGCTTAAAATAATGCTTGATTACTATCTCTTTAATTCATCAGTAAATTAATTGCATCCTACAACAAAGCTCATTACTCTTTATTTTTTATTTATTTTTATTGTTGTTCAAGTACAGTTGTCTCCATTTTCCCGCCACCACTTTCCCCCACCCCACCCACCCCGACCTCCCACCCTCAATCCTTTTTCCCTTTAGCTTTGTCCACGGGTCTTTTATACATATTCCTTGACAACCCTTTCCCTTCTTTCCCAAGTTATCCCCCTCCCCCTCTCCTCTGATTACTGTCAGTTTGTTCTTTATTTCAATGCCCCTGGTTCTATTTTGCTTGCTTGTTTGTTTTGTTGATTAGATTCCACTTACAGGTGAGATCATATGGTATTTGTCTTTCACTGCCTAGTTTACTTCCCTTAGCATAAAGCTCCCCATCCATGCTGTCATTCCTCTTTAAAGCAAAACAACAAAAGCCAGACATTCAACACTGTAGCATTCAAAATACTTTTTAACAACCTTAATAGTACTAGACATATAAATCAGCATAAAATTGTTGCTTATAATTAAGAAAATAAATAACAATATTAATAGAACCACAAATATAACTTTTGAGCTATGATACATGTAGAACATCAATATTTAGGAAGAAAGATATACTGGTTGGAGAAAAGGATGTTTTCAATAGAGTAATACAAACGACAAAACAAAATGAAATAGAAACTCTTCAACTGAATGATAAAATAATTAAAATAAGAAATTTATTAGATGAAACATTAGTAAATTGACAACTGCAAAGGAAAAGATCAGTAAAGTTGAACACATGGCAAGAAAATTACTTAAAGAGAAATTGAGAGAGAGAAAAGGACTGGCAAAAATAAACAGAGAATCTGTCACCTTTGGGAATATACCAAAAAGTCTAGTATTTTAACCATTTGAGAACTAAAAGTAAAGAAGAAAAAAATAAGAGAACATAAAATTTTTGAAGAAATAATGCTAAAAAGTGTCTACTTCTGTTAAAAAATATCAAGTCACAGATGCAAAAACTCAATGATCCTCAAGAAGAATAAACAACAAGGAAACTATAACTAGCATATCATAGGTAAATACAAGCAAAGGTAAAGAAAAAATACCTTAAAAGCAACCAGGGTCTGAAGGAATCGCATGCCTGATAATAACGATAAGAAACACCAATAACTTTTCTGTAGAAACCATGCAGGCACAGACCTGGGGGAAATTACATCATTACCACTCAAGGGGACAATATCACCATTCAAGAATTCCAAGTCAAGGGAAAATGCTGTTACAAAAAAAAAGACAATATAAGGACATATTTGAGATAAACCAAAGATGAAATTAATTTTTGACCAGTAGAGATGCAATACAAGAAATATTAAATAGTTATTTTTGTCTAATGAGGGTAATTCCAGGTGGTCTCGAGTGCACATAAAGGAGGAAAGAGCCAAGACTAGTGCAGACGGAAAGCCTGTTGTGTCCCTCCCGCATTCACTTGTTGAAACCTAATCCCCAATGTCATGGAGTTTAAAGGGAGATCTCTGAGAGGTGTTGGGTCATAAAAGTGAAACCCTCATCAGTTGGATTAATGACCTTATAAAAGAGACCTCAGAGAGCTCCCTACTTGCCAGGTATCCCCCGTGTGAGGACGCAGAGACCAGATAGCCGTTTATCAATCACAAGTCATGACCTCACTAAATGCTAAATCTGCCAGTGCCTTGATCTTGGACTTCCCAGTTTCCAGAACTGTGAGCAATAAGTCTCTGCTGTGTATAAACCACCTAGTCTATAGCAATCCGTTTTAATAGGTTAAGACAAATTGGTATGAGAAGCAGGGTACTGTGGTAACAAATACTTAAAAATAGGGAAGAAACATTGGAAAGCATTGGAACTGGGTATTAGATAGAAGATGGAAGACTTGAGGTTCATGTTAGAAAAAGCATTCACTGCTATGAATAAACCTTTATAATCAATTCTGGTGAAAGGTCAAAAAGAAAACAGAAGAGATCTAGACAAAGCCTCAAACTTTTTAGAAAATTTCTACATAATCCTGAACAGAAAGTTGATTGAAATAGGAATGGTAAAGCCATTCTGGTGAGGTGGAACAGTGGGAGGAAAACTGCACAGAGTCACCCATGTGGAGCAGACATGTAGGGCATTCTAAACGCTGAGGGTAAATACAGCATGAATTAAAAAAAAAACTATCAATGCAAGATTCATAAGGGTACATCAGCCCACTTCTGTGGAATTTTAAGCACGTGGTATATTGGAGGTAGCTATAGCAACTAAAAATACCAGATCTCAAACTCAATTATGAAATATACTGACTTAACATCTCGAAACGGAGAGAAGAGTTGTGTATGTTCCTGGATGTAATTAACATTTACACCCATCTCTAATATACCTCAATATGCATCTGACATTGAATAAATCATTATAAGACACAATAAAATAAAGAGATGCATTGTGAAAAAATGGCAGTTTCAAAACCACACCAAGAGATGAATACATATGTTGAAACTTCTAGGCAAAGATTTAAAAATAACTGTGATTTACATTTTAAAGGAATTACTAAAAGTGTGGCCAGTATGTATGTGGAATTTCATCAGAGAAATGAAAACTATAAAAAAATTTAATGAAAATGCTAGAATTAAAAACAAAATATCAGAGATGAAAAATTATTTTAAAATTGTCATCAACATGCTGGAAGTGACAGAAAAAAATCAGTGAAGCTAAGATAGGTCATTAGAAGTTACTCAGACAGAACCAAGCAAAATAAAGCAACAGGGCATTTTTATTGAAATAATGGCCAAAGCTTTACTACACATGATGAAAACCATAAAAGCAGACATTTAAACATATGAAATATGAAGAAAACTGTGTCAAGGCCCATAATAATTAACAGCTTAAACTCTTTAGCCAGGAAAAAAAAACATGTAACAAGTAAAAGTACAAAGATAAGAAAAACAGGAGACTTATCAGAAACAGTGAAACACAGGAGACAATGGAGTAACATTGAAAGTAGTGACCAGAATGATAATAATAATAATAATAATAATAATAATAGTAATCTTTCAACTTAGATTTCTATGCCTCCCAAAATATATACCATAAACACAGGTCAGACAAAGACTTTGTTAAGTGGGTAGAAGCTTAAAGAATTCATCACCAAGAGAAAGCTTTAAAAGATATGCTGAAAGCAGTCTATAGATTCCAAAGCAAATCCGCTTGCAGAACTGGCCTGCCAGAAATCTGAGGACTTACTGTGGCTGAATTTGATCATTCATTTCCAACCTCTCCATCTCTTTGTATGGCTTCTATCTTGGTTATTTTTGAATGATTAAATAATTTTCCACTGCAATAACAGTAGCAGCAATAGTAGTGAGAACAATAACAATATTATTATTATAATTGATTAAACACAACAAAATATGAACTGTTTCAAATGCCCAATAGATCACATTTTATTCTCTTACCAGTCCTTTGATACTATTCCTGTTAATGATTCTGTTTCTCTTTTTTTTTTATTGTTGTTCAAGTACAGTTGTCTCCATTTCCCCCACCCCCACCCTCACCCTTTGGCTTTGTCCACGGATCCTTTATACTTGTTCCTTGATGGCCCTTCCCTTTCTTTCCCCTGTTAGCCCCTCCCCGCTCTCCTCTGATTACTGTCAGTTTGTTCTTTATTTCAATGACTCCAGTTATATTTTGCTTGCTTGTTTTGTTGATTAGGTTCCATTTATAGGTGAGATCATATGGAATTTGTCTTTCACCACCTGACTTACTTCACTGAGCACAACGCTCTCCAGTTCCATCCATGCTGTTGCGAAGGGTAGGAGCTCCTTCTTTCTTTGTGCTGTGTAGTGTTCCGTCGTGTCAATGTACCACACTTTTTGATCTATTCATTTACTGATGGGCATTTAAGTTGCTTCCAGCACTTTGCTATTGTAAATTTTGCTGCTGTGAACATTGGGGTGCATAGGTTCTTTTGAATTGGTGTTTCAGGATTCTTAGGGTATAATCCCAGCAGTGGAATTGCCGGGTCAAAAGGTCAGAGAGAAGTTATTGAATACGGCTTTATTCCTAGAGAGGGAAACAAGACCTTCCTAATGACAAATAGAAATCTTCCCTCGAGTGTTTTCATAGCTGTGTAGGCCTTTCCATAATAGGGCTTGGAGGCTTCTGATGAACCACAGAGCCAGAATCCAAATGGCATCAGTTATGCTACAATTAATATGTGGCAGCTGAATTTACCTAATTTCTCTTCTCAGTGACTTTCTTCTTACTTTCACATAGGGAACAAAAGACATTTCAATGTCCAGTCCAGGAGGGAGGACCAAAGGATTTCCCTGCAGTTCCTTAGAGGTTGTGAGTTAAGTAGAAGGGCGAGAGAAAGTACTGAAAAGGGAAAAAAAAACTTGATCCTCAAAATGAGCAGTACTGCAGTAACACAGAATACATTTCCTAGATTCCATAGCCAGAAAAATTCTGGCAAGCCAATGCATTTCTATATTACTCCCTTCAAGTAGCAGTAAATGGATTACTAGCTGTTTTCTTGCCAAAAATGGCAATCCTGCTCTGGCCCTGAGAGATAATGCACAGTCATGAACTACACAGCTATTTCAGCTACCTCACAATAATCAATGTCCATTAAGCTATTACCGTTGTGAAAAAAGCGATTACAATTTTTCTCTGTGGCAAATCTAAAAACCCATAGAAGAAAACCATTGGCTTGTCTAGGTGTAAAAACCTTTGTTGTCAGCGTTTGAGACACAGCCCAGCTGGTTTTCAAAACATTTAAGATATTTAGGAGACATGCAATGAGATTAGCCCTACCTGCTGGCAATGCAATCATTCTGTTTATTCGTTTTCATGATCCTATAAAAGAGAATGAATTAAGATGCTAGATCAGAACAAGGAAAAGTATCTAGAAAGGCAAGTGTGCCATTCTTTAGAAGCAGAATGTGAAGCTGGTGAGCATAAAGTGAACGAGGATTTGTTGAAAGCAGCTCCCTGTCTTCTATGTTGTCCTGAAACCAAGCAGACCTGGAAGTGGCCCTTTCTAGCAGACACCTTTTGTAGCCCTGAGCTGGTCCCTGTGGTGGCTCTTCTTTGGTGAGGAAAGGCCTGTGGTCATTGAACTGGGATAATACTAAATTCTATGTGCTCTGGTTTTATAAACTGAATCACGTTACAATTGGGACCTAGCTTATAAATACTTTTAGGAGTGATTTAATTCAAACTTCAGCCCTAGGTCAGATGTCTCTTAAGAATGATCCTGATCAGTGGTTATCCAGTATCTTGCTGAATATTGCTACTGATGAATCAGTATTACTTTTTGAAGCATCCTGTTAAATATTTAGATTTCTCTAATGGTTGTAAAATCTTCCTTTAGCCCTGGCTGGTGTGGCTTAGTGGATTGAGTGCTGGCCTGCAAACCAAAGGGTTGGCAGTTCGATTTCCAGTCAGGGCACATACCTGAGTTGTGGGCCAGATCCAGAGTAGGGGGCACATGGGTGGCAACAACAACACATTGATATTTCTCTCCCTCTCTCCGTCCCTTCCCCTCTCCCTAAAAATAAGTAAATAAAATCTTTTAAAAATAATCTTCCTTTAAACTGAGCTGCAATTCATGCCACTAAAACATCTGTTTTATTTATTTATTTTTATTGTCCCTGTTTCTACTTTGAATGTACCAAAGCTATCATCCTTTAAAATTTTTTCCTCCAAAAGTATAATTTGTCCATTTAAGGGAAAATTATTGTAGACTTAATATGTGGTAGGCACATGGGATTCTACAGAGAATCAGAGACATGGTGTATCATAGAATTTATAGCTCAGCATGGTTACAGACCAGTAAACAGTTTAGTAAATCACCATAAAATTCCCTAAATGCTATGACAGCACTTGGCAGTGGCGCCTAATCAGGCCTGGTGATTCACACGTTTTTCTTGTGCATGGCTTATGGATCTCTTACCACTTCAGATACACATTAAATCGTCATCTTTTTAAAGATTTAGCTAAAAAATAAACCTATTACTGCAATGTGGAAGTGCCATCTACCTTAACTAAATACTGCAATGTATTTGATCAGAGTAGCCTAAAGAGTTACTTTTCAATGATACTTGCTAATCTTTTCTGACATGAACCTTTATCCCACCAGATCTATGTTGCCCTGTATGCATTACACCATGTTTTAAAATTCAAGTCCTAGAGAATAACATTTATGTTTAACTTTATCTTATTGATTTAGACCAAAGATACAACCAACTGCACTTTTCTTCTATCATACTACATATTGATTATATATGAGGTCTGTCTGGAAAAAGTCCAACCACAGTTAACCTGGCAGCCAAGGAGTGTGGGCTGGAATGTGCATGTGTGAACGATGGCGACTTCACTGTACTAGTCAGTGGGGCGGGGCGGGGGGCATTAGACTCTGATGAGGGAGCATGTGTGCCGTGTGTCCGTTGCATTAAAAATGACTGAGTGAGTAGAGCAACCAATCTGCATTGAATTTTGCCTTAAGCTTGAACATTCCTTTGTGGAAACTATTCAGATGATTCAGAAGGCCACAACTCTGGGCAACTGGTGATTGACAGCTTCATCATGACATCGTGCCCACTCATGCATCATGTAGCATGTAGAGTCTTTTGGTGAAACATCAAATCACCCAGATGACTCAGCCCCTCAGCCCAAATCTGGCACCCTGTGACTTCTGGCTTTTCCCAAAACTAAAATGACCTTTGAAAGGGAAGAGATTTCAGACCATCAATGAGATTCAGGAAAATATGATGGGGGAGCTGATAGTGAATGAGAGAACTGTGTGAGGTCCCAAGGTGCCTACTTTGAAGGGGACTGAGGCATCATTGTCCTATGGACAATGTTTCTTGTATCTTGCATCTTCTTCAATAAATGTCTCTATTTTTCACATTATGTGGCTGGTTACCTTCTGGACAGACCTCATATTTCATTTTTAAATGACCAATATCACCTCTCATTATTTTATCTATTCTAGGAATAAAGGTCTACATTTCCACAATTAATCTTTTCATTTTTTCTCCCTTTCTGCTTTCTCCCCCCAAATTTTGTTTCTATTCCCTGGATATAAACAATACAATAAACATTTAAAGATCTGCTTATGACACTACCTTTCATACTTGAATATATATATGTGAATATGCAGATGTTTTTAAAAGATCAAATTGATAGAAACAATGACAAGTAACAAAGCTAAATAACAATAGTAAAGCTATCTCTCCTGTTCTGAAAATCTGATTTCTAAAGATATTATTACTAATATTTAATGCTTTGCCTTAATATTTTTAAAAATGTCCTAAAACATTTCCACATCTCTTCTTTATATACTTCTATCCATCCACAGGATTAATTGAGGACAAATATTACCATTCTTATTTCATAACAATAGCTGAGTCATACAATACAAAAAAGCCAAAATCAGACAGAGTAGTAGATCCAGGGCTAAGAATCAAACTTTTGACACCCAATGTCTTACAATATACTATAGTATAACCAGAGTTTAATAAGTGTGATTGGTATGTATATACCTACAAGCAAAATCATTACCCTTGGTTTTCTTACTATTGACAAGTTCATGCCAGCAGCTAATGATAAAATAATAGCTGAAAAACAAACACTGGCCACTGCTAATTCAAGTGTTATGAGATTAATTGAGAAAGTAGAGAAGGAATGTTTGTTATTAAGGTGGATTTCAAGCAAAGTACAACAGTGGGCAATGCATGCAAAATTCAGGAGGTCTTTCAAGTTGGCTTACATTGTGTAAACCGTAATGCACTTTACATTTCTTGGCAAAGATTCTCTGTTTAATAAAAGTTAATCATTCCTTAAATAAAGCTGTGCAAGCATGTCAACATATAAAGGAGTCTGAAATGAAACTGTTTCAATTTTCCCACTTTTCTTCTGCTCCTTTCAAACAAGAGAACTATAAATTTGAACTTTCAATAAAATCAGACCCTTTGATGTGGCCATTATTTTGAAAAGGCGTTCTATAGCATACCAATTGCTGAATCTAGAAACTCTCCATTGATATTCCATTTAATAAACCAGCAAGCCAGATACATTTATTTTAAAATCCAGGTTTAATTAAAAGATAAGACTAGAGTGACAGATGGGAAAGGAAAGAGGAATGTTGAAATGGTTTGTTTATTTTTTTGCAGAGCAGCTCTTTTTTAACTAATCTCCATTAATGTCAAATCAAAAGGCAGCACTTCTTATAGGCTTTTGCATTTGCCTGGTTACCTGCCTCCCTTAGGAAATTGCTATGCATTTCCTCATCTGGGTTGAAATCCAGTAGGTGCCCATTATTGCCTAGCTGAACAGTGCTGAGAAATAGTTGTCATGGTGTCTATTTTTTAAATTAAAATGTATTCATTTATTTAAGCAGCAATACTTGCTAAGCACCAACTATGTGTTAGCTGCCTCTTTTCGGGGGTTGGGGAGAGTAAGCAGTGAATAACCAGAACAAAAAATAAAAACAAACAAAATTAAAAATTAAAAAAAAAAGCAAGCAAAAAAAATCATGCTTTACTAGAACTTACTTTAATAAGTTTCCAGTACCTGCCTTCAGAACTGACATAAGAAAGGGCATATGTAGGTACAGGAGAAATGGGAAGGAGAGAGTTGTAGGGCAGAGCTAGGAGGTATCTTTATGATGTGTCAGGAGAGACTAGCATACCCTGATTTGCTTTCCTAGAGTTATTTAGTAAAGGAGCTCTATGCTGCTGGAAGCCCCTGAGTTGCTTTATGACATTCCCCTTTCCAAAAGTGTCCAGAACATGGACAGAAAAAAAAAATGAAACTAATGAAAATAGCTCTGCATGCATTTTTGAGTTCTCATGTTCCTTAAGGATGAAAGAAAATGCAGTACATGTGAGGACATTTCTTTTTGAGACAAATTATGCCACATTTTCTATTAATATTAAGTTTAAAATATATGTAAAATACCCCTTCTAAAAGAATACGGCATTCATTAATTTTTAAATCTATGGGAACATGAAGGGAAAATATACATTAAAGGAGAAAACATCATTTTACTCACATAATGTATTAAAACAGTAAAGCTCCCTGGCTGGTGTGGCTCAGTGGACTGAGTTCCGGCCTATGAACCAAAAGGTCACTGGTTCCATACCCAGTCAGGGCACATGCCTGGGCTGTGGGCCAGGTACCAATTTGGGGGCACACACAAAGCAACCACACATTGATGTTTCTCTACCTCTCTTTCTCCCTCTCTTCCCCTCTCTCTAAAAGTAAATAAATGAAATCTTTAAAGAAAAAAAATAAAACAGCAAAGCAATTGACTACAGACCACTTCTAGAAGGTTTTTACAAATATAATCTCATTTAATCTTCAGCATAAGCTTATGAAGTAGTTATTATTTTAGAATCATCCTACTAACATAAAGATCCTAAAGATCCTAAAGCTAGTTGATTGACTAACCAAGTTGATACAAGTAATCAACACCCAAGTCAGAACTCAAAACTCAGGTGTAACACTTTCAAACGCCACAGGATTCCCACTGAATGATAGAGCTTTTCAAGCAACTGATCAAATGCAGAAAGTACTGTTAGGAAAAAAAAAAACATATTTTAGGCAATTTGACTATTATAAAAATGGCTATTCCCAGAGCTTGCCCTCTTGAATGTTTTTGTGTCATTGCATTCCAGTCTGAAGCTCCCCTCTAAAGTTGTTGAAGGAAAACTAAGATATCGAAGTGAGAGTGGCATAAGCACTTAGGCAAAACTAACTGTACTAGTCCTTAGCAGAACTGCTCATACTGATGTTTACTGAGCCTGTAGGAAACTTGATAACCGCAAATCTTCCCAGGCCATTTTGGTTGGTTGTTCTGTAATCACAAAGGCTAGTAATATAATAATAGGCTTGCTGTGCCTCTGAGAAACATGTTCTTTGCCATAACTTAACTAGAAGCTGAAGCAGTAAAACTGTGAATGAAGAATAGTGTAGATTCCCTGTAATGAGATTAGGAAGCAGTAAGTATGGGGTTAAGAACATAGCTTTGAAGTTAAACATACATGAGTTCCTATCCCCATCTTGGTATCTGTGGGCAATGTGAGAAAATTTATTACTCTCTCTAGGCTTCAGTTTTTGCTAATAGATATAATAATAATAATGTATAAATAATAACCTTGTGAGGATTAATGAAGATATAAACAAGTACAAAGAAATAGATTAATTACATCTGTTACTCAAAGGATCATTAACATTATTAATTCCTTCTCTCCTGCTCTAAGATCTATGCATTCTCATTAATGCATATATTTCTTTTTTAGATTTATCTAGGAACATAGATAATCTGTGCTTACATAACACATAGAGAGCAAAATTTTAAATATAGAGGAAAAATTGATGGAATAGATATACCTACATGATGTATTTAAGTATATACACTTAGCTTACTTCTTAAAGCACTTTAGATAGCTCGAATTTTGGTCATAAGTCATAACAGTATAGTTAAATTTTAGAATAGAACACAACCGTATCTAAGGAAAGCGATAGTACGTGCTTTCTTTCCAGATACTTGAGGTGAAATAGAGTCCTGCTTTTCTTATGATCCTAAGCTCTCTAGGCCCCAGATCATGTAAGATCTGGAAAAAGGGAAAAGATTCATTAAATAAATTTTATATTCAGTCCAAAGTGGTAATGCAAATTCCTTTATAGAGTTAAGTGATTTCCTTGGAATAAAGTTAAGGAGGAATTTATGGCAAGTGTCTCTGTTTAAGCACAATGCTAATTACTCATTTACACATTAGCACAATAAGTAATTTATGGCTTAATAAAAGACAGAACTGCTGCTCAAATCCATGCATCTACTATTGAATCTTTGTAAAAAGGAGAAGGTATATTATTAAGTATAGCTCAGCGGATCTTTGGGTTTAAATTCGTTATTTTCTTGATAGGGTATTTAACATGAAATTTAAAATAAATCATGTGGGCGTTACCTGTTGGTGTTTATTAAAATCTCCCAACTCTAACTCTACACCTGCAAAGAGGAAGTAGACAAGCATGCATGCAATGTTGCCCTGTCCCTAAGGTATGGCTGTGGGGGAGCCATGCCATATCACGCTGGCAGAGGGATTCACGAGCCACCTCAGCCTTCCCGTGTGATGGAAAGAACATGGACGTAGAGAAGAGTAGAGCTGTTTCATCTCTGCTCCTTACTCTTTTGTGGGTTTAGAGCACTTGGTAAATTATTTTTCGCAGATCTTCCTACATCTGTAAATGCAGATGTAACATTTACCCAAAGTTTGTTGTAGAGACTGAAGAATTACAGGCAAACATCTAGTCATGTTCGTCATCAGAATAGGGGCTTGAGGATCCTAGCTGCCTGCTCCACTCTCAAGTGCACCCGAAATTTTTCTTAGTCGACTACATCATCTTTTCAAATAGCAAATGATTAGATAAAACTTCATAATGTTTAAATTGTAGGACCATCCTCATGAACAATCACAGTTTCTTGAAAGTCCTGTATTAAATTAGGAAAGATAAAAATGGGTAGTAATAACTTACCCCAACCCAGTAAGAGACCATATGAAGGAGGAGGGAGGCATTCGGGTGGTCTGAAGAGAATATATGGTGACTCAGGAGTGCGTTGGTCACAGAAACCCATTTGCCGAGTGTATAGTGAAAGTAGAAATACCGAGATACATCTCTGCCACACGTATGTGCACATCACGACATTCTTAGAACTTTCCCGTTTCACTACGTCAGAATTCCTCTCACTGTCAAAGTTAAAACTTTGGCTAATTTTACGCACTGGAGGGATCCTTATTAGAAATGTAAATGTAGGTTGGCAAAAAGATAAACTCCACAGGTTTGTGGAGGCTTGTCGTTGTGTGCCCATAGCCTATCCATGAGCCCAGGGAAACCAGAGACCGTTCCTCTCTTTACTGACTTATGAAAGTGTAAATCCATCAACACCTAGCACCAAACTCTTTGACTGTCCTGTGAGAGTAATGATGCTCCTGCCAAGAATAATGATTGACGCACTTACAGTTACCCTGTGTGGAGAAACACTCTCACATCATTCCAAGACACTCAGCTACCCAGGAATGGGGAGTGTTGGGGCAGAGAAGCTAGCTCTTGGAAGCTCTCTTTCTACATCAAACTCAAGACACTATCTCCATTATGGAATGAACTGTGTTCCTTGTGAATTCAAATTTGAAGCCTTAATGCCTCCCCACCTAGTACCTCCAGATGTGACCAAATTTGGAGATAAGGTCTTTAAAGAGGAAATAAATTAAAATGAGGTGGCTAGGGTGGGCCCTAATCTAATGTCACTTGTGTGATGCGGATCCCAGCCCATGGGGTCCGTGTGTTGTGGCTGAGATGAGACAGATTCACTTGGAGTCCTGTGGAGGGAAAGGGACTGCGTGGCCACTCTCTCAAGAGGACAGCTCCTGACCTTTGCCTTGACAGGCTTTTATTGCTTTTCTGGGCCCATTACACTGGGGATGGTCCTTGTTTACTATTCACAGGTTGGCTTTAGGTGGTTGCAGAAAACAAAGGAGAGGATGTTGCTAATTACATCAAAAGGAAGGATATTTGCAAATGTAAAGGGAAAAGTGGTTGAACTGGTTACACTCATCCTTGGAAGGTTTAGCATAGATTTTAGGAAGTTACTTTAAAGATATGCAGTAAATGTTTCCTGCTGCAATTCAGGGTGGGGAAATTTTAGCAAAAGCAAGCCTCAAAGTGGCCTAGGTTCAATGCAGGCCTGATTCCCCATGGGAGAACCTATCCATGGGCATCGGTCCTGTGTTCTGGACCTCGCTCCCCACTGGCCTTTCTGAGTGGGAGCTGGGCCCACACCATGCAGAACTGGTGTCCATATAAGAAGAGAAATACTTACTGGTCTCCTATACTGGTGTCCTTATAAGAAGAGAAATTGTAAACATAGTGACAGAAAAATGGCCAAGTAACCACATAGGAAGAAGATGGCCACCTACAAGCCAAGGAAAGAGGCCTCCGAAGAAATCAACCTTGCTGACACCTTAATCTCTGACTTCTAGCCTCCAGAAAGTTGAGAAAATAAATTTGTTATTTAACTCACCCAGTCTGTGTTGACTTATCGGCAGCACTAGCAAAATAATATACTCTTTGAGGTGTGTCCATGTGTAAAGCATCCTAGTAACAATAACTACAGAATACTGAGTAGTGAGCGTGGGAGGTGGGGAGGGAATTCTGAAGGGTTCTGGTTTGCCTGTATAGACAATACTTCTCTGATAGCCTGTGCCCGTCACGCATATTATTCAGCACATAGCTACATGTTTTATATTGTATTTTTTAAAATTTGGTTGCATATTTTAAACTTGAATAGTATCTTTATCATCTGATATAGTATATATTCATTTACAACCAGTTTTCCCTAGACTATAATAGGAAGAAAATGAAAGCTGATATTTTGACTTTAAGTGTCTTTTCTTTTCAGTTTCTTCTGGAGACAGGTCTTTGGCCACTCTGTCCATCAGCCAAGGTAAAATCTGGTGAAAGCGGCCTTCAGAGGGACCCATGATATCAACTTCAGGCGCCCTGACAGACAGTCAGCATTCTGCTTCAGAAACCATAACGGTCCAAAGTGTGATTGATTTCACTTCACATTATTCTATTACTTTATTTTTCAGATAACACCATCACCAAACAAAAGCTGAAACCATTCATGTTGCTTTCTATGTTCTCAGCTGAATTATGAATCTTCCGTCAAATCTAATCCCTGACCCTCAATTTAATTCTATTTCAGCAGTTCATGCTGCTATTAGCCTCCCTGCTCTTGAATTCTGTTGCTCCCGTGGCCATAGCCTGCTGAGAAACTATTTTTCGAGTACTTAGGAGAAAGCTCTGTGCTTTATGGACTCCGATTTTAATTTCAAATACTATTCTTACTGATCAGGCGCTTGAAAACAAACATCCTGACAGGCTCCCCTCCTGCACGGAAAGGTGACTGTGAATTTCATACATGTCCAAGGACGTACATTATAACAAAGCCTTCATTCTTTGTACCATTTCATTCTTTACATTAATAAACTCCTGGAGGAATCAATGGTACTGATGGTGAACAAATAATAACTTTAAGAAAGGTGATAGCAGAGAAACATATGAATTGATACCCAAAAAGAAACAGAGACTAGGGCGAGATTTCGCTATTTCTGAATACGATCTATTCTGATGAGATAAGCATAAGCAACGTAAAATATAAATGCAGTGTTGAAATGGGAATGTATTGTAATTCAGTAACAAACAACACTTAGTCCTAGAGTGAAAGATCAATGTAACTGAACGAGATGACTTTGTACTTTGGGACTGCCTCCTTTTAGCACACACGTGATTGATGGTCGTACACTATACTGAACCAATCACCTGAACCACTCTACCTCTTATTAGTGTGTTATCACCAATGGTAGCAGAATTCCAAAGCGTATAGAACAGGGATGCTGCAGGAAAAAGTGTTCTTCAGCATTGCTGAATATATGAATCAATAAAATGTTTTGACTGCTATGTCTCTTGGTGAAACTTGAAGTAAAATTACCATTATCTCTTCTACTTCAATCTCCTGCTGAATAGCACTTGTATCAATATCCTTCAAGTCACTTACTCCAATTCCTCTCCTCTGGTGAGAGAAAGCACACCTCTTCACAAAGAAAGGTCATTACTGTTTTGGATAAGTCTAATAATTAGAAAATTTCTTCTTACAGTGACTCCTACAACTCCTCCTGCTACTCATTGATATTGGTACCATGGTAACAAATGGAAACCAAACAGTAAATACCTTTCCTGCCCCTGCTACTTGATAGAGTTTAAAATTACTTGAAATCTCTAATTTTAGCTCATTCCATTTCCATTTCTTCCATTGCTCCTCACCTGAAATGATTGTGATGTGGGAAGATTTACTTGTGGCACCAGCTGCAAACATCAAAGGAGTGCCTTTGGATTCCCAGTGTCCCATCTCCATTTGTCCTACCTAGAAAAAGGCCAATATTGTCTACACCAGGCCCAGAAATAGGGCCAGCGTCCAGAGATTCTGTGCCATAGTAAAGCTTAGTCACTTTCCCAGCTATGCTCTGCCCAGCTGACACTGCTGTGTTGAGTACCCAGGCTGGGCTTGAAGCCTGCTTGAAGTCTGCATGGCTGCTGGCCAGTGGGCCTCTGGGGCCACGTGGCGGCTATGGAGAGAATGTGCAAACAAAGAGAGTGAGTGCGTGCTACCAGGTGGGAGAGAGAAAGAGACAGAGCTCTTTGTTAGCTGGGATTATATTATTTCAGGCTTGGGAAGGACCAGGCGCTTTTTCAAAATAATCAATCGATTTCGCAAGCTTTCAGGGGCTTCTGTTAGGTCCACTCCCTCACCAGTCTATTTCCTAGACCTTCCAGTGTTCTGTGTCTCTTATCCAATTTGATCCTTCTCCCAGGCTGGACTGACAGGCCTCTGTGATCATCATCTTGGCTCCTATTGCACGTATGCTTACCTCCCCCTTAGTGTTCTATCGCTTGCCCCCGGGTATCTGCAGGGAATGGAAGGGTGTTTCCCTGGGGAGTGTGTGAAGCTGTAACTTCTTCATTAAGCAGACTTGTGCTCCCTAGCTGGTTATGCATAATAATGTCTTATTTCCTTTGCTCCCTTCCTTTATTAGTATCTAGCTACCTATGCGAACAAACACACCACAGTAAGCAATTGGGATTCTATGATTATGCATTGAGAAACCATTGATAGGATTAGGTAGGGTTTGTAAATTAGGTACTATCAGAAATGTGTATAAGAGCAGGTGTGAGGAGAAAAGTAATACATTTAGTTTGGGATAAATTGAGTTTAGATATTTGAGGGTATCAATATGAAGATTTTAAAGGACAAATGATGTAGTAGTTTGGATTTTAGTAGAAATATTTGAATTATATGCTGCTTATACCCACATAGAATTCCATGATGCTCATTTTTTTTCCTCTCACTTATCTAGTGCTGGACTGGAGCCAGAACTTTTGGCTCACAAGAGTCAATTGGTAAACACTCAAACATTTTGTGAAGCCCTAATAAAACTTTGGGATTTTGCAGTCAGCCAAGGTGGAAGTATTTATACCATGAAGAGCCGGTGGATACTACACACCACTAAATTTCATCCATCAGAAAGTTGAAGGTTACTCTGGACCCTTCCCAGAGAAATATCACATAAAAGTTTTGTGTTTGACACAATTTAAGGAACTCTGATACTATTTGTGCTTTAAATTTCAAGATCATCTAGGAGGAGAGAGAAAACTAGATATAAGAAAGAAGGGGACAGGTGTTAGGTTTCTAATGAGGCGGAGGAGGTGGGAATACGTAGCATCACTAAGGGTTCCTTTCTCCTACTGAACATGGGCTTTTGTGCTAATGCTTCATATTAGTTTTCTATTGCTGCTGTAACACACTTAGTGGCTTAATGCAACACAACTTTATTATCTTCCAATTCTGGAGGTCAGAGGTACAAAATGGTTCTCACTGGACGAAAATCAAGGTGTTGGCAGGGCTCTGTCCCTTCTTGAGGCTCTAGTGGAGAATCCGTGTTTAGTGACCACCCACATTCCTCGGGTCATGGTCTCACTCCTCCACCACAAGCAGCCAGCATGTCAGGCTGAGTCCCCCTCATGCTGCTTCCTCTCTGCCTCTCTTTCTCACCTGGCCTTGCTTATTGACTAGTGTCTGTGTGTTTATACTTGGCCCATCTGGATACTCCAGGATAAGCTCTATTAATTCCATCTGCCACCTTAATTCCCTTTGCTTTGCAACCTGACATATTGACAGGTTCTGGGGATTAGAACATGGATGTCTTCTGGGGGCTGAGTCTGTCTACCACACGGGTGCCCCTCCACCTCCCCATTTCTTGTTCACATTTTACTGTATTACTTTTCACTCTTCCTCTGATTGGTGGGGGTGAGGAGGAACTGAGTCTTCCATTTCTAGAGAAATGACTGATAATGTGCTAAATGTTTTATAGATATTATCCCACTTACTCATCACTCTGTGAGCAGGGGTTTTCTCTTTAATTTATAGCTTACAAACCTATAACTGAAAAAAGATTTGTAAAATAACTTGCTTTAAATCACACAGGTATTAATTGTTCATTTTGAGATAAAAATCCAGAATTTTCTGATCAGCTACTAATACCCACTGAGTAATCAACTAAATTAATATAGTCAGTTATAGATGTTTACGTAGAATAAAAATACTTTCATAAGTGAAAAGTGATATAAAAATAACCCATGCAGAAAATGGAAAATTGTTTATAAAACAATCATCCTATGTTAAACTTTATTTGCTGTAATACCAATTAGATCTCTTCCACTTCCAATGTATGAATAACTAACTGCCTATCAAATAGATATAATATATTTACTTTACAATGCCCAAACTACTGGGCTTTAAATTGTTTCCAGTTTTTAAATGGACCATTATTAAGGAAATAAAAATAATTTTAAAATAAACAAACGCTCTCATTCCTCATTCTATTTTTCTTCTTAATACCTCTCCTCCTTTTAGACATTGTTTCTTCTAAATCTAAATCCTCTCAACTTTTCGAAGAAGGTCTCAGTTCTTATGCTTCCATGAAATGTTCGCCCTCTGGGCTCTAGGTCTCCTTCTTTCTCTAAACTCAATGTTGTTTGCATTTCCAGTTTTTGAATACTGATGTATATATGCCCCCCAAATGGAATTGTCTTCCAGAGGGTGGGCCTCTTATAGTACAGGCTTCCCCTGCTAGGTGAGGGTTCTAGGAACCCATGTGTATCAGTGTACCAGCTGGCATTGTTGTGAGAGGCTGCATTCGGCTTCAGTGAATTTTTTTGGAAGACTCAACACATTTGCCCATTTCATGATGGGTGATTTACATGTGCACCTGTTTACACTGTGCTGAGTGTTCAGCAGTTTTTGATGAAAAACAGCCTGTCCCTTGTGCCCCACCTCCCTTATTCACTTGATCACACCCTGAGAAACTTCTTTTTTTGTCTCTCCATATGAAAAAAAGTCCTCAAGGGAAATGTTTTTCCCATGAGGAAGAGGTGAAACAAAAAACAGCAGAAGCACTAAAAGGCATCAAATCAACACGTTCAAAAACAGTTCTCAAAACTGTTCTGAGCAGTGGAAAAAGTCTCAGCAACTGTATTGCATCAAATGGAGGGTACCTTGAATGTGACTGAAGTTTAGACATGTAAGAATAAATACACAATTTTTTAATAAATAAATTCCATTTTGGGGAGTTCCCCATATATATATTTAACATTAAATGGGTACTTCTCATTAAGCATCTGGGGACAGACCCTGCATCAAGTCTGAATTTTCATTCTCCAGTCGCATCTACTACAATGCATACATTGAATACTACACTTGGTTTTGTGCTACCAGCCTTTCAGCCAATAATTGAAAATTAGTAGGCATTCAGGAGCTTTATTCTGTTAAATACGTATTCTCAGATATCTGCTTGAACACAATAAAATATTTTCAGTGAACCTATTATAGATATCACATCTGAGTTTTGCTGGTCAATTCCCCGACTGTCTCATTTTTAATAAAGATTAGAAGGCAGGGCCTTTCCTTGTGTACCATTTACTCCCCAGATCTTAGAGGAAGGCCAGTCTCCTAATAGTCCTCAATGAAAAACACTGGAAATATCCAAGGAAATCCATTCCTTAGGGTATATTTACCTAGCTGACTAAATTGGAAAACAGATGTGTCATTCTAAACTTAATAACATACTGATTTAAGCCCATATTCATTTTTGAAAATGGAAACTGTATGTATTTATGTATATGTCAGTTGTGTTTGTGTGTGTATTTGAACATCATTTTGACTTCTCTCACCAGCAAAATTCTTCTCCGTGCATTGTAATGTATGATTTATGTGAAAAAATGTATCTAGGTGTACAAATTCACTAAGATGCAACTGTATGCATTCATGATGACCCAATATTCACTGGCTAGATAGGCTCTATTTTCATTAGCAATATATCACACTACAAAAGGTACCCCAGAAAATTATAGATCAAAAAAAAGAGATCATGTAAATGTAATCCACAGATCCATCCTAGAAGCTTTTCCCCCCCAAAACTCAATGACCTTGTGCTAAATACTAAGGTTCCCCAATTCTGAACTTTGAATACCTTTTCCCTCAGGCGTTTCAGGCTGCTGCATCCCTCTTCCCTCTCCTTTCCCTAACCCCAGTCCTTGCCCCAAAGTACCTCCGTCTCTCTCTTTCTCTCATACACACACCTTTGCTTTCATGTAGGAGGTGAAAAGCAGCTCAATATTTACTAAAAACTTCCTCTAGATGTCTTTAAAACCAGGAGGATTTCTTCCAACAAGTAGACATTATATCTCAGAATGTTTATTCTGAGATATATTGACTACTTTTGACTAAGTACTTTAATGTTTGGGTTTCCATGAATAATTTTTTTCATTTTTGTCCCACCTATGAGAGACTAATGATCCATTGGTGCCTTTCTGTAAAAAGAGAAAATTGGATCTATTATGATGTGCTTTCTGTGCTGTTAGATGGTCAAGGCAGCAGAGAAGGGAGAGAGAGAGACACTTGGTATTGTTACTTTTTAAATTTTAGCCCATAGGTATGTGGTTGTAATTCTTGTTTTCATTTGCAATTCTCTAATGAAAAAATTACATTGACCATCTTTTCATAAGTTTATTTACCTTTGGTGTATCTTCATCAGTGAGGTATCTGTTCATATTTTTATTCATTTTCAATTAAATTGCTTTGTTATTGTTATATTTTAAGAGTTATTTATATTTTGGGATGCAAGACTTTTATCACATATGTTTTTTTGCAAACAGCTTCTCTCATTC
This sequence comes from Desmodus rotundus, assembly GCF_022682495.2. NCBI lineage: Eukaryota > Metazoa > Chordata > Mammalia > Chiroptera > Phyllostomidae > Desmodus > Desmodus rotundus. The sequence continues at coordinate 147,229,115 of NC_071391.1, forward strand.
TCTGGCCTGTCTTTTTGTTATCTTAATAGTATGTTTTATAGAACAGAAGGTTTTAATTTTAATGTAATCCATCATATTAGTTATCATGAATCATGTTTTTGATGCTGTACCTAAAAAAAGTCATCCGTAAACACAAAGCCAGCTAAATTATCCCTAGGTTTCTCTAATCTAGAAATTTTATGTTTTGTATTTAAAATTTAAGTCTATGATCCATTTTGAGTTAATTTTTGTAAAAAGTTTAATGTCTGTGTCAGGACTCAATTTTTTTTTAATATGGTGTTCAATTGTGTGATACTATGTTTTTAAAGACCATTCTTTCTCTAATGTACTGCTTCAGCTTCTTTGTAAAGATCAGTTGACTATATTTGAGTGGATTTCCGCCCCCTAAACTCTCTAGTCTGTTCCACTGACCTATGTGTCTATTCTTCTGGCAATACCATGCTATCCGAATCACTGAAGCTTTATAGTATGTCCTAAAATTAGATAATGTCATGCCTCCAACTTGTTCTTTTTCAGTCGTGCTGGCTATTCAGAGGTTTTTAAATTTCCCTATTAACTTCAGAATCATTTGTCTCCTTTTATTTTCTTGTCTAGAGTGACTAGAGGTTTATTTGTTTTATTGATCCTTTCAAACAACCAGCCTTTGTTTTCATTGATATCTCTATTAATTTCCTCTTTCTAATTTCATTTACTTCTACTCTAGATTTTATTATTTTATTTTTACCTACTTGCTTTAGGCTTAATTGATCTTTTTACCTAGTTTTTTTTCACTTTTTAATTTATTTTTTAATTTTTTATTAAACATTTTTTTATTGTTGTTCAATTACAGTTGTCCACATTTTCTCTCCACCCTTCCACTCCACCCCAGCCATACCCACCTCCCTCCCCTGCTTCTCCCCTCCCCCTTGGTTTTGTCCATGTGTCCTTTATAGTAGTTCCTGAAAACCCCTCTCCCCACTACCTAGTTATTTTAAATGTGGAAGATTATACTATTGATTTTAGGTTTTGCTTCTCTAATATATGCATCCAATGATATCAATTTCACTCTAAGCACTGCTTTTATTTAAGCCCACAGAATTTGATAGATTTAAAAATTATTTTGCTAGATTAAAAATAAATTCTATTTAATTCACAAAAATTTATACTTGCTATTGAGATTTCTTTTCTGACCCACGCTTTGCTTAGATGTGTGTTGTGAATCTTCAAGTTCTTTTTGGGGGGATGGGGGCCAGGTTTCCAAATATCTTTCTGTTATTGATTTCTGGTTTAAATCCATGAGGTCTTGGATACTTTGTATTCTTTCTTTTGTTTTTTTAATTTGTTGAGGTAAGTTTATGGCACAGGATGTGATCTAACTTGGTAAATGTTCAACGTGAGCTTGAGAAGAATTGGTGTTCTGTTGCTGTTGTCTGAGGAATTCTATAGATGTCAGTTATCTCCATTTAACTGATGGTGCTTGTGAGTTAGTCTATGTCCTTATTGACTTTCTGCCTAGCAAAACTGTCAATTAAGGATAGGTATGTGTTACAATCTTCAGCCACAATATACAATTCATCTGTTGAGTTGGCCAAAAAGTTCATTTGTTTTTTTCCATATGATGGATCTAGTAGTGTTTAGCGTTTCATTTAAAACAATTTTGTTAGATTGTATTGTTCATATCGGTGTGCATTTAAAAAAAACGTATCAAAATTGGTGAATTTTTGTGTAGCCATTTTAATATTGAAGATGGAAGAAATACCTGACATTTTTGGAATATTATGCTTTATTATTTCAAGAAAGGTAAAAGTGCAACAGAAACACAAAATAAGATTTGTGCAGTGTATGGAGAAGGTGCTGTGTCTGATTGAAGGTGTCAAAAGTGATTTGTGAAGTTCCGTGCTGGAGATTTCTCTCTGGATGATGCTCCACAGTCAGGTAGACCAGTTGAGGTTGATAGCAATCAAATGAAGACACTAATTAAGAACAATCAATGTTATACTACATGGGAGATAGGCGACATACTCAGAGTACGCAAATCAATAAAGTTATTGGTGGGAGTAAAAAATGTGTCTTTTATTTTACAGAAAAAACCATACAGACTTTTTAGCCAACACAATATTTCTCCTTGCAGTTCTATCAGTTTTGCCTCATGTATTTTGACCCTTGGTTATAAAGCACTTACACTTAAGAATTCTTATGTCTTCTTGGTGAACTGACCCCTTTGTCATTACGTAAAACCCCTCTTTACCCCTGATCGTTTTCCTTGCTCTGAAGTTTATTTTGTCTGCAATGAATATAGCTACTCCAACTTTTTTTTTGATTAGTGTTAACATAGTATTTCTTCTTTATACCTTTACTAATGGTATTTTGGTATTTAAAATGGGTTTCATTAAGCAACATATAGTTGTCTTATTATTTATGCACATTGGCATTCTCTTCTCTTTTATTGATGCATTTAGACTATTGATGTTTAAAGTGATTCTTAATATGGTAGATTAATATCTACCTTATTTGTTAGTTATTTTAATTTAGTGCCCTGTCTTTTGTTTCTTGTCTTGTCTTCTGCACTTTTTCTGCTGTCTCTGGTTTTATTTTTACATTTTGAAATAAACATGACTTTTACTTTTTTTTCTTTTTTTATTGTTTACATTATTACAGCTGTCCCCATTCTCCCTCCCCCATTGCCCACCTACCCCTGCCCTTGCCCTCCCTTCCCTCTGGCCATCACACTGTTGTTTATGTCTGTGGGTTATTCGTATATGTTCCTTGGCTCTTCCCTTCACCTTCTTTCATCCAGTCCTCCCTCCTCCATCCCTTCTGTGTCGTCTCTAGTTTTAATCCAACACTTTATACAATTCCAGTTTTACTCTCTCTTAACCAATTAATTGTACTTCCTTTTTTACTTATTTTAGTGGCTGCCTTTGAGTTTGCAATATATGTATACAACTAACCAAGCCATCTTTTAAGTTACAGTATGGGTAGAACAAGTAACTTATTACAACAAAGTACTCCCAATATCTTCATCTCCTATTTTATGATGTTGCTGTCATTTATTTTAATTATCCATAAGCTGTAACCATCTGACATCTTGCTGCTACTATTATTTGTACAAACACTTATCTGTTAGGTCAATGAATAAGAAAAATAAAATGTTTTCTTTTACCTTCATTTTATCCTTCTTGAACATCCTTGCTTCCTGTATATCTGAGTTTCTGAACCATATTGTTTTTCCTTCTCTCTGGAGAACTTCTTTTAACATTTCCTACAAGGCAGGTCTAGTAGTGACAAGTACATCGATTTTTGTCTAAGAAAGTATGTCACCTTAACACTTGTGGGATAATTTTGCTGCGTATAGAAGTCTATGCTGGTGTTTCAACACTTTAGATATTTCACTCAACTCTCTGCTTGCTTCCATGGTTTATAAAGAGAATTCAAATGTAATTCTTCTTCCTCCGTATGGGTAGGGTATTCTGTGTTACCCCACCTCCTACCACTCCCTGCAGTATTTGCTTTTTGTGTGGGGATTTTTTTGCGATTCAAATACGATATGCAGAGATGTCGAATTTTTAAAATGTCCCCTGCTTTGTGTTCTGTGAGTTCTCTGTATCTATGGTGTGCTGTTCCATTAATGTTGAAAAATACTTAGCCATTATAACTTCATGTATCTCTTGTATGGCTTCTTTCTTATGCTAGTATTCTAATTACATGTATGTCACATCTTTTGTAATTGTCCCAGCATTCTAGGATACTGTGTTCTGTTATTTTTCATTCTTTTTTCTCTTTGCAATTCAATTGGCTGAGTTTCCATTGATATATCTTCAAGTTCACTGACTCCTCAGCTCTGTGCAGTGTACTGGTGAGGCCATCAAAGGCATTCTTTACTGCTGTTACAGTGATATTGATTTCTAACATTATCGTCAAATGTGTATTTTTTTTTTAGTTTTGATCCCTCTGCTTACATTATCCATCTGTTCTTTTGTGTTGTCAGCTTTATCCATTAGAGCCATTAACATACTAATCACAGTTATTTTTACATCTATTTGATAATTCTAAATCTGTATCGTATTTGAGTCTGGCTCTTATGCTTGCTTTGCCTCTTCATTCTGTGTGTGTGTGTTTTTTTCCTTGCTTTACAGCATGCCTTCTGATCATTTGTTGGAAGTTGACTTAGTATATTGGGTAACGGGGACTGAGACACACGCACCCCTGTCTCTGGTTGATGACTGCTGCACCTCTGCTGGAGACTTCATTTTCCCCCAATGTTCTTACTTTGCTTTTGTCTTTGTTTCACCCGTTTCATTTGGGTTTGTCTAAGAACATCCTCTTAAATAGAATTTGTCTTTTTTCTCTTTTATTTATAATGCACTACTATACTGCAGCCTTGTCCCTGTGGTGGTAAAGAGTGGGGGAGATAGTATTCTATAATTTTATGATTAAATCTTAGTCATTTAATGGGCCTATGTCCCTGGGCTGTAACCTTCGGTGTTTCCTAGCTTTATTCTTCTCCCCAGACATAAGAGTGGAAGGTTAGAAGGAACTGCCTTCAGGTAGGTAATGGCCCTTCCTTTAGGTGGACAGGCTCAGTCAAGTCAGTTCCCTTGGAGAGTGCAGGCCTCTGTGTTCAAGGATGCTATAGCTGTAGTATTTCCAAATGGGCACTTCCCCCGCCCCCCGCTCTTCCTGAAACCAGAGGGGGTTGTCTAGGATCTTTTAGCATGAGTACTTGCTCGGGGTGGTGCAGAGTTGCAGGCACAAGCGGCAACAGCATAGCCTTCCCTACCATCAAAGCCAGAGGCCCAGGAGGTTCTCACTCTCAAACGCGTCCGCGCGAAGTCTCCAGCACTCCATCAAAATTCCCACTTACGTGTTCTACAAGTTAATGTCTCTAGGAGGTCTCCACTAAGTAAATGGATCTCAAGTGTAATTCTCTTCCTCCAGATTATCAAGTAGCAATATCTTGTGACCTCAGTTCTCTGAGTGGCCTAATAAAAATAGTTTATTTTTAGTTTTATTTCTTTCTTCTTGTAATGACAGGAGTTACGACCTCCAAACTCTTTGTATATTGGAGCTGAAATAAAATCCCATTCCAAGAGCAGTACTTTTGAAAAATGGCTTGCTGCTATATAGCATTGATCCTGGAGATCCTAAACCCTTAGGGGCCTGGTAATTGGTAGATTTAAGACTTTTACTCAGCCTTTAAATCAAGTTTACATTCTTCTTCCTCAATAGTTCTGGAAGTCGGGGCTTTTTATTTTGTTTTGTTTTGTTTTTTATAAACAATGCTTGAATAGATTCTGGATTCTGAATGTAGACAATTAATCTGCACAGCCATGGTAGATGATAGGTAGGTAGGTAGTTGATAATTAACTAAGTAGATTGATCAATTGATTTCCTAATTTAACAGATTTTAGAAATAAACCAACCCATGTTCTTTTTTGTAAATAAGATACAGATCTGTCAAAAGGAAACAATTTATCTTAACAACTACAAAATAGTTCACATGGGCTAAAATTTAATTTTTTTCCTTCTAATGTAATGCTTGTCACACTGCCCTGTACTGTCACCAGAGATTGTCTGGTGTGTCTATTATTTTTTATTATTTTTTCTGTCTTTTCTTAAAATATAAACAAAGAAACTTATACATAGTTTTACCTTATCATTATGAATACCTGAACAGCCCCTAAAATGTAAAGATATGATATCAAAATGATTTTCTCCTGAAGTAAAAATGAATGCATAAAACTCCCTTCTGCTTTAGAAAGTCATAAAAACTACATATTAGGCAGTAAATGGGAACTCATTACATAGTCATTTGAAAGGAAGAACATAAAGAATTAAACCTAAAAGAGTACTTCAGCCCTTTCCACAGGTTCATTTCTATAATGTACAAAATCGTATTTCTCATTAAACATTTCTATTATTGGCAACCTTATTTGCATTAATGAGGACTAGGAATTTTTTAAAACAAAGATATTCCCTTTCCCTTTATTATTTCTTATGCTGTGTGTGTACATATAATATATACATATTATATATAATTGTATATAACCTGTATGTATGTATCTATGCAAACACACACAATTCATACCGTAGAATACTTTCTTGGAACTTTGATTTTAATGTTGGGTTATCTCTCCCTTTCATTATTAGAAATTTTTCCTGACACCTTAAGAACCTTGAAATATTAGTAAACAATTGAATTCTGTTTTCATAATTGTACAAATCTCCCAACTATCAAGCTGGTGTCTTGGAGCTTTATCTGAATTAGGGTTCCAAAAACTAAAAGTGGGTCCAGATCCACAGCAGGGGCCTTGTGACCGAAGAGCAAGTGGGTGCCCTGCTGCCCACTGTCACCCTCCAGGCAAAATGCAGAAACAAAGTTTTGGTGATAAAAGAAAGGAATCTTTATTCAAAAGCGACACAATTTTGGAATAATAGCTTTCCACATGCATTAGTCACTTAAGCCTAATCAATTAAACCTAAAATCTTTACCTCCTGAGTTCTCCTATCATTCCCCCTGTCAGTTTTTAATTATCTTATTTCTATAGGATTAGTTTCTAAACTAAAACAACATAAGATGCAAAGGTACACAATTTTGGAGGAATGGCAGGCTTCTGCCTCAGAGCCTGTCCCGTCTAGAACACCCAAAGAAGAATGACCCTGCCACCCTCTGCCTGGCCAGCCCAATCCTAGGCTGCTCCTAGAGTTTCTTCTTCCATTAAAAACACATCCAAAACACTGTCCTTTGGGAAATGCAGGCAGCTACAGCATAATCATCTAGACATCCTCAAGGAGGACAGCCCAAGAGCCAGTCTCTGCCCTCGTTTTATTTTACATCTTCTGGCCCATAATTCCATGTGCCCTGGTGGTATTCAGCTTCTCAGCCATTCCCGTCCTAGGCTGTTTACCATTTGCCTCCTGAAACCTCCTCCTATGGCCCCTTCCTCCTCCTCCCCAGTGATCAGATAAGATCCCTCTGTATCACTCTCAGGAACTGCAGAATGTGAATCAAACAGAAAATGAATAGTGAACATAGGAGCAAAAGTAATCACAAGAATCATGAAAATGTAGAGAAGTTGCCCTGGCTGGTATGGCTCAGTGGATTGAGCACCGGCCTGCATACCAAAGGGTCACCAGTTCAATTCCCAGTCAGGGCACATGCCTGGGTTGCGGGCCAGGTCCCAAACAAGGCACACATGAGAGGCAACTGCACATGGTTTGATGCTTCTCTCCCTCTCTTGCTCCCTCCCTCCCTCTCTCTAAAATAAATAAATAAAATCTTTTAAAAAATGTAGAGAAGTAAAGTTAGTCAAAGGAATTCAAGGAATTATATATATATATATATAATATATATATATATGTATATATATAATATATATATACATATATATATGAATGGGGACTCTTCAAACAGAAAATGGTAGTTTAGAAGGAAGGGTTGAGAGTTTCCCAAGACTTCAAAGCATTGTATCCAGCTTCCTTTATGGATTGTCCTGAACCCCTTGGGGACACCTTTATTTAAAAAAAATATACATTTAAAAAAATGAGAAGGGGAAAGCTGATTTTTAAACCAGTGGGAATCCAAATTCAGAGATTTCTGGGGTTTTTGAGATGTATCCCCTGCTCAAAATGCAAGAGTCTGCTGGAATTTATCAATATTCATTTCATGTTTACCTCTTCAGTTAGACTTCGAGCTCCTTCAAAGGGACTATGTATTTTATTTTCATTTATTTTATTTTTATTTCCCCAGCATACCACCCAGAGTGCCAAAGATATAGCAGCTGAGTAAATGAATCTCCACAACCATGTTTCTCATCTTCAAAATTCATGTTCTGCTTTGTTCAACACAAAGAGGACACCCACAAACACAACTTCCATTGATGGAGACTTTGAAGGTTCCCCAAATCCCTCACCCATCCTATCTGGACTTTTAACTTTCCATGTTTACTCTGTCACCAAGCAATACTCCAAAGTGTGGATTTTATTGTATCACCTCTGGTGTGAAACTATTCGATGGCTTCCTGTTGGTCTTAGGAAAAAGTGCTTTGTGCATGTGTGGTGCCCGCCTCACTTGCTAGTACCATCTGGCCCCATGCTTCCCCCTTCAGCATCATATTTCTAACACTAAAAGTGGGTGAAAAGTCTGCTATAATTAATAAATATCTGTGGAATTAGTTATCGGAGCAAGTAATAATCCTCACAGAAGCACCTCCTTTAGAAATGCTTCTGTCACTTAAGTTCAAGTTACTAATTTAAGGACAGAGAAAAAATTTTAAAAATAGCCAAATTCTTAAACAAATTTACCTCAGTGTGAACTGGAAATGTCTTGCCTGAGATATGCATCAGCAAAGAGAAACCCCAGGGCTCTTCCTATGTCTGAGCCTCATTTTATTATTTTAAGTCTCATCATGGGTCAGAATACCTGGGACACAATCCTCCCTCCCCTATGTATACATTGAGTGTATCAAAGCTCTTTGTCTAAAACTTTTTATCTTTAAAATAATGATTGCAAATAACTTTTACAAAGTTACCATTGTGTCATGTGGCTGTAACAAAATACAAATCATTCAATAAAAAGTTTCCTACATCATTCCCTTTACTCAGGCGTTAGGTACAATTGTTTCCACATTTTACTCACTCATTCACTCCACATTTAATTAATGGATATTGTATTTATGTATACATACGAGATCAGACTGGAACAAGTCTAACCATTGCTAATATAATGAGAACAATTCATGCGACATCAATGCAACCTGGCAGCTAAGGAGAGTGGACTGGAATGTGCATGCATGAACAATGACGACTAACTGTGCTAGTCAATGGGGGCGGTAGATGTCACTGAGTGAACATGTGTACTGTGTGACTACCGCATTCAAAACGACTGAGCAAGTAGAACAATGCATGTGCATCAGATGTTGTGTTAAGCTTGAACATTCTTCCACAGAAACTATTTGGATGATTCAGAAGGCTGCAGCTATGGGCAGCTGCTGACTGGCAGCTTCATCACGACAATGCACCTGCTCATGCATCATGTCTCGTGCAGAGTTTTTCGGTGAAACATCAAATCACCCAGGTGACTCAGCCCCCTACAGCCCAGATTTGGTGCCCTGTGACTTCTGGCTTTTCCCAAAACTAAAATCACCTTTGAAAGGGAGGAGATTTCAGGCCATCAGTGAGATTCAGGAAATACAACAGGGCAGCTGATGGTAATTGGAAGAACTGTGTGAAGTCCCAAGGTGCCTACTTTGAAGGGGACTGAGGCATCACTGTCCTGTGTACAATGTTTCTGTTATCTTGTAGCTGCATCAATAAATGTCTCTCTTTTTCATAGTACATGACTAGGTACTTTCCGGACAGGCCTCACACATTCATATGCGTATCATACGTTCATGTATATATACAGGCACATATGTGTATATATGTATACACACATATTGTCAACTTGGGGATTCAAAAATGAAAAGTAACAGTCTTCTTCCCCTTGTATCTCTGACACAAAACACACAGACAAATGTATAAAAATGCAATGCACTTACCTGATGGGATAAGACACGGTACAAAGTACAAGGCAAATGGGGAGAGTTCTGTCAGGGATTCACCAAAACATTTCCATAGAAGGATTTCCTGGTTAAAATGAATCTTGACAGATAAAATGGGTAAGAATGGGTAAGCCATATTCCATGCAGATAGAGAAGTGTGTGGGTGGAGAATTCTAGAGAATTTCTACATCAAAATTAGAATCTGGACTTGATTTCATAGGCAATGAAAATTCCTGTACAGTTTTAAAATGGGAACTCACTGATGGCGTCCTCTGCTCTTGCAGGAGAAAATAAATTGCAGAGTGTACAACTAAAGGCAGGGAGATCAGGGAGGAACAACTGCGGAAACAGGGTGAGAGAAGATGATCCTGAGGGAGGACAGCAGGCCTGGAAATGCACTGGGGGTGGGAGACACGAAAGCTAGGAAGGTGGGGTCTGGGGATTTGGTACCATCCCTTCCATCCTCCCTGTCTTAGTCTGCTAGGGATACCATAACCAAGTACCACAGACTGAATGCCTTAAACATCAGGAATATATCTCCTCACAGTTCTGAAGGCTGGAAGTTCAAGGTCAAGGTGCCAGAAGAGTTGGTTTCTCCTGGGATCTCTCTCTTTGCCCATGACCTTTGCTCTGAGTGCATGCACTCCTGGTGTCCTTGCTTTTCTTATACGTCACCAATCCTATTGGACCAGGGGCCCCCCTTCATGATCTCATTTAACCTTTATTACCTTCTTAAAGGCCTAATCTCCAAACTCAGCCACATTGGGACCCAGGGTTTGTAATACAAATTTTGGAGGGGAAAATTCACTCCACAACTCTCTCTTTTTTTCATCTTATCTCCTCATCAAAGTTTCTTTGTTCCCCCTCTTTTTTCTCTTTGACCATCTTTAGTTAGACTCTTTCACTATATTTTTACCAAATTTTATAGGTTTTCCTGCCTTGTGACAGACCATGAAACCTTTTCTTCTAAGCCATAGCCCTTTTTTCCTCATTTAAGTTCTTTTCTATCCTTAGTCTTCAGCTTTCCCTCCTAAACTTTCTCTTTTTCCACTAACCACCCTACAAGAAATTGAGTGGGAAGAACAGCTAAGCTTGGGTCAAGAAAGGAAATTTGGGAGAGTTGAAAATATTAATTTTCCTTAATTGCAATTTCCTAGAACTATAGACCAGCTGAAAATCATCTTCACAGTTCTTTTATTACATAGTCTTAGTAATAGCCCAGCACCCCCAGAAAAAATAAATTATTTCACCTAAAAAATGAAACTTTATGCTACAGACATAAAGCCAAAGATTATTTATTTAAGTCAGATCATTGAAAACAATTATCTCCTTACCTCAGCAGTGAACTAGCTCAGTGACTGTGGCTTATTCAGGAATTTTTCATGCTTTATTAAGAAGCCATTAGCACCATTAACAGTTCATTAGTTCTGACTTTGAAAATTACTCCCTTAAACCTCACCTTTATTCAAAAGGTTACAATTACAGCAGAGTATTTGACAATATCCAGATTGAGACATAAACCCACCCAATTTCTCATATTCTGGGTTTTGTTATTAATTATTACAGTGATTTTATAAACTCCTTGGTCTTTTTTAATGTAATCATTAATTACCTTGAAAGTAATTAATTACCTTGAAGGTACAGGAAGGTCAGTCTGACCCCCACCCATTATGGCTGGCATCAGATGTCTGTTGTGTTCCATGGGAGAGAGTTTCGGTTAAGCTGTGAGCATCCAGTGAGTCAGCATAACTGAGTCAGGGTGGTCCAGCAGGTTGGAAAACAGGCCTCCCTGTGTCATGAGCAGTCTGGTGGGTTAGGAAACAGGCCTGACCCTTTCAGAACCCATCTGTATCAGTGTACCAGCTGGCATTGTTGTGAGAGGCTGTATACGGCTTCAGTACATTTTTTTTTTTGAGACCCTTTCAACACCCATTTCATGACGGGTGGTTTATGAGTGCACCTGCTCATATCACGCTGAGTGTTCAGCAGTTTTTGACCCAAAACAGCATGAACCCTGTGCCCCACCCTTCCTATTCACCCAATCTCACCCCAGCAACTTCTGTTTATTTGTTTCTTTCCCTGAATTAAAAAAAAAAAAGTCTTCAAAGGGAAATGTTTTGCCCATGTGGAAGAAGTGAAACAAAAAATGATAGAACTACTGAAAGGCATCAAAATCTATGAGTTCTAAAACTGTTGTGAGCAGTGGAAAAAACGTCTCCATAGGTGTATTGCATCAAATGGAGAGTAAATTGAGGGTGACTGATGTTTAAACATATAAGAATAAATACAGAATTAAAAAAAAATAAATTCCATGGTGTTTTGGTCCCTCCCTCATATCTCTGCTTAGCAGATGGGTTAACACTTCCTTTCCTTTTTTCTTCCAACTGTATTCATCTTGATGCCATTTATGTTGGTTAGAGCTCTGGGTTACAGAAAATGAAGACGGCGTATTTGTGCAGTTTATTCTTTGGCCCGACATCCCATAGTATTTAGAAAAGTGCAATAAGTTACTGTAGGAAACTCTTGACATTGCTTAATTCCTATAAATATCTTTAAACTCTTGATCAAAGATAGCAGTGGATAATGGGTAACAGCTTTCAAGAAACATCTAGTCTCCACTCCAGTCCTAGGAAAATATTAATCAAATCTGATTGTCGTCTTCAAACACCAAATTTACATTGTATTACATTGACCCTCTTTCACATTTTGTTGTGCTTTGAAGTTTTTACCATTTCCTTGTTGTATTAGAGATGGTTATTTGTTTTCTATGTGGCCTGTTTTATATTTTTAACTAGGTTTCTGTGTGATGACTTTAGTCCCCCAATTCGTACCTAAAGCCCACCAAAGTAGCAGTTTACTGTCACGTTTTCCTTCAAATGCCTGAGACAAACATGGCAGGGAAATTCAATATGGTAGATTTTCAATAAATGCATATTAATTATTAAATTAAAAATCCAATAGTTCGGCAAACTTTTAGAGCAACTTGGTTCTAGTGAGAGAATCACACTGGCCCTGTATGTTTTTCTTCTTCTTCTTCTTCTTCTTTTTATTTTTTTTGCAATGAGGTATAACTCCATGTATTATCAGTGACATTAAGAACCTGGAAATGAATTCACATTAAATTAAGTTACATTCATCCAATAAAAAGTGAAGTCTGTTAAATATCACTGGCAAATAATTAAAAATATCTTACTAATATTAGTACTGATAATATATTGATTATATGTTTCTTATTTATATTTTCAAAGTTCTCTTATGTTTTTGACCTTTGATTCAATATTATTCTGAGGAAGATAAAGATAGTATAAATCATTGCCATTTGTAAATTATGAAATAAAGTCCACTTGTGTCTGAGTGACTCACGTAAGGTTGAAGAACTGGTAAACAAAATATTTATTTATTATGTTCTTCTTAGGAATAGTTAATAACCAGCTATAAATAGAATTAACTTTTCTATATATTTTCTTCCTAGGATTTAAACATTATTAGAGAATGGATAAAAGGTTAGAAAAGAAATTACCAAGATACCATAAATCTTCAGTATTTGAAGCTACATTACTAGGTTCTTTTTAAAAAGTCATATGTAGAACCTCATGGTAAATCCGTATCTAAAAATATTAATTTAATACTTATGAAATAACACTAAGTATTATTATGTATAAAAAGATTTCCAGTCAAAATTTATAAATGAATTATATAAAAGACAAAAAAATACACAGTTAAATCCTTCATTAGATGATTAAATATCGCAATATTTTATTCTATGGTCTTATGTGTCACCAACAAAATTACTTACATAGTTTTTCCAAAGAACATTTGTATACTTTCCTGCTTGTTTATTTGTTGCAATGCCCTAGCCTACATAGAAAGTACAACAGGTATCTTAATTAACTTTAACATTTGCTTTCAGCTTGTTACTGTTATCTGTTACTCTAATTGGAAAACAAAGTTTCATCTTACCTATTATACTGTCTAGTTTCTCATCAGTAGAAATTTGCATGAAAAGATATTAGCCATGTAAATGCTTCTCAATTATTGCAAGGAAAAAAAATAGACCACTGAATTATTATTGAGCTCATTAGAAGAAAGATGCTATGTAAGTGCAAAATATTATCATTTTGTCTGACAAATACTATTAGCTTATTATGAAGTATAGCATTCAATTATCTACAACATGCAACAGAAATGAGATACTTTGTTAAGCTCTGTAAAATGTTATTCTGAAATTACTTCTTAAATTTATCAGCCAGTACACTGTTGTTATTAAAGAAAGAATGAGCTTCATTTAATTCCAAAACCCATTGTTTCTTTTCAGGATAAACTGATTAGAAGGTATTAACAGCACAGTAGAAAATAGCGGCTTCCTTTGAATATACTTCTTGTAGCTTTGTAAAGATCAGTCATGGTAAAAATCAGAGATCGTGGTGTTTGTTACATAAAATGGTACATTGTTAATGATAACTAGAATATGAAAAAATTAAGAATGTATGAATGTATATTGTAATTGTTTGTGGACCTATTATTTTTTAAATGGGGAAAATTAGGTAAAGGCTAATAGTAATAAAATAAAATTCTAAAAAATTCAAATAATATTTCAAAAGAAAGATAAGGCAGAAAATAAGGAGCAGAAAACAGAGGCGATGTGTAGAAATCAATAAATTATAGACCAAATCTAAACATATCAATATTCACATTAAATGTTAGTGCACTAACTCACCAATTAAAAGGTAAAAGTGTTAGAACAGATTCTTTTAAAAGGAACTATCTATATGCTGTTCATAAATGCATGCATTGACAATATATGTATAGAGCTTATGCTAAACAAAAATTAAAGAATACTGAAGCAATTATGTTAATATCCTCATCATGAAAATAGATGAAAAATAATTCACAAATTACTAGTGCAAGGAATCCAATAATCTATTAAAAGATAATACATCATTACCAACTTGAATTTTTTCCAGGAATGCAAGGATGGTTCAGCCTCCAAAAGTCAATGAGCATAATAAATTATATTATTAAAATAAAACAGGTAAAAAAATCTGAGATCATCTCCATCAATGTAGAATAAACATTTGGCAAAATTCAACACCCTTTCATGATAAAAGCTCCCATTAAACAAGAAATAGAACTAACCTTTCACAACTTGATTGAAAGCATCAGTAAAAAGGCAACAACTAACATCGTAATCAATCCTGGAAGACTCCATGCTCTCTATGTATGATCAGAAATAACCAAGAATGACTTTTCTCACCACGTTTATGTAACATCGTACTGAAAGTGTGAACAACTCCACTACGGAAAGAAAAAATAAATAAAAGGCATACAGATGGGAGAGGAAGAAGTAAACTCTCCTTATTTACAGAAGAATGATCATGCATATAGAAAATCCTAAGAGACCCAAAACAAAGCTATTAGAACTAAAAAATGAATTTCGCAAGGCTTTAGTCTATAATGTCAATATACAAGACCATTTATATTTTTCTACACTAGGAGCAATTAGAAAATTAAAATTAAGATTCACAAGAATACCAAAACTACTTAGAAATAAACTTAATAAAAGATAACCAGGAGCTGAAAGTTCAAATTGAAAACTAAATTAAAAAGAGAAATGAACTCAAACAAATAAATGGGGCAATGCAGTTTTCATGTATTGCAAGACTTACTGATATTTTCTTTATTTTTATTGAATTTATTGGGGTGACACTGGTTAACAAAATTATATGGGTTCCAGGTGCACAGTTCCACTACACATCACCTGCACACTGTGTTGTGTGTTCAGCGTCCCCAAGTCAATCTCCTTCCATCACCATTCAACCCCTCCAAGCCCTCCCCAACCTCTGCCCATCCCCGTCCCCCTGGCAATCAGCACACTGTTGTTCATGTCCATGAGTATTTGTTATGCACTCAATC
The DNA here is from genome assembly GCF_022682495.2 of Desmodus rotundus. Classification (NCBI taxonomy): domain Eukaryota; kingdom Metazoa; phylum Chordata; class Mammalia; order Chiroptera; family Phyllostomidae; genus Desmodus; species Desmodus rotundus. The sequence goes on from NC_071391.1 coordinate 147,244,549, forward strand.
ACTCCAACCCCACCCTCAGCCCCCAAACCACCACCCCACTGACAGCTGTCAGCCTGTCCTCTATCTATGAGTCTGTATGTATCTTGCTTGTTAGTTCATTTTGTTTTACACAATGGAGTACTGTTATAAAAAACAAAACACAACAAAACAAAAACAGGAAAATCTTACCCTTTGTGACAGCATGGATGTACCTGAAGAAGAAGAGTATTATGCTAAGTGAAATAAACCAGTCAAAGACTTACTGTTACTAAGATTGAAATACTCCCCAAATTGATTTATAGACCCAATTCAGTCTGAAACAGTAAACACGTGGAGAGCCTAGTCTTGAGGCCATTTCATAACCCTTTTCGGCACCATCCGACACTCACAAATGGACCTGTTCTACATAAAACTGAGACTTTAAGGAAAGCGGTGGTGCTGGTGGCCTCTGAAGCTCTGATAAAAGGCTCTGAAAGAAATAACAGCATTTTGCTTTCCTTGGTTAATTCCTACATGAGAATTATAAGTGGTTGTAGTAATCATAATTACAAGGATGTTTGAATAGTGCTTTATCATTTACCGATCACATACACAATACTACTGTATTTATTGGTAGTACACAGCACTTGTCATGGTTTTCTGTTCTGAGGATTCTCCCTAGAGCTCTGCAAAAATGTAGCCTATCTGTATCAACGCATGAGGCAGGAGATACAAATACATGAAAGTATGAGATTTGTCAAGACAAATATTTCTTTTAATATATTATTTATTGTTTCAGAAATAGTGATGAGCAAAACCTAACTTACTCCTACTTCTCAAAGTATCAGATTTATCAAGACAAATATTTTTTTAATGTATTATTTATCATGCTAGGAACAGTGATTAGCAAAACCTGACTTCTACTTTTTAAGGAGGTCATAGTCTTGCTAGAAAAACAAGCATAATTCAAATAACACTAATGAATAATTACTAATATGTAATACTTCTAAAGGGGATGACTTTAGAAAGTTCTCTGACACAGTAAAGCTTTATTTGATATTTAAAGGTGATCAGAAGTTAATTAGACAAAGAGGAGAAGGCAGTATATTCTGGCCAGAGAAAACAAACCGCAGGCCTTGGGCACAAGCGAGCATCACAAGTACTAGGACACTGATAGAGGGTCATCTATCAGTGAGGGTCATCTTCAGCACTGATAGAGCTGAAACATGCTGAGGCAGAGGAGCAAAGGCAAAAGTGAGAGTTAAATGGGTAACAACTCACACAAAAAATTTATAGTCTATATTAAGATTTTTTTCTTTATCCTAGTGTCATCATGAATTATTAAAGATCTTAAATATGAGAAGCACCCAACTCGAGTTGTGTTTCAAAAAATTCAATTCTGATTGCATTGTAAAGAAGGAAATCAATGATGAGAGAAGTAGGTGGAGTTATGGAAGTGTAAGAAGTGTTGCATGAACCCAGCAATATTTGAGCATAGTGATTCTGGAATGCAAACAAGAGCGAGTCTAGAGATACTCAGAAATGGTCAAGCCAAAGGGATTACAGGAACTGCTATAAAGGACACATGGACGAAATCAAGGGGGAGGATGGAGGTGGGTTCAGCTGGGATGGGGTGGAGGGATGGGGAGAAAAGGCATACAACTGTAATTGAATAACAATAAAAATTAAAAAAGAAATGTTTTAAATAAATAGAAGTCATGGGAATCAAAGTAGAACTGGCTTTGAGAGTAGTGGGAAAGACAATGAAGGTTTTTCGAAGTCATCGTTCAACAGTGTAAACAGGACAGTTTCAGTGAATGATATCATCTAATCACTATCAAAATACCAACCATTGCTCCTAAGCAAACTTCAAAATAAGGATTACTGCATTACCTCATCTTACACTAACCTTTTCTATTTTGTTGATCCTGGTAGGTGAATATTAGATGTCAAAAGTTCTGAACTTATTTCCTATCTGTACAAGCTACAGTTTTCCTCAGTAGAAAGTTAGTTTAATAGAGAAAAAATAATCATTATTGTTTGCTTATGCATCCTCAACATCTAAACCAGAGACTGTCCAGAGAAAGTAGTCAGTAAGCATCCGTTAAAAGAAAGAAGGCTACTCCTTGAATGTGACCTCAGAGACTGCACAGTATTGTTTGCTTGAAGATAAAAATGGGGGATGAGAGAGTAACCAAGTGACCAAAAAGTGGGATTCCTTTTAAAGCCATTCGTTATTCCAATGGATGATAACATTGAATGACAAAAACAAATGCATACATTTTGTACTTTTTTAAAATAAAATCAAAGCTATAGTTATTTGGTATATACTAGTCACTTGGACAGGAAGGGTAAAACATTGTGTTGATAACTTACTTTATGAAGATGTTCTGAAATATTTCATACCAGTTTTAGAAACCATTGTTTGTAACACCATAAAACTTTATTAATATCAGCTGTACTATATATTTTTCAATGCTCGTCCTATCAAAGCAGTACAGCTGATGCATGAACATGTAAATAACATGGGGGGTTGAACAACATCTCCCCCAAACTTATGGGAACTGGTGAATGTGACCTCATTTGGCAATAGAGGCTCTGCAGATGCAATTGGTTAAGATAAAGTCTTGCTGAGCCAAGTTGGGCCTTAGTCCAATGACTGATGTCCAATAAGGGAGATTTGGACACAGACACATGGGGAGGATGTCTGGTGATGGCAGAGGCAGAAGATACAAGAGGGCAAAGTAAAATTTTCCCAAGAGCCTGTGCAGTTAGCATTGCCCACCTGGCAAATTGATTTCAGACTTCGGGCCTCCAAGTCTGTGAAAGAATAGATTTATGCTGTTTCAAGTTGCCACGTTTGTGATACTATGTTATGGCAGCATTAAGAAATTAATATGAGTGAAGTTTAGTTTCCTATATAGATATTATGCCTATGACTTGATCATTTTGATGTACTAGACAAATAAACTAAATTCAGTTTTATTACTGAATTTAAGTAATTGAAGTGCCTCAAAGTGGCATAAAAAACCTATTTCATTGGCATTTTTGTTGAAGATCAGTTGGCCATATATGGGTGAATATTTCTGGGCTCTCTATTCTGTTCCATTGGTCTGTCTGTCTTTATGCCAGTACCATATTGTTTTGATTACTATAGCTTTGTAATATATTTTGCTATCAGGAAGTGCAGGGCCTCCAACTTTTTTTTCCTCAAGATGAATTAGGCTATTCACGATCTTTGTGGTCCCATATGAATTTCAGAAATTTTCTATTTCTATAAAAATTGCCATTAGGAATCTGATAAGAATTGCAGTGAATCTGTAGATTGTTTTAGTTTGTATGTATATTTCACAATATGAAGCCTTCTAATCCATGAACACTGAATGTCTTTTCATTTGTGTCTTCTTTAATTTCTTTCATTAGTATTCTGTACTTTTCAGTGTATAAACCTTTCACCTAAATTTACTTCTAAGATTAGTGCTATTGTAAATTAGATTGTTTTCCTAAATTTTCCTAATTTCAGCTACTTAATTGTTTGAATATAGAAATATTGATTTTTATGTTGACTTTATATGCTGCAACTTTACCAATTCTGTATTAGTTTCAATAGTATTTTTATAGTGTCTTTAGGGTTTTCTGTACATGTGATCATGTTATCTGCAAAGAGAGATAATTTTATTTTTATCCTTTTTTCTTTGGGTGTCTTTTATTTTTTTTCTTTGCCCAACTGATCTCATAGACTTTCAGTACTGTGTTGAATAAAAGTGATAAGAGTAGGCATCCTTGCTTTGTTCCTGCTCTCAGAGGAACATATACAACGGGGGAAGGATAGTCTCTTCAATTATGGTATTGGGAAGACTCGATAGCCACACATAAAATAATGAGACAGGACACTCCTCTCACTCCATTTACAAAAACCAACTCAAAATGGACTAAAGACATAAGATAAAACCTGGACCAATGAAACTCTTAGAAGGCATAGGAGAAAAGCTTCGTGATAATGGACTTGCAACATTTTTATCACTATGACACCAAAAAGCACAGACAGCAAAAGAAAAATGGATAAGCGGGACTGCATCAAACTAAAAATCTTCTGTACTTCAAAGGAAATAATCAACAGAGTGAAAAGGCTAACTGCCAAAAGGGAAAAGATATTTGATCTAATAAGGAATTAATCTCCAAAATATGTAAGACTAAATACCAAAAAGAAGCTAATAACCCAATTAAAAATTATCTAATGAGTTGAATACACATATTTTCTCCAAAGAAAACACACAAAGGGCCATCATTTATATGAAAAATACACATCACTAATTATCAAGGAAATGTAATTCAAAACTTCACACCTGTCAGAAAGGCTAATATTAAAATAAAAAAAAAACCATAAGGCAATAAATGTTGTTCATGATGTAGAGAAATTAGAGTCTTTGTACATTCTCGGTGGGAACACCAATTATGCAGCTGCTATAGAAAGCATTAAAGAGGTTCCTCAAAAAACTAAAAATAAAACTCCCATGTGATATAGCAATCACATTAATCTCATTTCTGGGTATTTATCCAAATGAATTTAAATCAGGATCTCAAAGGGATATTACCTACCCTATGTTCATTGTATCAATAGCCAAGATCTATAACGACTCAAGTATCCATCAACAGAGGAAAGAAAATGTGGTATATATTATACCGCGGAGTAGTATTCAGCCTTTTAAAAAAGGAAATTCTATAATATGCAGCAACATAAATGAGCTCTGAGGACGTTACACTGAGTGAAATAAGCTAATCACACAAAGACAAACACTGCATGATTCCAGTGATATATGACATATATTAGCTATAGATATATTAGGTATCTAAGTTAGTCAAATTCATACAATTAAAAAGTGGAACGATGGCTGCCAGGGACGGGGAAGAGAGGAAGTAAAGAGTCGCCCATCATTGTGCATAAAAGTTTCCTTTCAGCAAGATGAGTAAATTCTAGAGATCTGTTGTATAACATTGTACCCCTAGTCAATGATACGGTATTATGCATTTTAAAATATTCTAAGAAGATGGATGGCATGTTAATTATTCTTCTCACAATAAGATACAATTTAAAAAAATATTCCATGCCCCTAGTAGTATCATGAACTGCTACAGTTGTGTTCTTCCACTTGTCAGGACTAAATTTTTCTCTTCACTCAAAAACTATGAGCAAATACTTTTCCCATAATGTGAAAGAAAATAACCCATCGAACCAATGCAGATTTTATCACTTATGTCCTCAGCAGAATGGATTTTACAAAGTTGATTTTCTGGCTAATGAACGGATAAAGCAATTCTGGTTGAGTCTGATTTGAGTTGCCCAGCGATGAAACAACCAGCACGTGGAGGACTGATCGGTCCCTGAGATACTGTTGCCTGGGATCAGCCGAGGCTCTGAGCACAGTTCTCCACACTCCCATTTTCTGTTGTTTCCATGTACGTACACTGTTAACTCCTCTGTCAGCCCACTGAGGCTATACTGGTAACACAGCATCACGATTATTTTTGTAAATGACTTAGTTGATTTATTTTGCCGAGGAATGGTTTTTTTAAGTCAAATGAAATTCTTGAGTTCTGAAATCTCCATGTCAAAGCAAAAAATCCAGAGGGGAGGAAAATAATCACCCCACAGCGAAAGCGTCAAGAACAGCGCTCATTCATTTCCTGGTGCCATATGCTCTGTGGACTTGGTCTGCAATCTGGAGCTGAGGGCTGTAACAGCCCCTGCTGGGTAAAATGTCCGTTAAGAGCAGACGTTTGTTGGTGTACAACTGAGGAATGCAGACACTTGGCACTCACACATCATAGTCTGAAATAAGAGTGAACATGTTTCTGCAGAAAAGAAAATCTTGGCAACTCTTCAGCATTATGCAAAAATTAGTTCCAGCTTGGTAATTGTGTTATCATTAAAGAGAGTCCAACAGATTTTTTTTTCTCCCTGAGGATCCTTCTGCCTTTCTCTCTCGTGGACATGTTTTGTAGTGAAAGTGCTTCTATTTTGTGATTATGTGTGCAGAAAGAAGTTAGAAAATCAGTTGATCCTATAAATTGAAAAATAAATTGATATGTAATCCTGCATATTCAAGAACCCCTATTACCTGACTTCTACCTATCATGGATTTTTGTCCCTTCGCCCACATTCTGACATATATATGTGAGATTTAAAGAGATTTCTGAGACATTTTATTTCCATACTTTGGCGGGCTTATGCCGTAGCTCTAAGACTGCTGTGAGCTGTTTTAAGGTGTGAGTTTGCATTGAAGGGCTGGTACTAGCTGAAGATTCCTCCTCATATTAAAGTGAAAACTCATGAGATACCAAAATCAAGCGCGTCTTACTCTTTTTGATTAAGGATCTTAAGGTCATTGGAAAATATAATTATACTACTGACAGTTGTTAGTCACACATGAAATGCCTATCATGGATAGGTGGTTCTCAGTGTGTGACCCCTTTCTAAAGTTTACGACATCAAAAATACTTTCATAGTAATATCAGTACATTATTTTTACTCTTTTCCTCACAAGTATTCAATGGAGTTTTCCGGAAGCTACATTATGTGGGGTATTGTAACAGATTGAATGCAAAAGTTTAAATTTCCACTCTTTTCTCTTCCCCTTGTTTTCTTGTCTCCCTCTCATCTCTCTCTTATTTTTTAAGATTTTATTTATTAGTTTTAGAGAGGGGAAGGGAGGAAGAGAGGGAAACATCAATTTGTGGTTGCCTCTAGCACGCCCCCTGCTGGGGACCTGACCCGCAACCCAAGCATGTGCTCTGACTGGGTGGGAATTGAATGGGTGACCCTTTGGCTCTTCAGGCCAGCACTCAGTCCACTGAGCCACACCAGCCAGGGCTCTCCCTCTCATCTCATTCAGAGCAAGAGAGTTGCTTACTTGGGACTCATTTTTGGTTCTGGAGCTCAGAGATCAGAGTGGAGCACAAAGAAATCCAGAATTTCCCTGGACTGGTTCTTCAGCTCTGTCACCAAAGTAACAAATGAGTCAGGAACTCAGGAAAGAAATTCTTTCAAGGAATGACGCATATCCTGGAAAAACAGATCTCTTACATTCTCACTCTTGGGAAACTCCATACAGTTTTAAGTTCAGGAGAGCAAGATATTCCATGAAAAACAGAGCACAATATGCTGGTAAAAACTTGTAATGTTTTGTAAGAAGTTTCTTATCAAAACGGGTAAGCAAACATGGCCTCAAACACCAATGTAAGAAGTCAGATTGTGCCAGCCTCCAGGAGAGTCAGCAAGGTGAAGAATCAGAGATATTTTAGTGCAGGGAAAACAGCCAGAAAAGAACTCTGGGTAACATTGGGGCAACCTGGGGCGGGGACAGAAAAAATGAGGGGGGCAGAAAACAATGAAAAACAATCACCATTCTGCTTACCATCTAGTCTTACTCCCTCACATGAGTTTACATGTGTTCGCATGTTTGTAAATGGTTATGATATTGTATGTATGATTTAATAAAGGAATAATCTGGAAAAGTATTTTTAAATTTGCCATCTGAGATAATCATTAACATATAAGAGGGCTTTGTGCTAATGACATATCCTTTCTAGACTTCAGTATTTTCTTTGAAATAAGGACAAACCAATTTGTCTTGACTGGCTCATAGAATGGTTATACGCACCAAATTAGAAATATTGAAGTTCTTCCTATGGCATTACATAACTGTAACATAGTATCATTACCTCCACATTACCTTTTACCAGAAGTGATTTCAATATTCATACTATTACTTTATTGAATATTTCTTACTGGAAGCTATATATACAATTACATTTAGTCTTTTAAGCTTTTCTTTTATACATTTCTTTAGTGATTATAGGGTGCTTCAAAAGCTGTGGAAATGGAAATTCTAACTTAAACAATGAAATAGTTTAAAGAGTTTCATTATTTCTACAGTATTAACATTCTCTACCACAGATTTACATTCTTCCCTTAGTGGGTGTTAAGGTGATTCACTCATATGGTTTAAATATTTTAAAAGTTATGTATTGAGGTATATCTCATCCTGAAAAATATGGAAGTTTTAAGTAAATGTCATTTTGCCACACATATTTACCCATTTAATTACCAATGAGATCAAGATTTAGGACTCAGAGGGCAGAAGGCTCTTTTCAACCCCTTCCCAGCCAGTGGCCTCAAAGATAAACACACCTCATCAAAGATAACATCTTTTGAAATATTAAATGTATTAATGATAAACATATAGGTTTATTTATGTGCATCAGGTTCCCTGAGGAAAATTGTGTGTACCGCATGCATCAGCCAATAAAACTACCCAAAAATCTTCTGTAATTGGCTGTTTTAGATACAATCTGATTTTTTTTTTTGCAGTGTGTATTTATCTATCTCTCTAGCTAGCTAGCTATAAAGTAGCATAGCCCCTTTTTAGCAAGCTTAGAATGTAGAAAGACTCTCAAAACTAACACACATTAAGCTAGAAGAATAATGCATTTTTACATGATTCTTCCATTAGGCAAACAAATACATTTTTCATTTATTTGGGTGCCAGTATTTAAATACTGAAGTATTTTTAGCAACAGTAGGTGATAGTCCAGAGGGGAGAGAGATAAATCGGAGGCATAGTTATTCATCACACTTGGAGAAGTGAGTGCAGCCTTGAGATTTGAAAGTGTGCTCAATTTGAAGAGGCAGAGAATAGAGCATTTAAAAGTAAAGGAGAATTAAAATAGATAGGTTGCAGAAGACCTTGAAAGTAAAGCAAGAATTTTGAATGGTGGAAAATTGAGAGCTGCTGAAAGGCTTGGAGATGAGAAGTGATGTGTCTAAGAGCAGGGTTTAAGGAAGCTGCATGTGTAGAAGCCAAAGCACAATCTGAGACAGATGTGCTGAGAGTAGAAGTGAGCAAAGCATTGGATGAAAATTCAGCATAGTGACATGGTCATAAATACTAACTAGATCATCGAGAATGAAGGTAATGTCAACATTGTGCACCTAGCGGGCTGGAATCATGGACTTCCCTCAGAGGAAAGGAAGATAGGGCAGGTGAGTTAGTCTGCAGGAATTCTGAGTTGACTGAATATAAACTTGCAGATCCAGACTCCATCATCTGAAGTCGTACGATTGGTGCTCCTTTGAGAGGATAAGACTAATGTTACAAATTGGGTAATTATCAGAGGATGGGTGGTGGGTGACACTAAAATGAAGTTGACCTGGAGAGAGCATTGGGGCAGCACATAAGCAGAGATGAACAGAATGGATGGTGCTAGCAAGGGGCAGGTGGGGCTGAGGGGTAGTAAGCCCAGATGAGGAGAAAGTTTTACATCAATGAAAATCACATCATTCAGAGGAGACAGGCTCAGAGATCACACTTGCCGAATAAGCAAAATGGGTGCTGCTAGGTTAAACGCAGAGGCCCACTCTGATCCCAGGACACTTTGCTCTTTGTCCTTCTTTCTTTTTCTTGCTATGGGAAAGTGTCAAAAGCTTAAGTTATGCAGTAGATCAACAATTTTCAACCGGTGTGCTGCAAGAAGTTTTAAAACGTGCAATACCTAGATAGTTAGTCAGGGGCACTGACCTCTCTTCCCTTAGATTGTCAAATAAAATAAGCGACAATAGTTAACACAACAATAGCCACCTGGTATAAATTGAATGTCCTGTCTTGAACCATAAATACATAGGTAATGCATCTGATTGGTTAATTCTTGGTACCAGAAATCCTCAAATACAAGTATAGTCACCTAATTTTTTCATGTCACTTTGAAACAAGAAGAGTAGGTACGTACTATTATTTTTTTGTAAACCAATCAAAATTACACTTATTTTTGTCATATTTGAACAAATATATCTTTTTTTGGTGTACCACAGAATTTTAGTAATTATATAGTTTATGTGTGTCATGAGATGAAAAAAGTTGAAAATCACTGCAGTAGAGCAAAGAGGGAAGAAAAGGTACCCAATTAGACAAATTCGCATCTGGTTAAATGCAAATGAGAAGGAAGGAAGAAAGAATCTCTCTTAGAAGTAATGTTGAAGCTTCAACAGTGAGAATGGGGCTCCATGGGGTTCAGGAGGCACATTCTTTTTTTTTAAGATTTTATTTATTTTATTTTGAGGGAGGGTAAGAGAGTGAGAAAGAGGAAGAGAAACATTAATGTGTGGTTGCCTCTCATGCGCCCCCTCCTGGGGACCTGGCCCACAATCCGGGCGTGTGAATAGACTGAGAATCAAGCCAGAGACACTTCCGTTTGCAGACTGCCACTCAATCCGCGGAGCCACACCAGCCAGGGAAGGAGAGGCACTTTTTAATCAGCCCTTGTGGCAGGGGTGGAAGTTAGCGTAGAACTGAATCATGAGCTCCATGCTCTCCAATTCCTGAACCCCATCCTCCAATTGATCTAAGGCAATTAAACTTGTACAAAAGCATTCAGCATGATGAAATTCTAAAACATTGTTAGAAAAAAAATGGTTTGCCATCTACAGCTATATATTACATTCCTACAATCAACATCCTCCCTCTTGAAAACACAGCACACAAAGGAACTGTTCCTTTTATCCACTCTCATTAAACTAACTGCACACAAGTTAAAAAGTAGATATATCATTAGCACCCAAACAAACAATGACTGTCGGAGGCTCTTTCTCCATATGTCATTCTTCCTGGTTTATCTGATCTATAATACAGTCTAAATTCTATGTAGGAAGGCCTGTAGGAAAACGAGGGAAGTAATGACTTCTAGGGCTTCAGATACCCTAGACCTCTAATTCCACTTGTTAGTGGAAAAAAAACCCGACAAGCACAGGTCAAGTGGTTTTGCAAATCAGTGAAGACTAGTAGTCAAGACAGTGTTTGGAAACAATTGCATTTTACCTGCACTCCAAATCCAAAAGCTTACATAAAATTGAACATTAACTGGTTACACAGGAAGCCTTTATGTCTCCCAGCTTCCCTGCCAGCCCTCCTGTTATTTCTCCTGTTTGGGATTCTCAAAGTGCTAAATCCAAGGGAAAATTTTAGAGTGTTTTAAAGGAAGCATTGCAGCTTCTTTATTTTTCTTTGACAGGGAATCCATTTTCCATTCAGAATCCACTGAAGAATATTTCTTAGCTGTCATTATCCTTCTTCCTTCATTATTTTTCTACATAGCCCTTATAACAATCTGACATACAATGCATTACTTCCTGCTTGTATTCATTTTCTGTCTTTCCTCCTAGAATGTAAGCCATGAAAGAGTCGTGAGCATTTTGTCTTTGTTGTTGTTTGTATCCAGTATCTGGAAGAGGACCAAATGCATAATAGATACTAAAAAATGTTGATGAATGAATGGAAAAAACCTGTATAGGAATAAGCTTTCACTGTCTGCCTAGTGTGGGGGAACTAGCAGCTTACATCAGAATGTTTTTGCTTACCTTTTTAGTTTGTTGTATATAGTATTTATGTTTTTTCTCCAAGTTTTCTTTATTTTTCCTTTTTATTGAATTTATTGGGGTGATACTGGTTAACAAAATTTTATAGGTTTCAGGTGCACAATTCCACAACACATCATCTGTATTGTTCGTTCACTGTGTTGTGCGTTCACCACCCCAAGTCAAGTCACCTTGTATCACCATTTATCCCCCACACCTTCCTCCACTCCCCACCCCTATTCCCTCAACAATCACCACACTCTTGGCCATGTCTATAAGTTTTTTACTTTTTTTCATTTTTGCTCAATTCCTCGATGCCTCCCTTCAAGCCCCCAACCCCCACCCCACCCCACCCTCCACAGCTGTCAGCCAGATCTCTATCTATGAGTCTGTCTCTATTTTGCTTGTAAGTACATTTTGTTCATTAGATTCCAAATATGAGTGAAATCATATGGTACTTGTCTTTCTCTGACTGGCTTATTTCACTTGGCATAATGCTCTCCAGGTCCATCTATGCTGTCACAAAAGATAAGATTTCCTTCTTTTTTATGGCTGAGTAGTATTTTTGTTTGGTTGTAAAGAAATTTACATGCTTCTCATTTCATGAACGCATTTCTCCATTCATTTGGTAAACACTTACTGAGCACCACTGGGCAATAATCATCCTCTCTCAAATAGCTCTTCTGCTGTCTTTCCAAAAGTTAGAGGGAGGAAAAACTCCAAATATTATAATAGAAAAGTATAGTCTCCTCTAATTAAGATTCTGATGCCTGGTGTGGGAAATCCAGCCAAGAAATATCCCTAGGGAGTGTCATTTTGACAAGCATTGTTGCTTAGAATGTTACGTGAGATACAAGTCTGCTCAGTCAGCAGTGTGGCCGTCTTGCCAGTGATTGCCACTGGGTGATAAGCATAAATGTCATTAGGCAGCTTTCTAGAACTTAAGAGACAGACACCTGGAGTATACCCTTTGTCCTTTCTTGGTCTGCTCTCCTCTTATTCAGTCCTGTTCTCTGGAACATAATGCCACCTGGGCCATCAGGACAGTGACCACACCTAGAGATGCAGAAAGTTTAGGAGTACAGGAGCCTGGATGTTTGAAGATGATTTGAGCACATTCTCTATCTGAGTGCTGGACTCCATAATACTAGACTTTTATAGTAAAAGAGAAATAAAACTTTCTCTTGTTTGAAACTTTATTACTTGGAGATTTTGTAATACCAATGACCAAATTATTCCTAACAAATGAAGATAAAAATTCAGGCACTATAATTTATTAACTTTATGAACATTCATATAAATGTAACACATGGTTCTTAGTTTTCTCATCTTTAAAATAAAGATATTAGATAGCATGATTTCTTCAACTTTGTTCTTCTTTCTCAAGATCATTGTTGTTATTTGGGGCCTTTTGTGGTTCCATATAAATTTTTGAAATATTTGCTGTAGTTTTGTGAAATCCATCACTGGTACCTTGATAGTAATTACATTGAATCTATGTTTTGCTTTGGATGGTGTGGATATTTTAATGATATTCAAAATATCTGCAGGAACTGAATTTAGATAGTAGCGTCAGGTGATAAAAAAAAAACCCACCCAAATTGAATCCTAATTTTCCACTCTTCTGAGATTACCTGTAATTCACAACATCATTAAGTGTACAACTTAAAATCGGAAGTTGAAAGTTGTATTAATTTAAAAAGCACATATGGGTTCCTTATGGATGGGGAAATATTTGAAAACATGTTATTTACTATTTATGTTACATGAAAATTACATACACAGGAGGATAGCTCATTTCCGAAAGTTATTTTTAACAAGGCGGTTAACAGTTCTAAAGAAAACGGAACTCAGTTATTTTTATGTCAGTTAGAATTATGTATTATAGTTATTTGGGCTTTTGTTTTCCCCCTGGGACTTAATAAAATGCTCAGGATTAAACATATATGTCAATTCTTATATCCTTATTCACATTAAAAACAGGAAAACCAATTGTTTAGGGATATGCTTCTTATCACATTCAAAAGGGAGAAAAACTCCACAAAGCATAAAATAATAACTCTGCTGCAAATCTTTCCACTTACTCTCCCCCACCAACAATTTCGGGAAAGCTTTTCACTGTCATTTCCATTTGATTTTCGTACAAAAATAAATAAATAAAAAAGCCAAAAATGTTGCTGCTTGGGAAAGTCACAGCACTAAATCCAGAAACTTCTCTTTACCCTCTCATGAAACACACACACACACACACACACAGAGTAAATAGGAGAAGGGAACCTTTTCCCCTAGAGATAGTCACGTTCACCAGTGTTGGATAAACCTGAAAATTAATGCTTTCAATGCATACTGCCTTTTAATGTATCTGTCTCATCCACTGAAGGACACAGGAAGCCATTCTTTCCAGACTGGGTAGTGAAGGAGACATCATTTGCTGGCGAGAGATTGAAGCTTTCAGATGATCTTAAGTGTGATGTTTTGTAAGTGCTATGTTGGCTCATCCTTATCTTTATAGTCAATCACTCCCCAAGACACACAGGCAGCCTCAGCGCTGGAAGAACTTACATCTTGCCCAGGCGTCCGAGGACCACGTAGACTTCTGAGTACAGGAAGCCAGAGTTGTGCCTACATGCTGTCTGTCCTACAGTTTTGGCATAAAGGCCCCTATCCAGTTTGTAAATGAAACAAAATGCCTTGGTGGACTGTCACGTGGGTTTCTGCTTCTGCAACAATGCCTGGCTGCCCAGCAGCAGGTTTGCAAACCTGATGGGGTGCTCGGCTCTGAGACTGTGTGCTCCCACCACTCCAGCCTAACTGTTCAGTATAACAAAGGACTTTGGTTTGCTGGAGAGAAAAACCAGGGCACCCTGAGCAGCATGCCCTTAAAGGTCGCTTGGCCAGACCTCCATGTTCGGGTGATCACTTGAGAATATTCTTAGCCCAGAGTTTAACCAGTTCATTGAGCCCACTGAATGCCACAGATGTACTCAAAGCACAAACGGAGGAAGAAATGAACGATGATAATCTAATGCACGAAGACCTCCTTTCAAACCCAAGTTCAATTAATTATTAAGGGTGGAATCTGAGATAAAGTTTGATAACTTGAAATATAATTTTTTCATCTAAAAATGGGGGAAATACTATGTGCTTTATTGTTATCACTAAGCTGAGAACAGACATTATTTAAATTGGTAACACATGACCTAAGACTGTAGCCATAGAGATGTATAGCCTATTTTTTAAATTTACTTTTTATTGAATTACTGGGGTGATGTTAGTTAATAAAATTATATGGGTTTCAGGTGTACAACTCTACAATACATCATCTGCATATTGTGTTGTGTGTTCACCACCCCAAGTCAAGTCTCCTTCCATCACCACTGATTCCCCCCATACCTTCTTCTACCTTCACCGCCCCCCAACAAGAAAAAGCAACACCCGTGGATAAAGACAACAGTATGGTGGTTGTCAGTGGAATAACTTATTGTTTTTGACACCAGGAATAATCTGTAAATATTTGCTAATTTAAATAGGAAGGCGAATGCGGTGTAAAGCCTAAATTTAAGGCCCTGTGTTATGTGCTGCCTAGACATCTAGTAAGTATAAGAGGGCCTCAGATGGCCTAGTGATAAGCTCCCCTCCACACTCTGCTCTGTGGACAAGATCCCCTAGCCAAACAGTACTTTTTATCTTGGGGTCAAGGTGCAGTTTCTGCTTATCTCTGAGTAGCAGGATTCAGTTTCTTGCCAGACTTTTGAATTAGTCAAACAAAATAATCACATCCTACTGTGAGAACCAAGGACCATGTCACCCCCTGATACTACAGAAAGCCTGCCTTCCACATGGCCTACTTGTCCACTCCGTTCCCAAGTGCCACCCCATGTGGTCCTGCATGGTGTGCAGTGTCCTCTCCCAGGGACTGTGAGTGTGTGTGGTTAACAAATCACTATCTCATCTGCCCAGTGCCCAGTGTTGTGTGTGTGACCATGGCCGTCCCTGTAGCCATAGGTAGGGTAGAAATCCCTTCCTCACTGATCAGGTGAGTGGGAAGTAATTAAAGCAATGGGTGAAAAAAAGAAAATGAGCAAATGGGAAGAGAAGGGGGGGAAATGTAGAATGCAAAAAGTGGAGACAGAGTAAAAAATTGGACTCACAGGTGGAGTGGTATTATATGGGTAGCCAAAATTACCTCTCAAGTTGTCTCTTTCCAAACACTTCTTATATTCAAATAAAAAGGCTATATAATATTTTATATATTTTTCAACTAAATCTGTATATGGATTAATGGGAACATTTTTTTCCAAATGCACAATTGAAAATTGGTCATTTTGTCTCTTGGTTAATGAAAAGGAAAGAAACAGAAGCAAGACCTTGCATGCATTTCAGACATATTTCATAAGATCAGCAATATAATTGGTGCCGTATGATGTATCAGTGTGGGTTGGAGAATGTGGGCAGAGAGCCTGGTTCTCATAAAGAAATCTCACTTCTCTGGAGGCTGACATTTAGTGATTTTGTATTATGTCTTCTTGGTATTGCTCAGAGGACAGGAGGGCTTTATAAATACAAACTTAATTAAATATGAAGATTTGGTGGTGGGTTTGAGATGAAGAGGTGGGAAGAGCTCACACTGCCATGTTCTTCAACAGTTCAGTATAGTTAAGTAAATGCAAAAGTCATGATAAATCCCCTGCTAAAGTTCACTGTCTATTTTAAGAAGGTGTTGCATGTAATTAAAATACTTATGAAACAGTCCTCTGCTTCTCTATAGAGAATAATCAAGACAGGAACACCAGACTTTTCTTTACTTTGCCTTCCTTAGAAACTGAATTAAACAAAGTAAATAACTTTTTGACTTATAAAATTTTAGCTTATTTCATTAATAAAAATTATTTTTCTCTGAGTCAAAAAGTCTAGCACTTGACCCTGGCTGGTGTGGCTCAGCAGATTGAATGCTGGCCTGAGAACCAATGGGTCGCCAGTTCGATTCCCAATCAGGGCACATGCCTGGGTTGCAAGCCAGGTCTGCAGTAGGGGGCACACAAGAGGCAACCACACATTGATGTTTCTCTCCCCCTCTTTTCCTCTCCCTCCCCCTCTCTCTAAAATAAATACATAAATAAAATCTTAAGGAAAAAAAAGCCTAGCATTTGTATCCCTAATCTGCCATCATGCCAGGGTATGACCCTGGGAAACCAGCAGATTCCTTCACGTAACTGAAGAAAAAAGTGACTTATAGGAAGTCTCCCAACTCTCCTTAATTTGAGTATACAATTGAATTTTCATAACTCATTATCTTTCTGTTTTAGAGCATATGTATGAGATATTTATGTATTTATTCATCAATATCAACCAGATAATCTAACACTTGATAAATATCATTTTTTGCCCTTGCCATTATTAATTCCATCTTTAAAGGATTCTGTAAGAAAAAAAAATATTGAGGTGTCCTAGCTCCAAAGGATCTCTCTACCAAGTGTACCAATTGTGTCTGACACAGACAGTGAACATAATTTCCTGGGGATTCTCTTGTATGTCATTTACATCCTTACGTCTTCTCCCCAAAGTAAAATCTAACCAATCCCATTAATAATTTATGCTAATAAAGAAACTCTTTTTTGCAAGCTAACAAATGTTTTTTAGTAAGAGCTCTCTGGAGGCAAAAGTAACCCACATCCATAATTCCAGAAGAGGGAATTTCAGAGACTCTTGCACATTGCTTATGCTGGTTTGGTATAGATACTAACGTCACGTAACACTGCCTATTTTTGTTTACATAGATGACTAACTCTGATACGCAATATGTCTTTCTCACATACGGTCAAATGAATTTTGATCCAGAAAACTTGATCAAGTTCCTGGGTGAGACAGTAGCATTATATTTAGTATTTATCTTTTACATGTAATTTATTGTGCTTGGTATCTTTACGAGATGGTATTTCAGGAGAAAAGTAGTCCTTATGTGGTCTGAATAATGTCAGACTTTTCACACTATTAGTATGCAGGCTTAGGTTAGGAAACAAGGCTTCCAGCAGACTCGAAGATGTGTTCAGAATACATGCAGTGTTCAGACCTTTCAATGGTTCACAGCAGTTACAATTTCTACTTTTATTAAGAAAGCAATTGAAGAGGAAAGATGCCTTGCTTTTGGGGGGGGAGGGGGAGCAAAGGGAAGCCTAATATCTCAGCCCAAAACCAAAATATTGAGTACATGTAAATTTGCCTTTTTCAATATGAACCCATAGTTCATCTCCACACAAAGAGAGAAAAAATGGACTTCCAATGTCATATTTCCTGAACGCTTTATTGTACAATGACAATTCCGTGACCTTTCTGGAATACAAATATATTCAGATCAGCCTGATTTGTTTAGTCACTGGTAATATTATCATGGTCACACATACAAATCAATGATGTGAACAGAAAAAGTTAAAAATTACAAAGACTGATTCAACTATTGAAGATAAACTATTATAATATCCATTCTAATAAGCCTTATGTGAATATCTAAATAATCTGTCTTCCTTTAATCCACTCTTAGGTATTGACTGAAGTCTAATAATCTTCTGAAGACAAAATAATAAAATGAGGAAGACAAATGCTTTCACATCCACTTTGAAAGCTAATTATTTCGGAAGCACTTTGAAGGTAGTAGGACAAGAAAATGATCATATGACTATTGCTGTTAATATCTTTGCCAACTTAAATACACATTATAGACTAAATTAAGGCTACTCCTCAAGTTTTGTACTTAGATATAGTTGAACTATAAATATGAGCAAGTATCATGGCAAATATTTTTAAATTACCTTCATAAAACATTCAGAAATAAGAATATTTGTGCTACAAACACAGCTTTTAAGTACTAATATTTAGCATTTTCTTCCAGTGAGATTTAGGAATGTCTACCTTCTGAAGGGGTTTCTCTGAATCCCTGTATTTTAAAAATTACTCAAAATCCTTTGCAGCAAAGAGAGGGCATCTACTGAAAATATGGGGTATTGGAATTTTTTTGCTTGTTACAATAGTAATAACATCCACTTGGAATGTTCATGTATGGAGATAGCTAAATTTTCTTAAACTAATGATAGCCACTATTAATATTTTTAATAAGTAGAACTGAAATATTTGGGGAAATGTAGGGAAGAAACTGGGGGTAAATCCAGAGGCGTGTCATAATAATATACATCCCTAAAATAAGATATTTTGGTTTGCAGTTCAATGTTCCGAAACTAGTATAGAAATTATACAACTCAATAAGATAGAAGCAATCTCATTTGTACGTCATATAAATGAAAGGTGAATTTCAGTAGGTGTATCTCCCATGTACTTTGACGAGAACTTTCTTAAACGTGATTAATTTAATCCAGACACAACCCATACTGATGAAAATATCCTTCCTAGTGGTTAGTGATGTTGAAGATCTCTTCATGAGTCCATTGGCCAGCTCTATGTCCTTTTTGGAGAAATGTCTACTTTGAGATACCTCCTATCTATCATAGTTATTAAAAAGACAACAAATAATAAGTGTTTGCACTATTGTTGGAATTGTAAACTGATGCAACCACCATGGAAAATCATATGGAGATTCCTCAAAAAGTTAAAAATAGAACTACCATATGGCCCATCTATCCCACTTATGAATATTTATCTGAAGAAATCAAAAACACCAACTTGAAAAGGTACGTGCACCCCTTTATTTATCGAAGCATTATTTACCAATAATAATGAAAAAATGACCAAGATATGGCAGCAACCCAAGTGTTCCTCAACTGAAAGCTTGCTAACTTATATCAGTCTGCATGATGCACGTAGATGTTATAGCAGATTTATTTATAATTCCCCAAACTTGGAAGCAACCAAAATGTCCTTTAGTAGGTGAATGGATACACTTTGGTACACCCAAACATGGAATACGATTCAGTGCTAAAAAGAAATGTGTTATCAAGACATAAATAAACATGGAGGAAGTTTAAATGTGCATTATTAAGTGAAAGAAGCCAATGTGAAAAATCTATATACTGTAGGATTTCAACTATACGACATTAGAAATAAGGAAAAATTTTGGAGACAGTAAAAACATTAGCAGTTGCCAGGAGTTTGGGAAGGAGAGTGATAAAAAATGTATGTGTCAGGAAGAAGGAGGACATTCAAATGGACTTGTCTACTTTCCCCGGGCTTGGTCATGTGTGTGTATGTGTATGTAGGTAGATACGAACCAAAACGTAGGCTACAGCATTATTTAGCCAGATAAAATTTATCCAGTACACAAAATAAAGAATTATTTACTTTGATTTGAGAATTTTCCTGGAGGTCGTTTGCGTGAATCTCATTTATTGGCTAATCATTCAATCATATCTTTCCTATTCTGCCTGGATGAGCTGCAGCTACAGAACAGACTCTGAAAACAGAGCCGGTAATAAGAAACCACGGCATGAGATCTTTTTTTATGGGTTGGACATGCTACAAAGGCAGCAGCAGAGAATGATTTTTTTTGTTTATTTCTAAGTTAACATCTTTTTTCTCTTGCCGTCACATTTTTGTCAGTCTTTCCGTACAATTCCTTGTATCTGCCAACAGTTGGTTGCATCAAATAAACTTATTGTTTTCCCTATTATTCATTTTCTCTCTACTTCCTTGGTATTTCCAGACAAAAATGTTGTTTTATTTTTTACTCAGAAACAAAAGGTACTAATGGGTTTCTCCTCCATTGATGCTAATAATAAGTGCCATGCATTTTACCCTCAAACTTGCAGAACTAAATATATACATGATTTTAAGAGTTTCACATAAAAGTTTTTATACATTACGTTTTCCCTGAGTAGTATTGGTAGCATATATGCTGAACATGAATGATCTATCTATCTATCTATCATCTATCTATCTAATCATCTCTCTGTGATGGTTAATTTTATGCATCAACTTGATGGGGATAAGGGATATTCAGCTAGATGCTGAAACATTATTACTGGGTGTGTCTGTGAGAGTGTTTCTGGAAGAAATTAGCACCAGCAGTCTCCTCACACCAGTGGCCCTCGGGTTCTTAGGCCTTCAGACTTGGACTGAATTATGCCACTGGATCTCCTGATTCCTCAGCACTTGGAAGGCGGACTGTAGAATTCTAGGCTTCCTTACTGTATGAGCCAATTTCTATAACAAATATCCTCATATGTGTCTCAACATATTTGCTATTGGTTTTGTGTCTCTGGAGGTGACTGACTAATGTACTACCTGTTTGTCTATCCATTCATAAATAAATATGTATTTAATTCTATATATATGTAAACATATGTATATATAGTGTGTATATATAAAACGGATATTATAAATAACTTCCTTGGAAATTGAAAACAAAAATTCAGTGAGATTTTATATGCAAAGCCCAAATGAAATATTAAGTTACTTTTTATTGAAGCACACATTATTTAATTCTTGGTATATCTATTTTAGAAAAAATGTATGAGGAAAGAAAGGAAGGAAGGAAGGAAGGAAGGAAGGAAGGAAGGAAGGAAGGAAGGAAGAAAGGAAGGAAGGAAGGAAGGAAGGAAGGAAGGAAGGAAGGAAGGAAGGAAGGAAGGAAGGAAGAAAGAAAGAAAGAAAGAAAGAAAGAAAGAAAGAAAGAAAGAAAGAAAGAAAGGAAGGAAGGAAGGAGGGAGGAAGGGAGGAAGGAAGGAAGGAGGAAGGAAGGAAGGAAGGAAGAAGGAAGGAAGGAAGGAAGAAGGGAAGACAAGAAAGAAAACATCAAAAACAAAAACATAATTTGATGTAAAGATTTGTTCTTATTACTACTATTTTGGGTGTTGTTGGTTTAAACTCAGTCTCCATTACAACAGCCTAAGTAGTAAATTAGTCAGGTTCTCCAAAATCAATAAAACTCACACACATATACATCTCCTCCAACACAGACTTAAAGAAACACAAAATGGGAGGAGTGTACATCTAAAAAGAAAACGAACACTTTGGTTTTAGGAATCATTGATTTAGTAGAAGCACCGTGTAGACAAATACCTGCCATCCCACATGGTGATTAGGTGCTATGGTTGCATGGAAAAGAAGGGAGCTAACCCTGTTAAGCCAAGTGGTAAGAAGGCACTCAATTCAAGATGTACCAAATACCTGGAAAAAAGGAAAGGCATGTGACATCTAATACACTGATGAACTCACTGTTACTAAATCTATGTCTTAAGCTAAATGTTCCCCATACTATACAGATTATTTGTTCAGAAAACTCATAAACCCTTGCTATATACCCAGACTGGGGACAAGTTTATTCTTGTTTTTTTTCTAGTATTGTACGCTTTCATTTCTTACATTTAAATCCCTAATCCATTTGGACTTGAACTTTATCTGCACATATGGTATGGAAAATGAATTTTTTACTGCAATAGTATTTATAATTACAAATATTGCTAACTTCTAAAATTCAAAGTTGGAGACTGGTTGAATCAACTATGCATAGGCACAATAAAGCATTCTGCAGCTATACAAAGAATAAAGGCATCTATGAACTGATATAGAGCGTCATCTAAAAGATGCAAGTAAAAAACAAAACATCAAAAGAACATGTGTATACACGCATATGTGCCTGTATATATACAGGGTGGGGGAAAAGTAGGTTTACAGTTGTGAGTACACGAAACATGGAGTTTATTCTTGAATTATTATTTATTGATTATTGCATTTGTATTACTACTGGAAACCTACTTTTGTCCAACCCTGTGTATGACCTCCATGAAATTCAAAGTCGGAGACTATTGACCTTAGAGGTAACCATCAAGCCTTTGTTTCACTACTGAAGTAACTGAGACACAGTGGTCTGACTCCAAGGTCACAGATAAAGTCAGAAGTAAGACCTTTTCCCCCCCAACCCCAATGGGCTTGGAATGAACAGGCAGAAAGCGAGCGTGAGTCCTATTAGAGTGAATGTTAACTACAGTGTCTTTATTGCGCTAATGTTCCAGATGATGGTGCTCTGCCCTACAATGCCTGCCGGTGGCTGTCTGACAGCAGAGTGACCTAACCCACAAATTATCTCATCACCCCATGTGCTTCAGAGAATAAATCAGGTTGGCAATTCTGAAAAGACAGGTGGGAGTGATTATCACAGGCCATTTCACTTCCCTACTGCAAGAAACAAAATCACCATCACAAACAATGTTCTTCTGTAGCAAGGAAATTATTATTCTGCACATTGTGTCTACTTATAAAATTTTGCTTCTTATTTGAATTCAGAGATAAAAACTGGAAATTATAGAACTGCGGGAGTTGCTGAACACAGTGTTCAATTTAAAAGGAAGGTATATTGATTACTTCCTTGGATGCACATAGAAAATTATTCTGAGTACATCATAAATTAGTTCTTAAAAAACCCTCAATAATGCTTGACATATGCAATTTACAAAACAAAAGTAGACCTTGTCTCATCTTTTACTGTGGAGTAAAAGGAGAACACACAGATGAAGCCTCACAAAAGATTAAAGAGATAGTATTAATTCATTCACTGTTGGCATGATTACAGTAATTTTTCAAGAACTCATTCATCCCAACATGCTTAGAATGTCTTTCTTACTGACTGTATAGTACCAAATCCAAACTAATTTTCCATCAAACAAATGAGAACACAAAATCAATGTATTGATTTTAAAGTGTCTAGGTGGAAAGAGAGAAACATATTTCCCATATTCTTTCTTCAGGTGATATCGAACATAGGGAAGAACAAAGCTCCAAGGATAATTACAGAAGTACTTGTCTCTCTTTTACCCCACATACTTTATGAAACATAGCTTCATTCCTGGGATTCCAGCTCTTCCTTTACCCCACCAAGTTTTCAGACTTTAATTCTCCAGCCTACAGGTGGAGCCTTTTTCACAATTCTGCTCCCAGAATCCACGGTAGGTTACAAGATCTCCGTCAGTCCTGTCCCGCCCCTGCCCTTCAGAACATAAGACTTCGAGATTTATTTATTTTTTCAATGAATAATAGTTATCTCACCATTAATTCAAGAATGGAGCCCCTTTTAAGGAGACCTGGTTAAATGTTTTGATCTCCAAATGAGCGCATGCATCATACTATAAGTAGAAAGAATCTTTGATTTTTAGCACGGTAGTGCAGGACTTTAAAATGACCATACAACCTGAAACTATACAAAATGATCTCAACAATCAATGAGAGAGATTACAAACGTCCTGTGACCTTTACTTTTTTTCAGACATCAAAAACGCTCTTAATGTTGGTTATAAATATATGGGGAATAAAAATTAATATTTTAAAACTAATATTTATTTAATGTATCTTAAAAATTAGGAAAACTGAGAATTTAAGTATCTTACTTCTCTTAAAAAGAAATGAACTCTGCAGGATAGTTTGAATAGTGTTTGCCTGCTTTTGTTATATCTTTATAGTACCGGACAAGCACCTTTTCCATGACTTGGTAAATTATCATGTTCCTTTCTAAGCTGTATCAACTTCCGACACTTTATCCCTTGCGCATTCAATGTTGTCAAATATCTCTGGGACTTCTTTTACTGTAAAGTTTTTTGTCAATGTTACTTCTTCTAGGACATTTTCATCCTTCCCATCACCACTATGTTCCTTACTTGTGTCCACAAGTCTGCATTCATTAACTTCCTCTGGCCATTTCTAGAACAAATACTTCTATAGTGAGCATTCCTTCTCTAAATCTCTGAGGATGGGCCCCTTGCAGTTTAGGTTTCCCCAGCTAGGTGAGGGTTCTTGGAACCCATCTCTATCAGTGTACCAGGGGTGTTAAGCTGTGAACGGCGATGTTTGGCTTCAGTGAATTTGTTTTTAAAGACTCTTTCAGTGTATTTGCCCATTTCATGTTGGGTGATTTACAAGACCACCTGCCCTCACAGTACTGAGTGCTGAGCAATTTTTGACCAAAAACGGCATGATCCCCATGCCCCACTCTCCCTATTCACCTAATCTTACCCCAAGTGACTTTTTCTGTTTCCCTGATGAAAAAAGTCTTCAACGGGAAATGTTTTGCCCATGTGGAAGAAGTGAAACAAAAAATAGCAGAAGCACTAAAAGCCATCAAAATCAACAAGTTTACAAACTGTTTCAAAACGATGGAGAAAAAAGACCTCTCGTAAGTGTATTGCATCAAATGGAGAGTACTTTGAAGGTGACTGAAGTTTAAACATGTAACAATAAATACACAACTTTTTAATAAATTCCAGGGTTTTGGGTACCCCCTTATATTTATTTTCTATTTAAATTTCACTTTCAGCATTCCTTTTCATTTCTTTGTTGCCCTTTCATCTTTGTCGGCCAATACTCGCTTTCAATTATCCACTTTTGTAAGCTTTCATGTAGGCTTATCACTGGAAGACAAGAAAGCAACATAACTACACATTTTGCTCTCTGTGTGGGAACTGAGTAACAAAAAAAGTTCAGTAATTACTGTGGAAAGACTTTGAAAGAAGTGCTGTTATTAGTTACTGATCACATGTATCTATTATTCACATAATTTGTGGACTGAAGATCCAGCAGCAACATGTGTACTTTATGGAATACTAACCATTAATATGCCTTGGTAACCAACATTTGAACCATACTGTTGAGAGACTGGTGTTACTTCTTCAAAACACGGTAACTGAAATTCACGCCTGTTAAAAAGTGCAAAGCAAGGACTGCCTGCATATTTTTCTGCATCAACATGCATGTACTTATGCACGCAAGATTTCTCTCAATAAACCAAACCTTGTTCAAGAATAATTGAAGAAAGATGATCCCAAAAATTAGTTTTGATTTTTAAGATTCCTTATTTATTCTTCCTGAAAATTACCATAACAGATATGGTGAGACAAAAATCTGAAATTTCAAAATATGACAGGAACTACCTTTCCTGGCCAATTGCTTCTTAGTCACCATCAACATCAAATACAGATATTCCGTATATAGTACTCTCCAGGTCAGGGAAAGACAAACACCATATGATTTCTGTTATATGTGGAATGTAATGAACAAAATAAACAAACAAACTAGAAACAGACTCACACATACAGAGAACAGACTGACATCTGTCAGAGGGGAGGGGGTTGTGGGGCCTGGGTCAAAAGGGTGAAGGGATTAAGCAAAACAACAAAACGAAAAACAACTCACAGATACAGACAACAGTGTAGTGATTACCACAGGGAAAGGGAAGCGGGGAGGCAGGAGAGGGTAAGGGGGGATAAATGGTGAGCACACAGATAATATGCAGGTGATGTAATATAGAATTGTACACTTGAAAGATGCATAATTTTATTAACCAATGTAACCCCCATAAATACAATGAAAATTAAAAATAAATAAATAAAATTGAAGTAAGTTCAATACACAAAAAAGATATTTTGTAGAAGCTAAGGCTAAGATATCTTTTCTCCTATAAATAAATACATGTCCGTGGCCTTGATATCTGTAAAATTCCATTTGACTTCACTTACTTCACACAAAAAATGTAAGCACTGACTCTCAATGCAAGCACTACAATTAATTGTCACTGAAATAATAAACTATTACTCCATAGTAATGCATTCTATGTTCTTGTGACAGCAGAACACAGCATGATGATTTCATGCCTTTTAGTAATGCTTTCAAAGCTCCCCCTAAGTAATCATCAGAGCAACTACAGAATGTTGACGAGAACTCAGAGACAGTCCCTGAGACACTCCTAACTCAGAGGTAAGAGGGCCCCGACTCCTGCATGCGTAACATTGCAACAGCATTGAAATGTGCTGCTGCTTTATTATCTTCCTTTCATCCTTGTCCTCTTTCCTTTGATGTCACCAAAGCATCTACGAACTATAGAGCCATTATCTGTTAGCTGAGCATCAAGGATGTGTGCTGCAAAAAGAACATTTGTGCTGGCTAGTTATGGGCCATTCTAGGAAAGGCGAGCCTAAGCTAGGAGTTTTGGAGGAATCAAAAGATTAGGTCTGAAAAGCACCCATATTTTTCTGGGGACTCAGTGTATAAGAGAATGATAGAAGAACAATGCACCCTGGCTGGTGTGGCTCAGTTGGTTGGAGCATCGTCCTATACACTAAAAGGTTGGGGATTTGATCCCACTTAGAGCACATACCTAGGCTGCAGGTTCAATATCTGGTTGGGGCGCATAGGAGAGGCAACCAACTGATGTTTCTCTCTCACATCAATGTTTCTCTCTCTCTCCCTTCCTCTCTTTCTGTAAAATCAATAAACATATTTTTTGAAAGAAGAAGAATGTTGCTATTATAAGTTCAGTTCATGCAAAATCTGAAGCTGAAGACACAAAATTATTAAAGCTTTCTATAATCAATAAAAGTGCTCCAATGCAGAAGGCAAATGTCAGTTTCAACATGTTAGTCAATAGTTGTCCTTTACTGCTCGTCAATTTAAAGTCAGGGATGGAGTCAGCACCTGTAACATCCAGCAATGGGATTCATAGACAGTCCTCAAAAAATGCAGTTAAGAAAGTCTCTGAGAAATGGAGAGAGCAGCAAAAGCACCCCAGAGACAGACACAAAAG
This sequence comes from Desmodus rotundus, assembly GCF_022682495.2. Classification (NCBI taxonomy): domain Eukaryota; kingdom Metazoa; phylum Chordata; class Mammalia; order Chiroptera; family Phyllostomidae; genus Desmodus; species Desmodus rotundus. The sequence continues at coordinate 147,271,425 of NC_071391.1, forward strand.
TGCATTGTGCTTGAGATCAGCTGAGACATAGTCCCCCACTTCCCAAAGTTGTGGATTGGTCTTAGAGTTGAACGTGAAAGGAAGTCCACCAAGGAGCATAAACTCTGTCTAGAATGGACCTCCTGAGCAAATGATAATAGCTGCCTTGTTGGCTGCAATGAAAACCATGAAGCTGAACTCACTTTAGTGAAAAATAGAACTGCAGTAGATTTAGAAAAAAAAATGCACTATGATTGGGAATATCCATCACAGGCATGAGAAGCGTGAGTCACAGCACAGGTCAAGTGTATTTCCCAATCCTGGGCTAACCCTGTAGTGAGGATCTGAAGGAAGGCTTAACTCTCAAGGTCAGAGAGCTGGAGGGGAAGAAGTTATCCAAGCTTTCATAATTACTCTCACTCAGCCACCTCACTCAGACAGTTCTGCCTTCTGCCTTTCATTTCCAGTGGGGCAACACAATACTTTAGCTATAAGTGGAGAACTTCAGAAACACCCAGACCTGCAGTGAGTTAGAAGCTATTCCTAGGGTAAGACAAAACTACAGGGGGAAAAAAAACCAACCAGCATTCATGTGGAAGAAAATCCTGTTTGCTTTTCTCTCTAGTCTTAGAATAACAGGGTGCCAGTGACCTGAGTGTGTTTAATTATTTATATAAAGGTTATTAGTGTGTGGATAGGAAGTCCTTATTGAAGTTTATACATTCCAGCAACCTGCAGTGAAGCTATGTAAGACACTGTTCTTGCTAAATTATTAAGACATAAAATGAATAATGGAAGGCATTTTAGTGGAAACTTATGTGAAAAATAGCTGCCCAAGGTAGGGAAAGAAACGTAAGCGAGCAGGGGTGATGAGTCATCCTGTCCCGGAAAGGAAAGCCCTCGTCCTCATAAATTAGTGGAAGATGGGTGTATCCATAGCAGTGATGCAAAAAGCAGCAATGTTTGGACTCAGTGCACCCAAACTTTATGGAGGACCCTGGTATTCATCATCCGAGTACCCTGATATTTTATTGATTCACGGTATTGTTTTTCCCAACTCCTATAACCATAGCCTTTCTTCCATTAAGAGGTATTTATTGACTTAACCTTGTCTTTGTCCACGGGAAGGAAACATATAAGCAGTTCTTGCCACAAATAGAAGGACAGGTAACATTTTATTGATTTTTCCTGGACCTCTAGTCCTGACCCTATAGTACCGAAGTTCCTATCTTCTTAGTACCTCTATGTAAATACCTGATTTCTACCCTTTATTATGTTGTATCTCCCTGCCTGGGTCTCTTACTCATGTTCCGCCAATCCAACTGCATTAGTTTCCAAGTCCTGATACCATAAATGACAACAAATAAAGAAGTTTAAAGCAACCCAAATGTGTGATCTTTCTGTTCTAGAGATCAAAAGCCTTAGACGGTTGGGCAGAGCTACAGTCCCTCTGGAGGCACTAGGGAAGAATCTGTTCACTTGCCTTTTTCAGCTTCAGGAGGTTTCCCAAACTTCCTGGCCGTGGCCCTGCATCTCTCCAACTGCCGCTTCTATCATCCCATATCCATCTCTCCCTCTGACTGCACAGCTCATAAGCTCTGACCCTTCACAGTCTCATAGCCTCCTTGTTAAATGGACCCGTCTCCAAATTCTTAATGCAGTCACATCTTTAACATCCCTTTTACCACACAAAGTAACATACTGACAGATTCTGCAGATTGGGACAGGGGCACCTTTGGGGACCATTTTTTAGCTTCCCATACATTTGAACCCATTAAATCCTGTTATTTAATATACCCTCCTAGCCTATATCTGGGACCTTGTTAATCAGGAGTTTTTATACTTACAAGCAAGCATCCTTCTCATGGTGAAATGTAAAAATTCTTCATTGGTTCACAGATTCTGAGGCTATGGTCCTTCCCCAACTCCCCATTTTGATCCTCCACACTGTTACGGAAAGAAAAGAACATATCCCTGCCTTATAGTTATAACGTTGTCTAGGCCTAGAGCCCATGAAGTTGCAGCCTGAACCTGGCCCATGGCTGAACGCCTGTCGCAGACACTTGCAGCTGGCCTCTTGGACAAGCTGAACTTCTCAGACACTTGCTTTGGTTGCAGTGTAAGCCAATCAGACTACCAAAAAGTGGAAAAAAGAATAAAAACAAAACCAAAAAACCTCTGCCTTTTTTGATGTGGGTGTTTGGTTGGGCTCTTCTTACATTTTTATCCTTATGTACTCTGTGGCTATGGTACAACAGGCTTACCTACAGGCACCAGAGGGAGCATCTGGTCAATGGAGGTGGTCTGAAAATACCCGTTTGCTGTTCGTTTTTGTAGATTTCATATAATTTCATATGGGCTTGAGATTATTAGGCTGTTTGGCTATGGATGTGGTTTTGATATGCCCCAATTTTGTAAAGTTCTCCAACGGATCTAATGATCTGATTTATGACACTTGGATGCCCATTTCAAATATTTGTCCCAAAAGTCCACAAGGAGATTTTAAAATTGAAGTCCAGAGACCCACATATGAAAAAGGAATTATTTGCACAATTGTTTGTAAAATTTGGTAAAGTGCTTCTCCAGTGAGAGATGGCACTGTGAGAGATGGCACCATGAATGACCCCTTCAAATGACACATCAAAGTGAGGATGAGTTTGGAGGAAGTTTTGGGTACTTGGAAAAAACATATTCAACATAAAAATTAGATTTATAATATGACTTATTTTCATTGTATCATATGAAATGCAGTCTTAAATTTTAAATAAACTTAAAGCAAAGCTTATGGTTTTTATGTACATTTAAAGGGCACTGAATTGAAGAAGCTGAGACACGCTGTACTGCCTAAAAATTTGCCTCTGTTCATAAATTCAAATGAAATTTTTCTCTTTTAGATGGATTTCTTAATTACATTTTTTTTCTATTTAGTTTTAATCTTTTCTGGTTTCCATGGTAAGGGATATGTGCATAGATAGAGGGCAATAAAAAGGGAGACTATAAAAATAATATATATGAAAGAAGTATGGAAACAAAGTGGAAATTTGAGATAGATAGAGATTTGAGAAAGGTGTAACAGCCATTAGAAGGAAAAAAGGCAGTCAGGTATATTCAGAGGGAAGAATTGTTTTAAAAATGTGGAAAACTTTATTTTAAACGTGTGTGGTTTTGGAGGTGCGAAATCGAATCGCTCTCCAATTCCCCTGCCCTGCAATCCTCCCCTACCAGACTTCCTGGGCTTTGTGTTGTTCAAAATGTTAGGGTGGAACTTAGATAATGCAAATCTTTAAAAATACTTTTTGCCTAAAATTTTTCAAACTTCATGGTTTAATTTTGTCTTATTTTCCAAATTACTGTCTTCAAAGTTTTGGGGGTGAACATAGCAAATGAAATTTTTGGAAGAGAAATATTACCCCATTTTGCCATGTATAATGCGCACCCATGTTTCTGTGCGCATTATACATGAGGTTATTATGCCCATATCCATGGTATGTAATCATTATGCCCATGTGTAATGAACATCCTTATTTTCCTTTCAAAATTGGGCAAAAAAGTGCACATTACACATGACAAAATATGGTAATTTACTGGTGTTCTATTCTGTTTTCCTAATGAAATAAACAGTCACATTTTGGGGGATTGGCGTACATTTCCAGGCTTAGACATTCAGTATTATTGAACTAGGTAATGTTATGAGTATCAGTTTAAGATTTTCATTTTGAAAAAGTCTTCCATGAGTACCCGGGCCATTTCTTAAGTATTATATTAATGAGCAAATCACGAGCAATACGTTTCTGTCTTGGACTTATTATTCAATGTAGTAGAGACAAATTGTTCTGGTTGGCTGTCTCAGCAATGGGGTTTCACTGTCATCTCCACGACAGGCAGTCAACCAGAGCCCAATCATTTTCCCCGTGGCAGCCAGCACTTTCCCGCTCATTCAGAGCTCTTTTCACCTTTTTTCAAAAAGCTATACATCTTGACAAGAGATTACAGAACTGTGACTTTACAGAGGAGCTATCTGATATAATTAGCCTTTTCCTTAGAGGAACCCACTCAGAAATTTTCCACAGATGTTCCAGAAGGTACAGACATGTTAGATTGCTCCCCAACTGGCACTTGCCTCTTTTCTCAGTATAATTTCATTCATTTCCCAAATGCTACTGTAGTCTGATCTCTCATCAGTCAATAGCTTTTGATCACCTGCTCTATATTTAAATATTTGCCTATTAAATTGCTTTCTGCAATAAAAAATAAACTTTAGTCATGAAACAGGACCCAGTGAAATCACAATAGAAGATTATTCCCAAAGTGGGTTTGATTTACTAAGGTATAATTTAAAAAGTGTCAGAGTTACATAAAGAAAACTTAATTTTCTATAATTTATTGATCCAAGGCATCAATCAATAAGTACGCCTATAGCACCTACTTTTAGTTCTAGCAACTGATGTCTATTTGTATTTTATGTTTGCTATCAACTATGCTATTACCAGTTTTCCTTTAAAAATGCATAATGCTTTACTTGAACTTAGGTATTCTCTTTTTCTGATCAACTCTCAGTCTAATGGGTATCATGGAACTGACCAATTGTAATGACCCAGTGCCTGTGGTATTTATAATGATAGAGCTATCGCGCTTTCAAAAGTAATGCTGTCAGCTTGAAACAGATTGAAAGCTAGTATTTCATAAAATTTTGAGCCTTGGATAATGACATCTCCTTGTCTCAGTTAATTTGGATATTCACACTGTATTCTTTCATTTGTTGACTCAGCAAATACATAGTAAGTGCCTAATATTTGTCAGACATATTAGGCTTTAGCAGGTGTGTGTATGTAAAATTAGGATGAGTTTGGGATCTTCTTTTCAACTCGATGAATTATTAATTTGGGATATGAAATCTCATTTACATCAACTACCATTAGTTATTTAAACTGATTTTTTAAATAATAATATAAAAAGCCATATAATGTAGTGGTTAAGAGTATAGGCTCTAGGAAGGCCCTGGCCCAGTAGTTCAGTTGGTTAAGGCATCTTCCCAACACAACAAGTTTGTGGGTTCAATCCCTGATCACGGCACATACAAGAATCAACCAATGAATAAGTAAGTGGATCAACAGATCTCTCTCTCTCTCTTTCTCTCTCCCCCCACCCCCCACCCCTCTCGAATCAGTAAATAAAAACTCAAAAAGTAAAGCATGTGAGCTCTAAAATTCTAGAGTCTAAAGTTTACAACCTAACTTTACCCCTTGCTAGGTAGGGGACCTTGGGCAAATTATATACTGCCTCTCCACCTGTTTTCTCACTAATAAAATATTTAACTTTGGGTTGTTATCAAGGAAGATACCACTTCTAAAATGTTAATCATACCTCTGGGCACATATTATACATGTTGTATGTTTAAACAGAAAGACAGTGATAAAATGAAATAAATCCTTGATTGGGGCATTTGTTGAAATAATTGCTTAATTGGTTTCCTTAAACAGGTGATGAAGGGGTTGAGACCACTATTCTTTTGTGGTGCTGCCCTTCCATCCTAGAACTTACTGTTCATGCCTTTCGAAGTTGAGATCCTCCTAAGAAAGGGCATGTGTTGAGATGGGGCTCTACATGCTAAGTTGGGAAATCTAACGGTTCCAGGTTTTACCTCAGCTATGACTTGAAAGAGATCAGAACGATACTGGTACAAGCACAGACAAGCTCGTACACTCATCCAGTTGCAGCAAGGTCATTATGTTTCTCAGTTCCCTATTCAGGTCACCGCCCACAGTCACCAATGGCTAGGAGATGGCAGCGTGGGTAGATAACAGGAGAGCACGTGAAATTCTCAACAAACACATGAGCAATCGTAGCGTCTCCTGGGCAGTGTGTTTTCTATTTTCCTGATACGAATAAAATATTCTGTCCCTTTGCAACCACCAACGTTGACTCCAAGGGTGTGACACCGACTGTTGCTCATGTATTCTACGCTGACGTGCTATTTCTTTTATTTGGAGAGCTAGAGATATTTGAAATTGGACGAATTGTTCCCTTGCTCTCAAAGTTTATGTTATTTGTTTTTCTACTACTTGGCCTTGTTTGTTTTGTTGTTGTCACAGAAAAAAATTAGCAAAGAAGGGAAACTTTGAATTAATGTATCTGTTTCACGGTTATTAAATATAATTACCATTATACGAAAAAAGGTACTTGGTCCAGCACGTGTGTGCGTGGGTGTATGACTTAAACTTAAGACTCTGTGAATGTTGTTATATTGTTATCTTTTGCAATATGATTGATTTGGGCAGTGATATTACTCACAGTTTATAATTCATTTAACCTTTACATGTCTTGTTCTCAAACGTGAAAGAATGTATGTAACTGGAAATTCAAGTATCAAATATTTTTGTTGGAATAATTAATTATTCTATTTTAAATTGTGAGTTTTTCATTTTACTAACTTGATATAAATAAATCAATTCATATCTTTCTATTTTTTGAATTATAATGCATTTTTAATGAGGTGTCAAAGTGTCTGTCAGTTCACCGTCACGTAACAGCACTATCTGATCAATAATGCTTCCTTCAGTGTAGTTGGCCTCCTCATACACAAAAGGCTCCCCTGTGTTACATCCACTTAACGATGGCTGACTTGTTTCTCCAGTTGATATATTGTTGAGCAAATAAGCCAACAAGATGGAGAAATTGTGTATGCCTATTGTGTCTGAACTAGAATAAATGTGGCTAAAAGTCATTTTCTTCTGGCCTAAAATGAGTCTATGTTTCCTGGCCTGGAGAATAACAAATTTGCGTCACCTGTAAAATGTGGTTCGTTAATGCTTCATTCTACTGAACCCAGTGCCCGCATAGCCCATCAAAATGGCTAAAAAGGGTCAAAATACAAGTCACTATTACCTGTCCTACTGTCATTTCCCTACTTTTTCTGTGCTAGCCTTATTCACCTACTTTTAGCTTGATATTTTTAACATTCAACCAAAAGCATCAGAATAAAATTTGTGGCTTACAACAATCAGCAGTACCAGATTAAACAGCCTAAAAATCAAAATTGAAGAAATGTTAAGATTTGCTGAAGTCAACTGTGAAGACATTGCTGAAATTTTCCTTTTTTAAGTGCCCTTCATTCCAAATGGCTTATGTTATTTCCCATACAGTAGATAGGCAATTACCTCTCCTCCAGTATCAATTCTTTCAAGCAATCTTTTCTCCACCATTTCACCTTCTTGGCTTTCCTCGCCTTGCATTGATGGGGTAGTATAGTTCTATTACCTTTGCAGTCTTTTTTCATTCCCCTTAAAATTGAATTAAATGTAGTCTGCTATTCTAAATGTGAAGTGCTGTCCCAACTGAGTTATTTAAGCTCAAAATTTGTAGGATTTGATTACTTCAATTCAAACTTTATATGTGACAAGTTTGTCCAGGATAGAGACCCAAGATTATTCTTGAAAAAAGAAATTTTCTCCTTGTATTTGCGGCTTCAGGTAATGTGTGTAGTAGGACTGATAACCACCTTTAGCACAACCCCCTGTGGTCTCCCAGACCACGTGGCAGCTGTTAATCAATTGATCTGGGTATCAGCTATCTAAGAAATTTACCTAGCACATCGCCCTTCATATTAACCTTATACTACATGTTTTCTGCAGTGTAGACATTGGAACTATTTATTTGTTGTCATAAGAAACCTTATATTCATGTGTCTTTAATCGTATAACATTTTGCTTTATAAATTGGCTACTTGTATGCATTCCTTAATTTAAAGAAATCTTTAAGGGTTGTAATTCAGAATATCAGAATCTTCCTAAAAACCTAGTTTTCACCGGAGACAAAAAATAGTCATTGGTGTCCTCAGATGAACAATATACTTAAAGTCCAGACTCTTGGACATTTAACTTACCACATGTTATGTCTGCATATCTTTCTTTCTTGTGATCATTAAAATGCAAATTGTCCTGAGTGCAGTATTCATACCTTATACCTTTGGGGTTTTGTCTACTTCACAATGCGTAGTAGGTTCATAGTAAATACGACTCGACCTCAACTGAGCAAAGACAAAATAGTATCCACGTACAAAGCTGAACATTAGTGCTTCTTTCCAGGGATTTAGAAATGGATTTTTAAACGACCAAATAATGTCAGTGAATTAATACATTATACACAAATGCACTCTGCAATTTCCAGAGAGAGTTTGTAAAACCAGTAATTATCATAAATCCAGAGAGATTATTGCTTCTTATCAAAAAGTAATATTAGAAAGAATTATACTATATTTATAAGCTGTGAAATGTAACATAAAAATATAGAAGATGCTTATAACACCCCCCAGGAGGGTGAGAACTTTATTTCCTCTTTAATGAAGCTATACTAACTTATTTTTTAACTTCCTTACAAGAGAAGTGAGCAACATATTCTCTCCTGAAAATGGCAGTTCCCATGTATGTTCCTAACTGCATTCCCTTGGGGGCCAAGCAATTTCTTGAAGCATTTGGATGATACCTTCTCACAAATCATGACTAAACACTATTTTTCCAAGAAATCATATAAAACTCATGCACACAGACAACGGTATGGTTATTACAGAGGGGAAGAAGGGTGTGGGAGTTAGAAGACGGTAAAGGGGGATTAAATGGTGACAGAAGGAAATTTGCCTTTGGGGGATGAACACACAATACAATGTACAGATGATGTGTTATAGAATTGTACACATGAAAACTATATAATTTTATTAATCAATGTGACCCCAACAAATTCAGTAATTTTTTTAAAAGAAGAAATCATATAATTTCAAATATTTAGCTACTTAGAGAACCCAGAATCTACCTATTTTTAAGGAATGTTATTATTCTTATGCGAGTTAGTTCTCATTTTTTAGAACACTTGGCAATAAGTCATAATACAAATAGGGAAGGGGTAATAAAAAGTAATAATTATTCCAAGTAAAATAAAAGGTTTTTTCTATAGAATACTTTCCAACTTATATCTTTAATTCTGCAAATACCTATTTACCACATAATATTTAGTGGACTTAATAACTGATGCACAATTAAATAAATTTTAATTTATTTAAAAATAAAACATTCAAAATTAGATAATACAAGGCCACTGCCTTCAAAGAGCTTGTGGCATGAAGGGGACAAACGAGCGAATTATGGGGCACTTTAAAACGTGTAACTGTTGTGTAAGAATAGTGTGCTGACTCTTTGTGTGCACAGAGCAAGGGCCCGGGGCTCTTGACTGGGGCTTAAGGAAGATTTCTTTTGAAGGCTGTGTTCAGGTCAATGTTTAGTAAAAGATGGGTGGAATCATATGTAGGTTACCCTGCAGGTTCTTCCTTGGAAAGCCAAAGTGTGCTTTAATGAAGATGCCATGATCTGTTCTTAGCATCTCTGTCCATTCCAGGTATGACAACTCATAGGGATGAAATCTTCCCAAGTGGTGAATACTACATATGATGATATCCTTTTGAAATCCCTTGCAGTGATGTTAATCCATACCTCCTGTTATCAAAGCTCCAATGTCATTATGATTTTTAAAAAAGTGAAACAGAGGGCAAAGATGAAGAAATTTATTACAAATGTTTAAAATACTACAGGTCACATCTCTGGGGAGTTGGGAGCACCTTGCATACGCTGAAAGAAAAGTGTTTCTTAAGCTTAAAAAGAAATTCAAACTAAAGTCAAGTGTACATATTTTAAAAGTTTCTTCTAGTCCTTCTCCAGACTTTTTAAATAAAACAATGTTATTTATTCTACTCAATCCTTAGATGTTAACATAGCTGACAGTGTGAGAGGTATTTGCAAGCTGACATTGCTGTTGTAATTTCTGTGAAAATTTCAATGTCTAAGTGAAACATGAGGATCTTTAGAAAGATAAAAGCCATTCTTTCTTAACTTAAAAAAAAGTGTTATTTCTGCAAATGACCTCTAAAAGGAAACCTTCTCAATTGTTATCTTTTATGGGTAAAGAGAGTAAAATCTCTTTATTGAAATGTGAGTAATATGAATAAGAAAGTTCTTATTATAAAAATTTGCTAGGGCCCTTTTATTTAGCTCAATAACACTCAAATGACTATAGTGATAAACTTCAAAATTGGCAGTAGTAGAAAATGTTCCCTTTAACATCAAGCCAATACTTAAGAAAATTGCTGCCATACTTTCTAAGTTACTAACCTTTACAACGAAATATATTTTCTATGCTAGAGAAAAATGTCCTTCTCTATTTTAATGTGAACTTATGTTAGACATAATAATCAGATAAATAAATTAAAATTAAGCCATACAAATCTACTTTGTTTTGTCCTTTCTATATTTGCCTTTACGTTATTTGTTTGAAAAATAACTGTAGAAAATGTTTCATTTTCTTTTATTGATTGCAGTAATGGCATTTTGTTATATCAGTAAAGGTGACTGTAGATTTAAATTGTATCCCTTTTTTGCAAAACATTTATTAAAGATTTTATTTATTTATAGAGAGAGGAGAAGGGAGGTAGAAAGAGATGGGGAGAAACATCAATGTGTGGTTGCCTCTCACGCGTCCCCTAATAGGGACCTGGCCCACAACCCAGACATGTGCCCTGACTGGGAATAGAACTGGCAACCCTTTGGGTCTCAGGCCAGCACTGAAGCCACTGAGCCACACCAGCCAGGGCTTTTATAAAAATGTGTTATAAGATCTTTTGTCTATAAAACTTCTCAAAAATATTTATCTGTACCTGAATTCCTTCATCCAAACTTTCTATTACTTCACTGTGGTTATAGTCTACTCTCCAAAAGAAAGTAATAAAAAATGCTTTTATCAGTTCATTTCCCTTCTGCCTTAGAGTATTTTCCAGGTAGTGAATGCCTGAGTTTCCCAAATTCCCTGTCTTAACCTTCCCATGTGTTGGTTTTCCATAAATCATTCCATAATCTAACCTTCCCCCACCACACCTTGCTCATATATCAAGATATGCCTAAGAATTTCCTTTTACCTGCCTAGATAGAGCACCTTTCAGCTAAACCACGATTCTCAGTTTATACTGGTATTTGCCTAAAAACCTACCTCTGTAAATAATTTATCCCAAACTTTATTTTCAAAGTCTGTTATCCTATTCACATTTACCCCCAAACTTAAACACACGAATTTACAACAACCCAGCCAGGGGATGAAATTTAGGTTTGCTACTAACTTTTTCTGAGTCTGTGACTTGATTCTCTGAAGCTCAAGTTTTGCATCTGTATTATAGGAGCAATAATTATTATTATTACAGAGTATGTTATGAATATTAAGTAACATAAATAATCTAAAACTCTTAGCTGAATGCCTAACTCATTGGAAGAATTGAGTAGTTGTTCACTATTCTCATTCTTAATAATTTTATTACTCTGCTGTTTTTGTACAGGCAATGTCAATGAAATGAGGTACGGCGAAATAAACATGGGACCTAAACTTAAACAGACCTGTGTTTGTGATCTGACTTATACCTTATTGTCTGGGTGACTTTGAGTGTCTTACTCTCTTAAAAGCCTTACAGTGGTGATTCAATGACATTGTATATAGAAGCTGACATAAAATTTGCCCTTATTAAGTGTCTGTTGAATGAGTAACATACATTCATGTGTGTATACTGTAGTGTTGGTCTTAACTGTTTCATCTTTAATAAGTCATTCAGCAAAAGATTATTGATCATCTATGGATTATAAGCCATGCTAGGCACTGGGAATAATTTCAAATAGGCCAGATAAGAATCATCATCCATCTGTGTGGTACATAACACTGCTTGCCATTAGATAGGTTAATAATTCTTTGGAAAAAGCAGCAGGTTGTCTCTGCTAAAATCTAAACTATAATTCATATACCTTTGGTATGCTTGGAACACTGTAAGCAGGCCTTCCATAAATCAATATTCATAACTCTTTATTTTCCTCCCAATCCTACCAAGCCACATCAGACTGTGATAGGTGTGGCCATAAGAAGAATAAAATCTAGAGTAAGATATTAGGCTTTCAGGGGCAGCAAAGGGACTGCATGCGGAGTGGATTATGAGGGAAGCCCCAGGGGAACAGGTCTTGGAGGTAAGGGGACTGGCTGGAAAGTCTCCATGATTCCAGGATAAGCCCCAGGAGCAGGCACTGGAGAGAGCTTTTCAGTTTCAATTGGAAGTTGGCAATTCTGGATTATATAAGAGATGATGATTGAGACAAACTCACTAATGTAATCTAGAAAAAGTGTTCCCCTGTGGCAAGGTCAAATGCTAGTACTAAAAAGAAAACTTTATTGAGGATTTATATATGGCTACTCAGAACAGTCAGACTAATAATGGTTCATTTTAATGTTTACCGGATCAAATGCCCATTTTTTAAATCAAATGCCATTACTTACTGACTTCTTAACAGGGTAGTATTTAAATGAATTTTATAAACTCAATAGAATATCCATTAGACCTATATAAACACTAAATTGCATTAATATATTATCAATGTATCTTTAGATACATAATCCCTCCAATAGGTCTTGCTAATTTTTCAAAACCATGTAGTGATAAAATGACTCACAGATAAAAAATGAGGCAACACCTTTGACTGCACAAGATGCTACCTTGAAACTAGCTTAAAAAATTTAATGGTCAAGAAAACTTTTTTCATTCCATAAAATGTGTAGTTAGCTTTTTCTTGAAATATCTGACCATTAGAAGCATGCTATTATCATATTAGATGCAAATCCAAATAAATTACAAAGGTACATCCCTTCTTTCACATATGCTCAAAGAAGCAAGAAACAGCTCTTGAATAGAGGTCATATCCAGATTTTGAAGAACAAATTTTCAGTAGAATAATAGTGAGAATATAATGATGGAGAAGAATTAATTGGAAAAAATTGAGCCACTGTGGTGCTATTTCCAAAAACAGATAAGATGATTGACACATACCCATGAACTTTTCAAATGAAAGTAGCTGGAAATCTCTTGCCACTTGACATTAAAATTCCAATAGCAAATCTCTGGCTTGATCCCAAGCTGTGTAATTATATTTGGTCCATGGTATGAGCATTTGATGATTTTATGCTTCCCAGTATACCCTGATTTTAAAATTTTACCCAGGACTTCATTTTTAAAAATCATTAACACTAAATTGGTTAAAAAAAAAAGGGAAAGTCAGAAAAAAGGCAACCAAATAAAATTGAGACAAGTCTATATACATCTAAGAAGGACAGAAAAAGAGAGGCCACAATGCATAAACACTTAAGCCTCAACCTTAAATGACCTTCAAATTCTATATGATGTATGTCTAAACATATTTAAGAGAAAAAGTTCTCCAGCATAGCCTTCAGGCTCAGTGATTGCTGTGAATTATATGCTCAGATGTAGTGAAAAAGAGAGGGAAAATCGCTGCAATGATTACTAATTCACAGTCCTACGGTCACTAATTATTTTCTGTCTTCACAAAATCTTCATCTAACCTGGTGGAAGAAAAAAAATAGAGTCCAGGATATCCTGGGATCTCTTCGGTTTCTTAAGTTTTGTATTAGATCTTAGGCATAAAGTTTAATAAGTTCAGAAGTCCCTTTAGATATCTTGCTAATTCAGCATCAAAAGAAAGTGTGGCAGGATGTCTTGAATCATTCGATCAGTTTGGGCAAGCTGATTTGTTTTAATGTACAATGCTGAAAAAACAGCTAGTAGATCTGAAGGGCTAAGAGCAAGGAATGTGATTCAGAAAAATAAACCTCAAAGCAAGTATACCAGAGAAACTGAAGAAGAAATCATAAACTTTAAGCCTTGGGCACACACTCAAGAGAAAGTGGCCAATGGTAATGAAAGAAAAAAAAATACAAAAAAAAAAAAAAAAGAGAGAGAGAGAAAGTGCCCAACAGTTGCAGTTTTGCATTATAGCTGGTACAGCTTGCTCTGTTGGAAAATCCAATCCTGTGGTCCTAGCTACACTGGGTGGGGTCATGGGCAAGTGTGTAAACTGGAAGTCACAATCTACATGCTCACTGGACACATACTGCTAAGGAGGAAGTTCTGCCTAACAGAGGTGCTCCTCGGAGTGGCAGCCTGTTAATACCTTCTTTTGAAATGCTCAGTGAGCAAAGGAAAGGTGGACTACTGGGTCTCATTGTAGCATCCTAAGTGCATTAGACTTTTATTAATAACTAGGATGAGAAAACAATGCAATTCGTGTAATGACTCCCCTATGCCCTCCTTCTTGTGGGTCCTTGAGGTAACTCCATTGGAAAACGTAATTTGTGTAACCCTGGAAACATTAAAGTATTTGATCTCTTATAGCAGACAAACACAGCAATATAAGCACCCAGAATCAGAAACTGTACAGTAGAAAGGCCATTGTAAAATCAGGTTGAATTACAGCAAAGTTTTATTTTAAAAAGAATAAGTTGTAATAACAATGTATATTAGTTTTGAAGAGAAGTTTGCATTTTATAGACACTGTATATAGATGTTAATATATTTCATCCTCAAAATAGCCCCAGTAGGAAACTAGACATCATATTTAATTTACAGTTAAGAAAATTTAACTGCATACAATTTTTTTTATTAGAAAGAATCTACAGTTAGGACTACCACACCGGTGTTTTGAATCTAATTCCACTTGTGTATGTGTGTGTGTGCACACGTGGACATACTCTACACACTCTGCTTTGAATTGGTCTCATCATATTGTTACCACAAAACAGTCAGTTGGAGTGCCAGGAAGTCTCCCCATCAGCCAAGATGGTGGCAGGGGGAGGTTCTTAAACTGAGTGTGCAAAAGCCAGCAAGATAATTGGATAGAGAAAAAGCCCTCACTGCCTTATCAGATTGGGGACGGGACCAGGGATGGCAGGTACATGCTTCATAGAAGTCAAAACAGCCCTGAGGGAGGTGCTTGACCAAAGAAGTCTATCAATATAGCCTAGGGGAAAAGGAATTGGTTGGGAGAGGGACCCATATGAAGCATGACAAAGTTTGGGAAGTCAACCTGTCATTTTGAGAAAGCACTAGGTCCATCACACACCCCAGCTAATGTCATTTCAGAGGGAACAAAGAAGCCTTTCACTCTCTGTGGCTTTTGACAAGCACTCACCTGTTCTCCTTCCAGCTAAGGCAACATGAGCCATGACCTACAGGAAGGAGCCTCTCACTCTTTTCTTATCCACCTGGTGATGCACTCAATGGTGCATTCACACGCTATCTGGAAGCATGTGACCTTGTGGTCCTAGCAGCCACATGGCCCATGGCTCCACACACAGGCTCCAGGAGGGAGCCTGAAATGAACAGCAGCCAGGAAAAAGCTGAGCTACCTGGATAGGGACTATAACAGCTTATCAGCTGCCTGCAGGCTCCAAAAGGCTGGTCTTTAAATTGGAGCAGGAACTCTGGACACTGGCTTTTGTCTTGGTTTTGCTGAGGGGATGGGCTTTCAGATGGGAGTCTGCCATTCAAGATCATGCAGCACCTGAATAAAACTTCTTTCCTTTTGCACCAGCACCTGCCTCATGAGTTTGGCTTCTGTGGTGACAGGCAGGCAAACCTCCATTTTCTGTTCAGTTACAATATGGTACCACCCAATTTAATGTCTACTCATAAATGACTCCCCATGACCATGGATATGGCCATGTAATTAATAGGAGTTAAAAGTCCTAAGTCATGTGTACCATGAGGAGATTTTTCATTCTAATTTTTAAATCAAGCTTGGAAGGCTATTATGGGACAAATGAAATTCCATTTGATTTGCAGACTTCCAACTTAAAAGAAGAACTGGACCATTTTGTCATGAAAAGTGAACAGTAGTAAACAGAGATGTATTTGACGCAATCCAATCATGTCTCTACAGGAGCTGATTTCAACCCCATGGAACTCTGGGACGTAAGAGCAAGCCTGGGAATAAGAATAGCAGCGGGTGACACTGAAGAAGTGCTTGTTATATCAGGCGTTGTCCCGAGTGCTTTATGTACACTAACTTTTTAAAACCTCCAAAACCTTATAAAGCAGGACCGATTATAATCTTCTTTCATAGACTATGAGAATGGGCTACCGGGGTACAAGGACTTGTTCGGTGTTACATAGTAGGTCAGGGACAGAGTTAGGTTTGCCTCTGCGGGCTGGCTCCAGAATGCATGTGTTTAAAGAAGAAGGTGTACTGCCTGTCAAACAGTGGGATTACGTCATGCGGAGGAACCACAAAGGACTCTGGAGCCCAAAGAATCCGTTGGGTTTTGGGGCTCTGTTGCTGCCTAGCTGGGTTACCCTAAGTAAGATGTTCACCTCGTCTCTGCCACAGTTCACTCATCTCTAAAATGCAGGTGCCAGGAAAGCCTTTTTAAAAGATCATTTGGAATTTCAAGTGGGACGGTACAAATAAAGCCGACTTCACTGCACATTAGGGAATTAATAAATGGTAATGGCAGAAGAGCAGAAATCATATTTTCAAAATAATCTACTGAAAGCTATTAATTAAAAAAAAATGAAGACCCTGAAGCCCAAAGGAGTTAAATGGCTAATTTTATATTATGCCATTAGTGACAAAAGAAAGAGTAGAAGCCAAGCCTCTCAAGTCTATGTTTAGGGTTCTTTGAACCACAAAGGAATAAACTAAAGATTTTACCTAGCATGTCATTTTGTCATTTAAAAAAGTTCACTATTGATGTATTTTTAATTATTTTCTTCTGTTTAAAGATGAGTCTACTTGCAATGACTGTGTTTGGAATGTCCTTTCAGTCTTGTCTGTTCGTCACAACTGTACACACATTAACTCTACAAACGTGTTTTCTTTCTCAAATGCTGCCAATAAATTGTCTTGAGACAACACAGTAACAGTCTCATCTGCATCATCAAATCACACATGATCACAGAGGAATCATCTGTCTTGTTTATCAGAGCTAGAATATTAGCTTATTTATGTATTTGACACAGCTGTAGATTGAAGTAAGAGGTCCTGAGAGGCAGTAAATATTATAACAAATAAAAATCAAGCCCAAACAAATACAAAGCAACTTTGAAAGCAAGAGAACCTTCAAGGCGGGCTCCCTGGTCCATCAGCAAAGTCCCTGAGGCCATCACATGGTACGTCCAGCCCATCATGCTGACTTAACACGTGGTTTTCAACGAAAGCAGTGCTTGCTACCTGAACTGGTATTGGTAGGGTGAGAATAAAAATGAAGTCTGTCATACTTTAGAGTTTTTGTGCAGCTCCTAGGTGCCCAGTGAAAATGCAAATTTGTATTTAAAAGCAGGGGACATAAAAATCTTTTCATGGTACCTAGCATATGACTGAACACAGGGTTAAAAAAAATTTTTTAAATATAAAAACCACAGAAGAATTTAATTAAAACGTGGTTCCAAAACTATCAACAACAAAAAGAGCAATGTATTGTTTAAGTTATAGGGTCACTGCCTTAAAGGAGTAAAACCTACAGAGAGGTGAAAGAAAAGTACAGAACTATCAATGAAGATTGAATGTAGTGATAATCCAGCTTCGTGAAAAATGACAGCGGAGTTCTCCCTACGTGCACCATATGATGGAGGTGCTGTAAGTTACAGTTCTTTCATTTTTTATTTGAACAATAGATGTCATCTGAAAATGAGCCTTGACCACATACTTAACTTTTTCAAGCTGACTCAGCTCTGAAGTTGTAGCAGCAGAAACTGTACTTCTAGCCTGGAAAGAAAGGAAGCGTAATTTAGCACTCCAAGATCCAAGTACACGATAGTAGGAAAACTAGACTTTTTTTTTTTTTTTTTTTACTGTAACAACATTGTGTTTAATGGACACCAGTGTCAGCAGCACAGGCAAGGGCTGTGAGGGCTCAGAGGGGTGTGGGGTGGCAAGGGCTGCAATGTGGAGACTGATGGGTGACATCCCCACCCAGCACCTCTCCCCTTGCTAGGGAATCAGAGCCTCTCAGAGGAGGTCCTTTTGATTTCACTTGGACAGATATAAAATAGGTAAAATTCTAACAGTGAACAGATTAAGGATGCTCTTTTACTTTCCTGATTAAATATCTATACACCGAGCTGAATACAAGATATAGTTCACGAGACATACAAAAAAAAAAGCTGAAGGCTGATGAAAGAAATAAAAATCACTATCCGTATAGGTAGTAACTGTGACCATGTGCTTCTATTTTTTACCTCTACTTCTCTTCCCTTCTCTTTCACCTGTGTCATACTTGTTTGCCTTCTCAAACCTGACTTCAAGCCTTTCTAGTATAGGGCATAATATAAATTTAAAATAAGAAAAACATGTATAATCAAAAGAACAGCATATTGAAAAACACTAGTATGTCTATTCATATTCTCAAGATTAACTTAAAATTTAGAAAACTATCTGCATCTATCTGTAATGTTCTTATTGCATAAATTATATATGCAGATAAGTGTGCATGTTACAAATGCACTTCTCAGTAAGCTTTTATAAAATCAACATCTTTGAAACAGCACCAGTGTCTAGGAAAAAGAAATCACCAGCCACCCTGAGAAGCCCTGCTCTGCTGACTCTCAGTCTCTGCCCCAGCAAGGGGACCCACTGCCCTGACTTCTCACTGTGGTACAAAATGGTCTGGTTTGTATATTATGGAAACAGAATTATACAATCACATTTTTCCTTTGGCTTCCTTTGTCCAAACTTACGTTCATGTGATTATATTTACATTATTCATTAGGTAAACATAAATTCATAAATTCTGTTGATAAATGATTATTTAGATCACTTACTCATTATTTAACTGGGTTATTTGGGTTTTTTGTCATTAAGTTGTAAGAGTTCTTTATATACATATTTATAAAATCCCTTTTCAGGACTTTTTAGGATTTTTTTTCAAAAATATATATATATTTGCATATATTTTTTCTTTCCTATGGATCATCTTTTAACCTTCTTCAAATTTGAAGCAGAAAATTGTTAATTTTGATGAAGTCAATTTATGTATATTTTATTAATGTATTTATTCTTTTGTTCCTTGAGTTTTATGTCATATCCAAGAACCCTTTGGCAAATCCAAGGTCACAAAGATTTAACCTATGTTTTTCTTCTAACAGTTATGTAGTTTTAGTTCTTGTATTCAGGTCTTTCACCCATTTTGAGTGAATATTTGCATATGGTGTGCAACGAGAGTGCGATTTCATTCTTTCGCATGTGCTATCCAATCATCTCGGTAGAATTTGTTGAAAGTACTGTTCTTTCCCCATTGATAGTCGTGGCACGGTTGTTGCAAGTCAGCTGAGCACATGGGTTTATGTGTGGATTCTCGACTCTGGTGCATTAATCCAGATGTCTCCTTGAGCGCGTACTGAAGCCTTCGATGACCGCTGCTGTGCAGTAAGTTTTGGCATCAGAAACTTTGAGTCATCCTACTTTGTTTTTATTTTTTTTCAAAACTGTCTTGGCTATCCTGGGTCCCTTGTAATTCCATATGAATTTTAGGATTACTTTGTTAATTTATACAAATAAGTCACTTGGAATTCTGATAGGGATTTCAGTGAATTTGGAGATCAGTTGGTAGAGTTTTGTCAACAATGTTAATTCCTCTAATCCATGAACACAGCATGCTTTTCCATTTATTTAGATCTTTTAAAATTTATTTAACAATGTTTTGTAGTTTCCAGAGTAGAAGAGTTGC
The DNA here is from genome assembly GCF_022682495.2 of Desmodus rotundus. Lineage (NCBI taxonomy): Eukaryota > Metazoa > Chordata > Mammalia > Chiroptera > Phyllostomidae > Desmodus > Desmodus rotundus. Next base: position 147,290,985 of record NC_071391.1, read on the forward strand.
ACTTATTTTGTTAAATGTATTCCTAAGTATTTTATTCTTTTTAATACTAAACTAAACAGAATTGTTTTCTTAATTTGGTTTTAGATTGTTTACTACAAGTGTAAAAATACAATTGATTTGTACAATCTTATATCCTGAAACATTGCTGAAATTATTAGTTTTAACAGTTATTTACTAGATTCTTTTCTATATACAAGATCTCATCATCTCCAAATAGACCTAGTTTTCTTTCTTTCTGTTCAGTCTGAAGGCTCTCTATTCATGTTTCCTGCCCAGTCGCCCTGGCTAGAATCCCCTGTGCAGTGCTGAGTACAAGTGGCAAACGTTGCACAGCCTTGCCTCGTGCCTCGTCTTTGTGTTTTACTGTGAAGGACTGTGTTAGCTGTAGAATTTTAGTAGGAACCCATTACGGAGTTGACGTTGAGTTCCCTTCTGTTTCTAGTTCCCCGTGTATGTGTGTGTTGTCACAAAAGAGTGTAGAATTTTGTTAAATGTGGGGTTTTATATCTATTGAGATCATCATGAGACTTTTGTGTTCTTAGCCTATAAACATAACATTACTTAGTTTTTGGATAGTCACCTAACCTTGTCTTTTGTGGATATGTACCACTTGATCATGGTGTAGAATTCTTGTAGTTTGCCTGAGTTTTCTTGAGGACTTTTACATTTATATCTATAAGATATTGGCCCATAGTTGTTTTTTTAATCTCATGATGTCTTCATCTGGCTTTGATATTAAGGTGGTACTGGCACCATAAAAATGAGTTGGGAAGTGTCCCTCCTCCTTATATATTTTGGAAGAGTTTGTGAATAAACAGTATTAATTAGTTGTCAATTAATTGAGAATCATTAATTGTTTATGAAATAAAGTTTAGAAAATGCTATTTTGACCATCGAGTCTCTCAATAGGATAAAAGAGCAACAATCTTATCTTTTCTAATTTTAGATTTCTTCTGATTTTTTAAACAATGGTTTTAAAGAAGTGGTTTTGCAGACTATAGCTAGAATTTTTTGTTTGTTTTCAATTGCAACTTCCTGGTGCCTACAGAGATAGAATGCTGAAGATAACCAGGAGGAGCACACGAGTAGAATAAGTTAGGTTTACTACGCATTCAGGGAGGGAGATGCTCACCATGAGGAGCCACAGAGCATCTCAGTGAAAGGGTGTTAGAAAGAACTTATTACAAGATTAGGGCTTTGGTTAGGTGACTTGGGGGAGGGTTCTAACGAGCAAGGCTTTGGTCTCAATGAGATGCTCTCAGGAACTGTGGATAAGTAACTGTGATGGAGTAAAAATAAATCTTACTTAGGAAGGGAGAAGACCAGAGCAAGGCTGAAGCTGTAAAGAAGTAGTAGTCACTCATATTTGCTGGGAATGGGGGACGTCTGATATTTTAGGGTTTGCATAGTGATGTATTTTTGTCCTTACTTAGTCAACACTATGAATTGTTCTTGTCTCACTGCATCATAGTCACAAAGTGACCTTGTCTGAACTTGATTTTCTGTAAAATCATTTAAGTCCAACAGGAGAACACCGTGGCCTACCTGTAGATGAGGCATCAGCAACTAATAATGTGAAGGCCTAGCTGCAAGAGTCTAACAAGTCTTGGAGTTTTAGGGGCTAATTTTTTTCTCATGGATGAATTATGTAATAAATAGCACATTAGTCATAAAGTCTTATGGGTCATTAGAATAGAATGAAAGAAGCAGGGTGATATCATTAAATTTTCAGTGTTACATTTTGTATGTTAAAACAAATCACAACTCTCCTATGCTACTATAGTGTTTCCCTTGCTGTTATCCACCATAAATGATGTTCAAACCATTGTACAGCCTAGCGGGGAAGGTTGGGGGAAAAATTACAGTATGATTGTGATGAGATCTCCTCTTTGAGCAAGCAATCAATACAATTCAAAATGTGGCCTAATGATGACAACCCCTCCTGACAAGTAATTTTGTCATTGAAAAAGCAATAGCTTTCTAATAATATAACAAATGTCACTCCCAAATCTCAAAGTCAGCAGTAAAGTTGGGGTCTTCTATTTATATTCTAATCTTTCACTAGGTTCTACACTATCAATTTACCCAGTTTCCTGTTAACCTCAGAAACGTAAAGAGCGCACTTTAGAGTAAAGCAGCTGTTTGTCCTTTAGAACAGTGAGTTCAACTGAAATGGAGACTCATGGGAGGATCTGCTTTAAAACAGAGCCAGTATTCTGTAATTTGCATATTCCTTTGTTCACAAAGTATTTCTTTTTAAAAAAGGAACTTTATTATTATTTCCATTTATATTGTATTATTAAAATAACCTGGCATCAGCATCACTGATGAATTTGAAATATAATAAATCCATTGAGGTCCCTTGTGCTTTTTGTAAATATATAAAATTTATATATACATATATATGTATATATGCCAATGTAGGTTCAAGTTTACTTGATGGAGAATTTCTACATGCAAGTTACAGATCAACAGGTGTCGTAAGGCAGATCCATGTTTCTGAAATGATATCAAAATAGCCTGGGCATTTTTTCCCTGGCTAAAGTTGCATGAGATATATATATTTTTTGCATGTCAAATAATTCTAAAAGAATACTGAATAATACTGGTTTACTTGTAAAGTAATGCATACAATTAAGTTAAAAATTCCTTACCAATGTTAAAAAATATAAAGGAATGCATTTGAGCCAGTGTTACTGAGCCAGCTTCACTCCTATGTATAACTGTGCCACGTAATATTTCTCAATTCTTTTCACTCACATACCTCTGCTTTACTCTTAGATAAGGTTGGCTAAGCGACTCATAAATTATTCTCCCATATAAACTGTAGACAAAGTTTGTTAAGTTTATCTAAATACGAAATTGGATGTGTCAGTAGATTGCAACACCGCTATGGATTAATTTGAGGACAACTGATTCATTAATAATAGGAAGCCATTTCTTCTAAAAGTATGGAACATCTCTTGAAAAGTTAAGACCTTCTTTTAAACCCTTAATTATATCCATATTTTTTCCATATTGTACCCAAGATAAAGTAAATTTCTATATGAATTTAAATTTTTATTGTTAGTGTGATTGGGTCCATTTTGTATTATATTTTGTAGTTGGTATCAAGAACTCGAAAGGTCAGTTGGTTTTTTTAATGAGTTACCAAAGATTGTGATTTCATGAACTAACTAACATGGTTTTTCACGGTTGGTATATTTATAATAAGCCAAGAAAAAATATTTTGCTATTGGGAGAAAGTTATTTTGGGTGTTGTTTGGTTTGTATCTAGTTTTGAACCTCAAATAGTAACACTGACTCTATTGGTTGAATTAATTGAATAACTGCTAGTGGGTGATTCTCAAGTTATCTTTGTAAGAAAATAATGTACTAAACCTCAAAAAAATAATCTAGTAGATCTGTTTTAGTTGCCCAGATATTTTAGACAAGTTCTATTGGATATAATTATTTGAAATCTTTACTGAATTGTGTAGAGGTCTTAAGTCTAATTAGTGATAAATCCTACTAACTTAAGATAAGTAAACATCTTTAATGTAGGGTTCCCAATGTACACACTAGCTTTTTACTGAAGTCTTGGTACAGAGCTCATCTGTCTATATTTTAGTAGAACCTTTCTGATTTATTTTGTCTTTAACTTTTCCCATGTATGTATCTCTTTATAGTTTGTTGAATGGGTAACAATGATTTTCCCCGCCACAGTTACCACAGAATGGGGACAGTTCGATGAACAGAGATTATATGAAGACTAATAAACAAATAGCTAAGATATAAGATCAATCGTAAAATGAGATCCAGAGAAATTGGGTACAGAGAATCAATACTAGAAATTCATTAGGTCAGTATTTGAAAACTTGTTGGAAGGCCTTATAGTAGAATCTGCATTTAAATGTACAACAGTGAAATCTGAATGATTTAAGGACCCAAATATCACTCCCTTGACTCAACAAGGTACCGTAATACACAGGGTCGCGCTGAGGCGTGACAGGAAGGGAGAGTACTTTCCTGCAGTCCAAACTATACCAGTTCACCATTCTATGTGGATATGGAAAATGCTAATTTGAAATGTGTATAGAAATAAGATAACATATGAGACAAGGCAAATGCCAAAAGAGCATTTGCTCTCATTCCCCTTCATTTTCCTAGCATTTCCTGTGTCCTCCATTGCATCCATATTGTCCTTATGGGAGGTGTCATATTTTTGTATAAGCAGGTTACCTTAGCGGAAATGGATGGAAAAATGGGGAAAAATGGGCACCTGACTCAGCCTTTCTTTTAGAATAATACTTTTTTTTTTTTCCTCTAGGATCTGTGGACTCAGAATTGTAAAAGATTCAAAGCAGTCTCTCAGGTAGCTAAAGCTAGAAAAATACAGCTATTAGAGGCCATGTGGAGAAAGTAGGTCGATGTTGTGAGCAAAAGGACCAGTGCCAACACACGGTGGGAGGGGCTCTGCTCCCCGGGAGCGGCTCTAGGCCAAAGGAGCATATGCAAACTTCTGATCCCAGAGAATGGAATCCCCATCTGTTCCCGGACCGGCATCCAAAATCACCAGTGAAAGAAAGTCTTAATGAATTGTATCCCTTTCCATTAAGCCACCAGGAGTACATCAGAATGTACTTCCAGTTTAATAAAAATAAAAACTCTTCCGTGCTTTCTCCTCCAACAAAGGCTTCGCAACAAATTTAGGATGATCGAATGTGTAAGAACAAATGTGGAAGGTCTCAGGTGGCCCTTTTTCTTTGAAGCAATATTGCCGTCAGTCGAAGTAGAGTCAGCAGGGAGCTAATGCTGATATGGGATTAAAAGCATCATTCCCTACTGGGTAATCAATGGGTTTTAGGCCAAGTTATGGCCTTGCAGTGTTCTTCTGGCTGAAAGTGCTGCACTTGAAAGAACCAGGAGAGCTTAGTTGTAAGTTGCACTACATATGATACATAGATAAAGAAAATCCTTACAAGGAGACTTTTAGGATTGCCTGGCTTTTCCTAATTTAATACTTGAAAGCACTTAGAGGCCATATTGACAATTAACAAGATGGAATAGGAATGAACCCAATGCTTAATAGTAGTTTCCTATTAAATTCTATTAGATCTAGTGAGTATTTCAGTTAAATCAGTATTATAATATTATGAAGGACAATTGGAATAACTTTCCATGGATAGAAATCTTGGAGGGGGAGAAACCAATTTATTGATAGGAAGAAAAACAGCTTCTTACCGGGAAGTTTCACCAGCATATGTGAAACTGCATTTAGTATTTTCTTCTAAAATCTCACTATTTTTGAAGGGGGGGTGGGAGTCAGGATTAAGTTATTTCCTGGCTTTAAATGACTTTCTTAATTTAGGTTTTCATAATTAATATAGATCAAAACTGTTCCAAATCTATTTAACCTTTTAAAATGCTCACCTAAACCTCTATCATAGTTATCTAGTAACAAAATGGAATATATTTATCTTTAATACATATGATAATAATTGACTCAAATTTGCATGTGAAGAAAATAGCAAATAGTATGAATTCTTGTCAGGCTTAACATTTAAAGTAATACTAGTTTTCTATGTGTCAGAAAATCTTATGCAGTTGAATTTTTTTTATTGTTGTTCAAGTGCAGTTGTCTCCATTTTCATCCCACTATGCCCCACCCCCCGCCCCACTCATTCCCACCTCCCATCCTCAAACCTACCCCCTTTGGCTTTGTCCATGTGTTCTTTGATGGTTCTTCCCCTACTACCCCCTCTGCCCCCTCCTCTCTGGTTACTGTCAGATTGTTCTTTACTTCAATCAGAGCTACCATTGATGGATGAAAGTTGACCATATGGGTCATGTGCTTTCTCTATTTTACTTCATGTACATTGTTTAATTCCCACAAGCTTAGCAAGTACTATATTATTCCCATTTTACAGAACAGAAAAAATGTGAAGTCACAAAGTACTTTACAAAGCACTATGTCTAAAAGCAATTTTTAGTAATTGCTTTAAATACACTATGTGGTAGGGGCTCCGGATTAAATAACGAATAAGATATGGTCCTTTCCATTAAGGAGTTTGTCCCCTGAGTCGCACAGTATGTGTCACTGGCAAAAATTGAGCCTAGTGTCCATCACTGACAGCTTTGAACTTCTGCCCCAGGTTATACTATCACCCTCCCACTTCCTCCTCAGCCCCTCCAACAACAACCAAAAAATAAAACACAAGGTGTGACTTGAAATCAGACCTAATTATAAGGGGAGATTTCTCATTTTGCTACACCAGTACATGGGATTCTTTTGTTTCAAGAGGATAAAATGTGAGCAGTGAGGCCAATGAGCTGAAAATCTTCCGTCTGATTAGATGAGCAGAATACACAGGACCTCTGATAAATGGGAATAAAAGGCATCAGATCATTTCCTGTCTGAGCACATTTTCTAAAATCTCTTTCTCATAAGTTCTTAACCTGGTGTTTGCAATTCAAAAGGCATCATGGTCTTGTAGACCTTTTCCAATTACAATTCTCATTTTGGGTCTCTGATTCATAAAAAAAACCTTCCTTTTTATTTCCTGCCTGATTCCCCATCATCTCCAAATTACCTGTAAGGGGTTATGTCATTTAATAGCCTAGATTCTTTCTGAAGTGAATTTTCTTTGTGATCTCTTGTTAATTTTTTCCCTTAGCTCAAATCCCATTTATTACAAATGTTCCAAAAGTGGAAAAGCTTTCTGAAAGAGCCTGGAGAGGATCATTTTCATACAGATACAATGGCTAAAGGGAAGAAAACTCGGGGCCTCGTTTGGTTGCCTCTGATTCGATGGATATGGTCTACTTAGCTGTAATTTATGTAACTGCTTGTAAAGCTGGTATAAACCCAAACACCATGAAATGAAACTCAAATATGCACAGTGCTGTGACTCCAACTGTGCTCTGCTTCTAAAAATGTCTTCGGTGTGGATTATACCACGAACATTAAAGCAAAGGCGATTTTTTAAAAATGCACTAGCTTCTATTTATTGAAAGCTTAGTATGTGTCAAACTAATTTTTTATGTTGTATATTGATTAATTTAATCTTTGAAAAATTCTAAGAGATAGAAGTTATTTGTATCCTTATTTCATAAATGAAGACAATGAGAAGAAAAGGAATTAGATAACTTGCCAGCTTCTCATAGTTAGAAAGTTAGACAATTAACATTAAATTTACAGAAATCCTCATCATGTGATACTAACATTTCAAAAAACTGTTCTGTGGCCCAGTATGAGACCAAATCTAAAGTCTGTTGAGGACATGTCTAGGGGCCATCTGCTTTGACTATTTGGCTGAAATAACTGCCAGCCTCTAATGTATCAGCCCAACCAGATGTCTGGTTTGCCAGTACAGAAAATGCACTGATTTTAATTAACCTACTATTTCATCCACTTATTTCTTAATTTATTCAGGACATAAGTATGAGCTTGGCATTTAAGAAAGCATTGCCTTGCATTATTAAATTTAATTTAATACTACTTAATCTTTCTCCTACATTTTAAGACTTTTAATTGCCCATTATTTTTTTTAATTTTATTGTACCAAAAATAAAATCTACCCTTTTGAACAACCCAGAATCTGTTCCCTCTGCACGCAAGTGCTTTAGATGGATGACCTTCGTTACTTAACTGGAACTACATCACTTAATAAATTCCTTCGTAAAAATTAATCTGGCCTTTAGATATTTTGAGACATAAGAACTTCTAGAAAATTTTATTCTTTAAATTTAGAAAATGTTGTGACAGCTCTCTTCAAAATGCTCCCCATGTAAAGATAGATAAGATTCTTATCCCTGGCCTTTTTCTTCTACAAACTACAGTTTTTAAAATAATGTAAAAGTTTACACTGGTGATTACCTTAGTCAAGAGATACATTATTGGCCTGATATATTTTTCATGGGAGCCATTTAATTCATTTTTGGTTTAAAAAATAGGAAAGGAAATTATTAATGATGGTACCAATCCATTCTATTTTCAAGATTTTATTTATTTATTTATTTTTATAGAGAGGGGAAGGGAAGGAGAAAGAGAGGGAGAGAAACATCAGTGTGTGGTTGCCCGTCATATGCTCCCAACTGGGGACCTGGCCCACAACCCAGTCATGTGCCCTAGACTGGGAATCGAACCAACAATCTTTTGGTTTGCAGCCCGACACTCAATCCACTGAGCCACACCAGCCAGGGCTCCATTCTATTTTCAGATGGCTGCATTGTGACTTGGGACAGTTCTGTGTGCTGATAGGAAAAAGTCCCTGTTCCTTTGTCACTATGCCTGCATGCCATACACACACATGCACTTGCAAATGCACATGTGGATAATACACACAGATAACACTTTATATATATTCAGTGATAGCTCTTTCCACTTTGTGTGGGCATGTCCGTGTAGAAGCACATAGGCACATAGGTGAACAGTTAATGGAATCATAACTATGCATTAAATGGTGTTCAGTAAGTTAAAGAACGTTGCATTTTACAAATCATAAGCCACATCTAAATCATATATTTGGTTAAGTAGAAAATGTCCTATGGCTCACCTCTTTCCTTTCTTCTCCCGTACAGCCTCCAGTGTTTGTCTTACAGTGCATTTCCTCTGCAGCCCTTCACTGTGAAGTCACATTGCCACTCTGCAAGCACATGGAATGAGAGAAAAGCAAAATAGCAATGACTGTAATTTTAAAATTTTGGCTTCCCCAAGCCTGTCTCCAAGAACCGTAATTAATGGGATACATCTGTTAGATTCTCTCAGAGGTAAAAAGAGGATCTAATTGAAATCTTTCAAAGCAGGTTTACAAGTGAAATGGAAAGGATATTGGCTTTTATCTCCAAGCCCCCACCTTTACACAGTCACAGATTATTAATGTCTCATTAAAATGTTGTAAACCTTCATGCTAATATGATTGATTTAGGCCAATAGTGACAATTGACTCTTTAATTTGTAATGTTTAAAAGAATTTCTTTACCAAAATAAGAAGCTATGGCTTCTGAAATGATTCTGTAACTAGTAATAGTCATTCTGTGATTCACAAGAACTTCTGGATCAGCACACATAAATTTAAGACAAAAGCAATATTTCTTATTCTAATAAGTAACAAGTTGGTTCTCTAATAAAATTGTACCTAGGTGAGTTAAGCTAACCTATTCTTCTCTCACACTAACTGTGTCTGGCAACAATTTTTTTAAATTTTATTTAATTTATTTATTTTTTAATTTTATTTTTAATTTTTATTCAGTTACAATTGTCTGCATTTATCCCCATCCCTCCACCCCACCCCAGCGAATCCCACCTCCCTCCCCCACCTCTCCCCTCCCCCTTGATTTTGTCCATGAGTCCTTTATAGTAGCTCCTGTAGACCCCTCTCCCCACTATCCCCACAACACTTTTTAAACATGGTGAACAACGCAGGTAAGGATCTGTTTCAATTAGGAAAGACATACCTGTTTTTTCAACTCCCCACCCCCCACTCTTCCATCGCTATTTCCTCTTCCTCCCTTTTTTCCACTTCCTTCTGCTGCAAAATAAGATAGATAATCTGATTTCTCAGCTCGACTTACATTATCTTTTTGAAGAATCTTTACCTGTTGCTGACTGATTATTTTGCACTGATTGAAATCTCTCATACCCAAGAGGTGCTTTCATCAAAGAAATCACATGCAGTTAACTATAGGATTCATTTACTTAATGTATTTACTGAGAATCAACTTTCTCTGATGATCAGGCTTCAATGTACAGTATAAGAGAGACCTAACCTTTCTCAACAAGAAGCTTATCTTCATAATTATTTAGTTTATTGTCTAATATTCATATGTCTTTTTTTGACCTGTGGCTTGTTTTTAGGTATATTTCCAATTCTTCAAATATATGGAAAATTTTAGTTATTTCTTTGTCATTGATTTCTAGCTTAATTTCATTGCAGTCAGAAGGTCGACCCTCTCTGATTTTAATGTTTTAAAAATTCATTTATCCAGAATATGGTCCACTTGGTAAATATCCCTGTATACTTGAAAGGAATGCCTCAGTATACAAGTGTTTTGAACGATGTTAAATGTATTTCATTTAGGTCAAGTTTATTAACATTGTTTTTCATATTTTCATGTCTTTTACCCTTGATTTGTTTTACTTGTTAGGTCAGTTATTGAAGGAGGCATATTAAGTCCCTTACTTGATTACTGTGAATTTCTTCTTGTGCTTCTATCTTTTTTTCTTTATTTAATTTGAGACTCTCTTGCTAGGTCTGTATAAATTTAGAATTATAACCCCCTAATGAATTTAACCTTTTATTATTATAAAACATCCTCATTATTATTTTTTTAGAATGAAAATGCCATTTTATTTAGTTTGGGAACTTTCCTCTCTCACCTTCAGCCCATCAATTTGCAATACGTGGTTTATTAATCAGTCAGGACTATCCAACCAGTTTCCTGGCCAAGCCTTGCTTTCATGAGACATTCCGGCTGAAGGAGGCCTCTCTAGAGCTAGAAACTTTTATGACAGAAGTTTGTGTTAAGAATATTGAATTGTAATAATAATGTCTTGTCTTCAATTATTAGATTTACCTTAGAAAGGAAATTGATATCATCTAACTATATTGATGATGGCATACCCTGGATTTATAAAGGAACTTTCAACCTAATTAACTCTTTGAGAACCGTCAACAGAGGACAACATACTCAATAATTCAAATAAATTTACTTCAATAATTTCTATGCCTTTCTTAAGTCAACCATTTAAAAAAATGAGATGAAAAATTGTCTACTTAACCTGATATCAATATATTGGGTTATATAAATATACAATATATTTATATCAATATACAATATATTTATATCAATATATCAATATATTAACATGGTTAAACCAGTTTTTTTTTGGTTAATGGTACATATTAACTTCTTGTCTTGTGAAATTTTTCTTTGTCTTCCGGTTTCCTCTGTGTCTCTTACATGCATAATATAGTTGGATTTTAGTTAAATTTAAACCATCTTCTCTTTAATTGATTAGTCCATTTGCATATGGTGCAACCGCTATTGTATTGGGCTTAAATCTACATTTTATAATTTTCTATCTTGCCCTGAGCTAAATTTTTCTTTCTTTTCTTGCCTTCTTTTATGTTGATTAAATTTCATTACCTTAATTTTCCTTTCTTTGCTTGATGGTTATTTGTCATCCTGACTTTTGTGGTTATTTTAGAAGTTACATTATGAATTTTGACTTATCAATTTTTATATAAATTCATACTTTAGTTATTTAGTGATTGTGATGTGATTTTAAAACATTCATGGAAATTAAGAACTATCTGACAGTACCCAGAAAGGGGAGGGGATAATGGGGAATGAGGGGAAGAGTTTTCAGGAACAACTATAAAGGACACAGGGACAAAACCAAGGGGGGTGGAAGCAAGGGAAGGAGGTGGGGATGTCTGGGGTGGGGGGCAGTGCTGGGGAGTAAATGCAGACAACTGTAATTGAACAACAATAAAATAACTTCAAAACTCTTAAAGATACATTTAATATCCTCATATAATAATTTATTACTTATATATAGGTATTTTCCTATGTCTCAGGTATATTTTAGTAAATTTGTTGGGGATTTCATGTTAATGTGTAACACAGCTATCATTTTAGTATAAAATCGTTGAGTGTTAAGATAGATTATTTAAGTTAAGCATAAGATATCTTTATTTGAGAATAAATTAATAATATATAAATTGTTGTAAAAGTCAGGATTAAATCTAGCTTTTATTTGTCTCTTAGCTGGGCACTGTGAGCTCTGTTTAATAATTGTCAAATATTCAAAACATTACTTTAATTTTTAGTTTTTCATATGAATGTTTATCCTGTCAACAGTTTCAAGTCTTTTTAAAATAAAAAGACAATCCCAATGATATTTAAACTTCAATAAAAATGATTATAAGTATAATTTTGAAGATTATGATAGAAAGTATTTTTATCTGATTATAAAGAATAATTTTTAAAAGTGCTCTCAGTTGGAAAAAAACAACTTTGACTTATAAGAATTTGGTTATTAACCCATAACTTTCAACTAGGCTGAGAATAGAAAATGCCCGGAAGTATTACCAGGTACTCTGGCATAAGTTGAAGGCATAGTTTTTCATTTACTCTAAAATATTACCCTAATACAATATTAGTTGTGGAGAAAGGCAACGGTGAGTGTAGCAGATGCTGCTGTTGCTCAGCCCGTGTCTTCACTACCTCACCATTTCGGTGTATTTCTGCAGACTTCCGTAGCTAGCATCTTTGCCTGAAGGCGAGTCTCTGCCTGTTAAAATCTAAATACTTTTGTGCACACAAACTTAGTGTCACAGAAGTAACGGCTCACCAAAACAGCCCTCTACCAATAATTGATCTGAGTTGGTGTGTAAATACCCCAACTCCTTCACCCATCATTGGTAATGACTTTGAAACCTCCCCAAGGTTGTTTAAGCTCCAGTTGCCCACAGAGATAACTTGTTTGATAATGTACCCTTCCTGGGCTCATTCCCCTCACTGTCTTGATGTCCACTTTATTACTTTTGTTTCCTGGGATACCTCAGAAGTAAACCACTGACTTCTGATTCATTTCCTAGGTGTCAGCTTCTAGGGAAACCCAAATTAAAACAACTGATACCAGAAGTGGTTTTAGAAAGCAGATACTCAGGATAAAATTTTGAAATTGGATCATTCATTGGCCACAGGCTTCTAGGGCCCCATTTACTGGTAACGATAGCCCTGAAAATGCTGCAGCATCACAATGAACAAGACCCTTTTCTGTGGTGAATGAGGACGGACTTGTGCAGTAACTTTAGAGATACGGGGACAGTGATTATTGTAGGACTTATAGATTTTTTTGGTCACTAAGTAATTTTTTAAAAATCTGAAGATCAAGTTAACTGATAACATTGTTAAAACAAGGTACGACAAGGCAAGCCTCAAGGCTATAGCAATATTAAAGTGGCTCTCACCTCCTTCAGCCAGACAGCACACTGTTCCAAAAATCAGACCCAGAGTATGAATGTGAGAAAAATGAAATCATACATTTATTAAGAAAGCTAAATTCACATCCTGAAAAATTCTCTAACTGAAGTCAGAGCGTGTTAAGAAAAGAGTGAAACTTTGAGACCTTAGATGAGATAGCTAGGTAGAATATTTGAGAGCTTTAAGCCACAAGATTCTCCAGAACACCTAGGGCTAGCAGAAGAGGCACTCTCCTTATCAGGCAACAAAAGCATCCCTTTTGCTGGAACCCATGCAAAGACTTTACCTGAGGCTGATGTCTCACGCAGTCATGTGTTTTTCTCCTTTACTGCTTCTTCTAATATCCTTTCTTGCTTCTACGCCAGTAACTATGATTATAACTCAGCATGGCCCAACTCAGGAATTACTATCCCTATCATATCAGTTATCTGCTGCTCATAAGAAATTGCTACAAACTCAGCAGAGAAATTGATGCAAACTTAGCAGCTTAAAACAACAGACAATGTCATAGTTTTTGTGAGTCAGTCTAGACACAACTTAGCTGGAATAGCTTCTTTTTTTTTTTTTAGAAAGATAATATATTTACTTTAAAAAAGCAATCACTTGAAAATTATATGTAGTTTAGGACATCCTTTTTTTTAATTTTTATTTTTATTCAAGTACAGTTATATGCCTTTTTAGTTCCTTACATACCTACTGTCAAAGTGCCAGCCAGGGCTTCCATCTTATCTGATACTTAACGGAGGAAGAAACTTCTTCCAAGTTCATGTAGTTGTGGCCAGCATTTTTATCTGGTGGACATGGTTTCCTAAGGATATTGCCTGGCTCATACAGTAAAAATAATAACAACAATCACAACAGCACACACACAATGCAAAAACTATAAAAAACAGGTGATCAAAAGGCTGATAGCAGCTACAACAATGCAAAATCATATTCATATACCAACATCCAGGTAGCGTATTTGAGAAGAATCTCATCCTCTTCAGGAGTATTTTATAAACAAAGCAAGTATACACAATACCAAATACCATAATATTTTCTCAAAGAGATCTTAAGAAACTTACCAGGACCAACTTCTATACTGTGAAAGCTATTAGATACAGATCCTGGGCCAACAAAGTACTAGGGAACCCAAGATGTCATTGTGGACCTCCAGTCAGTACACAAGTATATCACAGCCAGGCTATAGATGGGATACTGGCCTTCGGTCAACTTGTTGTTGATCCATTGATTCCACAGAGGCCTCACCTCAGGTTCCGGGGCGTTTCTCATTCCATGAAGATAATCTGGATGTGTGTACTTAACTGGCAGAGCTCTTGTACTTGTAACCTGACTGGTGGGTGTGCAATCATGGTAGGAAAGTTCAAAACAAACATCCTCATGCCATGCAGGTGAGTAAATTGAAAGCATTACTGCATCCCAGGTAAAAAAGTAGAATGGTAGAGACCTCAATGCAGGGGTGATGGTTGTTATTAAAAAAAAAAAAAGATGGAGTATTGCCAATGGTAGCAAGTAGTACACACTTAACCCCACTTATTTCCAACTTCCAATTGCAGCTACTCTGGCAAATGTGTGACTTTACCAAAGAGATCAATACAGCCTTGAGCATTTGATATACAGTTACTGACCTGACAAACGTGTTTTTCTCCAAAACTAATCAAGAAAGAGGATTAGAAGCTTACACAGACCTGGAGTAGAAGGTACTATATGAGGGCTGTCCCGAAAGTATGTAATATGAAAAACAGAGACATTTATTGAAGAAGATGCAAGATACAAACACATTGTAATAGGACAATGATACCTCAGTCCCCCTGAAAGTAAATACCTTGGGACCTCACACACTTCTCCCAATCGCCATCAGCTGCCTCATTGTATTTTCCTGAATTTCATTGACAGTCTGAAATCTCATTCCTTTCAAAGGTGATTTTAGTTTTAGGAAAAGCCAGAAGTTGCAGGGCACCAAATCTGGGCTGCAGGGGGCCTGAGTCACCTGGGTGATTCCATGGTTTGCCAAAAAATTCTGTACAAGACATGATGCATGAGCAGGCGCATTGTCATGATGAAGCTGCCAATCACCAGTTGCCCAGAGCTGTGACCTTCCGAATCATCTGAATAGTTTCCATAGAGGAATGTTCAAGCTTAACACAATATTAGATGCAGATTCATTGCTCTATTTACTCAGGCATTTTGAATGTGATGGCCACATAGTACACATGCTCACCGACGGGTGTGCATCTCTACCACCCCCACTGGCTAATACAGTGAAGTCATCATTGTTCATGCATGCACATTCCAGCCCACTCTCCTTGGCTGCCAGGTTACATCAATGTAGCACAAACCATTCTCTTTATATTAACGTTGGCTGGACTTGTTCTGGACAGACCTCATACATTCATGGTCTTGCCTCAAAACATTAAATCTACTGATTTTAGTCACATATAGCCAGGATGAATCCAGGTCACTTGACTCTTACATAGAATACATAGCTGGTTCCCTCCATTAATGTCATCGTATTAATTGGATCTAGTGAGTAGGAAGTGCCAAGTACTTTGGATGTCATATGCTCCAGAGAGTGGGGGGGAAAGCCCATAATTCAAAACTTAGATTTAAAGGTCTTGCAGATGAGCAAAAATTTTTGAGATCTAGCAAACTGAAGTATATAAGGACATTTCTACCAAATTACAGAATGAGTTATTGTAGCCTGAGCCTATAGCTATCAATAGTCACTCTACTTGGTAGGCTCATTGGGATTTTGAAGACAGCACATTAAAGCCTTGGTAACACTGGTCTTATCCATTTATTGGGTGATCAGAAAGTTGTCAGTTTTGAGGAGACCCAGGGAAAGACAGCATTCTGCAGCACTTCCGAGCTGTCGTAGAAGCATTTTTATGGTTCTGTGGCAGCCTGAATGGTGTCTATATGGTTAAGTAGATTCCATGGAGCTAAAGGTGACTGAGTCTAAAGAAAGGTATCGTACGGGATCTCTAGCATAGAAGATATTTGAAGCAGGGAACTATGAACCATTAAAAAATCAATTTCTGGCACTTACTGGGCCCTAACATAGCCTGAGAACCTAGTGTCTCTCTATGAAGGGCCAGGATTGCACCTGGTGCTACTCATCACAAACTGGGAATTATCAACCTAACAAATAATAAAGTTGTATAGACACAATAGAAATTCATCAGATGATGAAAATAACAGATTCAAGATTAGGCGTGAAGCAAGTCAGAGGCCACAATAATTTACCAAACAACTGGCCCAGACTCCCAGTTCTAATTCTTTTGTTTCAACGTCTCTTCTTTAGCTCACATTTATAAGCTGGTGTGGAATTCCCTGTTCTCAGCTTGTGTACATAAAGATGGTCCAGTTTCATGGAGAGGTTAGTTGTTGTGAATCAAAATACTGAAGTTAGCCAAAAATGGGCTGTCCCGGGGCTGGCCTCAAAACACTGAATTGAAGGGAAATCCTCCTAATGGACAAGAGCTTTGAGCAATGCTCTAGGTCATCAGTTCGATGTGGAAGATGCCTGTTCTGTGGGCTGTGGGATTAACAAATTCCTGGGCAGAGGCGAATGTCCTAGTTTGTGGGTCAGGAACCCAAAAAGAACAAGATTGTGAGAGAAATTTGAGGGATAACATGTAGACTATTCTATGAGAAAGTGAACAAAGTGTGAGGATCTTTGTCTCTCATGACAATGTCCATGAAGCACATCCGTCACAGAGAAAGTGTTGATGACTAGGCAGATGAAAAGTCTCATAGAGCGGTGGTCAGGCACCCTCAGACTCCGTCACCCCGATGCTTGCGTTATAATCCCATGAATGAAGTTCCCGGAGTGGCAGAGAAGAGGCTGTGTGTCAGACTTCCGCTATGGGCTCCTTCCTCATTAAAACTGACCTAGCTACTGCTGCTACTGAATGCATGACCTCCCAGCAGCATAGCCTGATGCTACCCCTTGGTATCATAATGGTTATCAACTTATCGTCTCTAAGCTCCTAGGTCACCAGTCTTTGCCCTGCTCTGCAATACTGGAAATTAACCCAATTACTATGTCTGTTTTGCTAGCTTGTGCAACGCTAAGCTTTGTAAATAGGGGGGCGGGGTGGGGGCTGGAAGGTCCCTGCAAGGTTATAGTAAGAGGAAGGAGGCCTCTCTCATTGTCACTGGTATACTTTTATTTTCCGATGATATGGCTGCCAGGAAATCAATGTGCCAGAGGCCTGGTGGCAAACACTCTCTGGCAGTTTCTTAACTGCCATACAAGCTTTTCCTACCTAACAGTTCAGGTCCATGTCCCCTAACAAATTTCTTCTCTACTGATCCTCAGCAAGGTTGTATGGCAATCACACTTTGTCTAATGAGGTCTGAATCTTAGCCTGGGGGATAGTGTTTCTTCTAAGTTCTTTGCTCTTTTCTCCCTCACTCCCTCTCAGCCCCCTGTGTGGTAGCAAGTCCTCTTTTACCCTTTCTTGTAATTAATACTACTTTACATTAAACTTTCCTTGTATAAATAACAAGAGATTTTTGTGTCCTACTGGGTCCTGATTAGTACACATACCGTCTTTTAAAGAAAGCAACCACATGTTTCTTTTTCCAGCTAAGCACGTTAGCCCTTTTCCAGAGTGGAAGACCAATAGTTCATCCTTACTGGGACTCTTACATTTTCCTGATTCAGGTTTGTTTTTCCTCTTTGCAATGCCTTAGGCCACATCACTCAAAAAATGTCAGAAATTAAGCAGGTCAGGAAGGTTTAATTCAAGACTATCGCATCAGTGGAAAAGATAGAACTCAACTCCACTCAAACAAGAGGCAGGATAGTTCTTAAACGCTGGGATGAGCTAGAGGAAAAACACTGGCGGATCTTGGGGGAGGTTGGTCCACGCGATCAGGTCACCTGTGTCTGCTAATTGGTGTTTAGCTCAAGGGAGCTCGACTCCTACCCTCCCACAAACACTAGGACAAAAAAACGCCATTTCCCCGGACGATTGCATTTCAGAGGAATGGTTCCCAGGACCTTCATTTTAGAAAGACAGCCCTGCATTGTAACACTGGCAAAGGGTCTAGAGAAGATTCACATCTCAAAGACGCAGAGAAAGATTTTTAAATTACAGCTTTTCTAAAGTAAATGCTCTAAGAAAAGGGAGGTCAGGGACCTATAGTCAGGAAGAAACCTGCCCAAAGTGCCGTCAAGCTGAGGGGAATGTTAACACTGTCCTGTTCAGGGCTCCCAGAGTGACTGACGTTTTGTCAGTGGATCCCACATAGTATAACCTTGGACTGAAGAACCCGTTTTACAGAAAATGAGGTGAACCATGCACACGAGAGCATGGGCTCTCTAGTCTCAAACATTCCTCATCACTTAGAAGCTGTCAACCTGACGGAATGTTAATGCAGCCTCGTACGGACAGAGTGGACACACCAGCTCGGGGACGACGCCAGCCACGCGTGGGTGACCACTGTCCTCCGAACTGTGGAGCACAGTTGAACCAGAGGACATTACCTGGTGTGATGGATCTGATAGAATAAATAAATTTATGGAACAGAGGATAGAAACTGCGATTCTCCTTACCACACATCAAGCTGCTCAAAATAGGATTTCGTGCTTCCCGCGCCTGTAACTTTAAGCCCAGCTGAACCAGGCGTCCTGGTCCCCGGAGCGGGATTCGTGTAATAGTAAACATGGTAAAGGTTCCAGAATACCTGTTTGCAGGCCTGCTCCCTGATCATGTTGGGCTTCTACTGACTGAAGAGCAGAGAGCAAAGCAAACGAAATATCACTATGCTGGCCGGTATAGTAGCATCTGATAACATGAGGAGATGGGACGGCTGCTATGTGATAGAGGTAGGGAGAATGATGCCTAGAGTTCACGGTATTCCCTGGGCCATCTCCTGGTGCCTTCACGCTGAGTGGTATTTATGAATGGGTCATTAGGACGCATAGCTATGTTATCCAGGACACAGATTCCTGAGGGGTGAAGGCATGTGTTTACCTACTGAGTAAGCATCCCCTATCAGTAAAAAGGCTGACTGGGAGTAAAAGGAACGGAGAAAATGGTTGAGGGTTATGGTACGGGGTCAGTTTGTCCCACTTATCCTTCCATCATACTTTTTTAAATGAACCTGTGGCCCCCACACGAAGACACAGAGATAACACTGGGATTCTGAGTAAATTTCGCATGGGGCACAGGAAGGCCCGGCCAGGGCAGGTAAACTGCTGCTGATGCACTTCCCGGTGTCCCACCGATAAGCGTATGGACTTTATCAGTGTATACTAATTGATTTCCAGCTGCAGTCATTAGTATCTCTTTGTCTAGGGGCTTCTGTGGAAACTATCCCTGCCCAGCTACACAGAAGGAAGGGACCGAAAAATAACACTTCTAGGGTCAGTCCTCAGCCACTGACTCAGAGAGTTCATGAAAAAATACCCCAGCTCCCTTGGTCCTGACAGAAAACCTCTCTGAGCCCTGTAACGGATACTGTTTCCCAGAAGTCTCCTTGTCTGCAGTGGACACTGCTGAACTGAGTGGTCATATCAGGGTCTGTTTTCGGGGGAATCCAAATTACACCAGCCAGGCTTTGAGACCAGACTGACTGGGGTGCTGAGCTTCCTTTGCGCACGTCTGTCATTCCTTCTTCCTCTCCTCCTTCTTGATTTTCCTCCTCACTTTGCAAAACAGATGTATGGCAGAACATACTTCATTTTTGTAATTTCATAGTGATAAATTCTTTATAACATTGGCTAGATATTTTTTAATTTGTTACTTAGCCTCCAATATTTTCAATTTCCTCACCTGTAAAATAGTTTAGTTGTATTCATTTTAAGAATATTTATGAGGTATAAGTAGATTAAGCCGCTGGTTCTGTATCTGACATATACTGGACTTGCTTTAAAGAGTCGATATTTACTTAATGATAAATGTCTTGCTTTAAAAAATTGAAGTTTAGAGAAAGGTATTTCATATTCATGCATAATAATACATACAGTTAATATTAATTGTGTAGTTTTACACAATAATTTACATAGTATATGCAAAAAATAACACAGTTGGTATTAGAATACATTCACTAGAAGACATGTATTTGCATGTTGATAGCAGCCGTATTTATAATAACACTAAGTGAAACTACCCAAATGATCGTTAAGGGTGGCTAAACAAATTGTAGAATAGTTGTTGAAGTGGCAATAAAATTCCCAACATACAACTATTAGCAACAATCTGGATTATTCCCACAAAAGTAACTTTGAGTACTTTGGGTAAAAGAAGCTAGTCACAAATAATTTGCATACTGTCTCTTTATTCCACACACATAAAATGCAAATTAAGCAATACTAATCTACGCTGTCAGGAATCAGAATAGTAATAACTTCGGGAGGCAAGTTGAGAAAAGAAGAGGTCATAATGAAGGTTTTTGGTACATCAACAGTGTTCTGTTTTTTGACCTAGGTATAGGCTGTCCCAGGGTGTTCAGTTTGAAAACTTAGTGAGCTCCACACTGAAGATATGTGTACTTGTGTGTATGTGTATGTGTGGATATTAATAAAAAGTTATGGAAAACTAGATAGAGTTAAAACCAGAAATATTATTCTAGAAGTTATTTGGCATAGCCAGGTTTTACAAACAGTAGAGTCCCTTATTTAAACACATAAAAAATATTTCCTTTGACATTTATCATGATTTCAACTGAAATACTTTATTACTGTCAGGTAATTGACTTCATTTCTTAGGTAGGTCTGTGGTATTTGAAACCCCAACATCCATACAATATGCATCAGAATACTTGTTTTTAACTCAGTTAAAATTCATGACAAGCTTGACAGATTCTGACTCAAACATTAAATATATCCTTCAAATTAATTTTCCTGATATTACTTTGAAGTGCTTCGAAATTGGCTTTCGACTTTTTAATTTTATTACATAAATCATAACAGACAGACAATATTTCTTGGATACTTACATTCTCATTATATTCTTTCTTCTTTTGACTTTTTTCTTATAGTTCAGTAAAAAAAAATTTCTTATCCTTCTACTTTAATATCAGATGATAAACTTCATAGTATTTAATATTCTGCCTTGATAGAGATTTGAATGGCTGGAACAATGGGAGAGACGTAAAAGTAGCAGACAATAAAAGATGTTTTTATCCATGTTTTAACATCAAAATCTTAATGATATTACGAAACTTGGTTTAGCATAATTTACTTTATGTTTACGCAAAACATAAAATACACTTACACTTAATCAAATTCTATGTTGACTAATTGACCCCTTCATTCAACATTTATAGAGAAACTACTTTAATAAAACAAATAATTGTACCCTGCTTTCAAAATGCTGGTCATCTAATGGGACTGATATACAGCAAAAATTATACTATGCCTCAGTTGTCTTACCAGAGGTATGAACTACAGGTTTAATGAGTTTTGGGCTAACACTGTTAAACTTTTCTGGGTTAGTAAGTCATAGTTATTTTTATCATATTTTATTTAGATATTTTAGCCAAATCAGTGATTGTATCTGAGTCTGTCTACAATCCTTTACATACCATTAAAAACAATTAGTCACCATGGGAACCCAGCCACCACGCTGTTAGGAAGCACAGACCACATGGAGAGGCCAATGATAGATATTCTGGCCAACAGTTTCAGTTAAAGTCTCAGCTAACAGCCAGAACCACCCACCAGATATGTGAATGAACAAGTCTTTAAATAACTTCCAAACCCAGATTCCCCGCGGCCCCTGCTAAGACATAGTAGAACAAGAATGAGATACTCCCTTGAGTCCTGGAGCCCGGCCCAAACTCCACAATGATGAGTATAATAATTGTTTGTGTGTGTGTGTAAAGGCACAAAGTTTTGAGTAGATTTTTTAAACCTAGCTATAGTAACTAGAATGATTCGTATGACTATGAGGGGCAAAGTAACTCTGAAATGAAATTCTGAAGTATCTCTTGAAAAAGCAGATTATCGTAAAGCAATATAAGATAAGCACATGAATCTCTATAGTATAAAGCCTGACAATTTTTTAAATCTGCAATCATAAAGGCACCATGGCCATGATGGTTATTAGGATGAGACAGGAAAGGCACCAATGTCAGACTCAGGAAATACTTGTTGGAAAAGGTGGCGTTTGAGATGTACTTTGTACCATTTATTTCCAGGAAAATTATGTGCTTTTATTCTACACAAAATTTGTACTTTAATGGTAATTTAATTTCTTTCATATTGTAGCATAATTCTGACAAATGTAGTTAAAAATTTTTGTTCCCGTTCTCGATACTTTGGCCATAAATGCATATTAAAAAGTGCAGAATGAGAGTCTCTCAGTATATGGGTTCTATAGCAAAACCTGTAGAGTATACAAAGATAAGTAAGATGCATTTGCTTCACATCTTCCACCAGGGCTCAGGAGAAACTCGGGGCACCTGGAAGTGCCTGTACAATTGGATTGGATTCGTATTAGAAAAATTAGCTGCCTGATTGTGTATTTATTACAAACGCCAAGATAACTTAACACAGCAGCTATAACTTGAAGATTTAGCCTACATGTATGAAATACCCCCTACTAGAGTAATTTCTGAGCTGAATACGTAAGGAAGGAGAGAAGTCAAATCTGCTGAGAATTAGAAATATAGATTTTAGTCTTCTCTTTTCAATCTTCCCGTTAAGTGCTTCTCAATTGCTGGTCCCAGTGTGAATGCCTCCAGGAGAATTACCATCTGACTACCAAGACAGAGTAATTATTTTGAATAGACTTACATTTCTAAGGTGTTAATTCACAACTACAATCTTCCAAGTGGACTCTAGGCTACTCAGAACACAAACTGTGAGAGTTTCACAATGCAGGTATTTCTCAAAAACGTCACACACTTCAACCTGAAATCCATAAAGATTGTGTAATGCCTTTTTTAGGCAAAATTTATCCTAAAGAATTTTTGCTTGCTCAAAATTCATCAGATAATTGTTCATTTCTAAACAGCGAATTAAAAGCAGAATTGAGATATCTAAAGAATAATCTTAGGTCCTTTGACATTCAGGTGTAACTCTTTCACTTCTGAGTGAGTGTGTATTCACTGTATTTCCCCCACCCTGTTCTAAAAGCAAAACACCAGGAAACCATTGACCCAATTTGCTCTTTCATGATAATTTGTTGATACTTTATCACTTAAATTGGTTTAATCACACTAAAAACATGTTGGTTTCTCCTTCATTATAAAAGCTAAAACTGAAAAGTTAGCCCACAGTCTCATTCAGGATAGACTTGCTTAAAGCTTTATATCGATTAACAGCTGTATTAACATAGAAACAATTTTTCTCTCTAGATGGTGAATCACTCCAAGGAGAAATGTGATATTTCCTCAAGAGTTAAGAACATACATGTGAATATTTGCCCTATTTGTGATTAATATTAAAAGTTACCTATAATACCCAGTGGTTCTCAACTGGAGCACTTTGCTTCCACCCAAGGGACATTTGGCAATATCGAAGACATTTTAGTTTGTCCTAGCGTAACAGGGTGCAGCCAAGAGGGGGCCCCAAATAGGGATTTGTAATGGGGTCCAGAACTCAAGGTGTCCAGAAAATATTAGAAAAATATATGTAGGATGTCCTCACCCCCACAAGCCTGAGCTGGGGGAAGGGACACATGCAGCAGGGCCATTCAGAGCTGTTTTGTACAGCAACAGCTTTGTGGCTGACCTCTGGCATAGTCATTTAACATATCTCTAACCTTTAACTGGTTTTATAGATATGTTAAATAGTTGTGGCTTTGCTCTGAGCCAGGGATATGGGAGTGACTTCCATCCAAGATGTAACTGGGAAGCAACTCCCCCTGGTTACAGCACCTGTGTGAGAGCTTGGAGAAGATTGGCTCCCTGCCAAGGGGCCACACCTGCCCAGACTTACTATGGCAGCCCAGTAAAGCTGGAAGAACAGGGGATGCTGACAGGTGTAACTGATCGTAAGAGTCAGAAAGGGGGACTGGCAGAGGAAGACTGGCGCTGGGATTTAAACCCAGGCACGGCAGCCTTAGGAGGAAGAGAACCTTTGGCAGAGAAGGGAGAGAGGACCACGCGGCTTTGGCAGAGTGGGGACTCCGTGGTGGAGACACAGCTGCTGGTGCTGGGAGCCTGAATCACGGACTTCTACTCCTTTTCCTGAGATACGGTACCCCGGACTGGGCAGAGGGGGAAGGAAGGACTGTGTGCATCTGTGGGTATTCTAAAGGACTTTAATATTTTAATGAAAACATTAAGTCATTACTCTAAGTCTGTATAACTTTTAAATAAATAATTTCTTTCCTTTTCACCAGCCTCTGGCATTGAGAGACGTCTTTCCTCTGGCAGCGGGCAAGGTGGACCTAGTAGGTTGGGGGGACCCCCAGAGAGGAAAGGGGGGGTACTTTCCATAATAGTATATTGCCCAACCCCCCAGGTCTGTTCTGTAACACGAGTAGAGTGGCATCTGACAGGTAGAGGCCATGAAAACTGCTAAACATCTTACAATATAAGAACAGTCCCCCCAACTCCACCCCCGTCCCAACAAAGAATTATCTGGTCCAAAATTCAATAATGCCAAGGTTGAAAAACTCTACTATATATCTCCTGCTCAATATTTATTCATTTAAATGATAATAATTAATATAGTTACCCTCCCTATGGTTAACTTTTAGATGACGTTTTATTTTTATTTAAGAAAATTTAGAGTGAGTTTGAATATTTAATATTCATTAAAACGAAAACTGTGTATTGATCCACCGAAGTTCCAAAAGATGCTTTGAAAAAACAAAACAAAACAGTACTTTGGTGAATAGAGATGAGTGCTGTTTATGTCTCAAGCTTTCCCCGTTGAACTTCTAGGCATCAAATTAACTAGAGGGATATTAAAGTGATTAATTTGGTATGCTTTGTAAAGTGGTTTAAGCTTAACTCCTCTTGGGTGGATAGAAAAACCTGCTCCCAATAAGGAGGAACGAAGGTGCTGGTGTTAGCGCCAGTGGGGAAGCATCCTCACTCCCTGAGGCAGAGATTCTCACCCAGGGGAGAGCCTGTCTGTGGCTTCCCCTCCCATCAGTTCAACCAGGAAGTTAAGAATCCACCGGAAGGAGCAAACTGAAGACTTAATAAAAGTGAAAAAGAAACACGAAAGAGAGAGAAGAGAAGGAAGTAAGGAGCTTACAAATGTTAACATTTAAAATAGTCTCTGCCTGGAGACAATCCCTTTCTAAGTGATGGTATTGGAGAAATCTGCATTATGGCCCGGGATCTCCTTTGTATTCTGTACTTGGCTTCTCTCTCCTCTACGACGGAAATGGACTAACCTTGAAGACAGGTGACTCTTTTGTGTAAAAGACTAGAAAATAAGTTGGAAGAGAAAATCGTAAATAAATTTTTAGTTTTAAGAAGACTGGTACCTTTACACAATAATGCAAAATGGCTCTTTTTTAATTCTAAGCATTGTGAAGTCTGACAAAGCCCATTTTATAATTTAAAGTGTGCAGTATAGCTTTATATTTTAAATATAAGTATAATAGGATTGATAAATCCCATATAAATGATTCCATTAACTTCTGTAAACATTCTCATTTTTTCCTGCAACTCAGTAGCTGGATGAAAACAGACCCCCAGGACCTCATTTACTTGTTATACCTGACGCACATATAAGCCAATTAATTTGCATTTTCAGCATTTCAATTACAGGGCTCCATTAATGCCCCAAATAATCTATAGCAAATAGCTTCCTAAATTCAAACTATTCTGAAACTAAAATTCTAAGTTTTTTTATCATTTAATATAAATTAAAAAGTATGTGTTAATAAGACATATGACAGAAACCCAAGTATGTACTGTTATATATTTTTATAATCCAAATGAAACAGTTTGTTATCAAAAATCCAACAATTCTTTTTTTTGGGGGGAGGGGGGATCTTTAAAAAAACACAATATTCAAATGTATATGAACCGGTACCTACAACACTACCTTGCCCATAATAGAAGCTCAACATATGTGTGTTATTCTAATGGGGAATGTCGCTATCTGTTCTCAAAGCCATATTCTTCTTCTTCCTGAGCACTTGGCTGGAAAGATGAGGATAGCCATGTAATGGAGATCTAGCTAATACACCGTGAGCGAAAGAGGAGTGTGCATCTCCTGGTCTGGGCCATGAAAACCTCCCCAGACAGGATCCCCACCGTCTGTGTGTTCATCTTGTTCACCAGCCCAGGAGAGATGATCCCAACGTTACAGATCCTTGGATTTCTGCCTGAAGGAGAAAGGCTGGTGCGGAGCCTCCCCTTATCTCTACTACAGGAGTGAGAAACAAGCCTGCAGAGCCCAAGTCATGAACCTCGAGGGTTTATCGGCTTTTCTCTGTAAAAGCATTGAGAGTTCAGTGTTCCCCTAGCACCTTGAGAGGTCAAAACCCTCCAGTAAATCTTCTCCCACATATGGAATCAGGGAAATAAACTGTTTGGGAAATGTATGTGTATAAAGGACATATATAAACATGTGATATACACCTATATCAAAGCATATATATTTACATATATGTTTTGATGACTTTGTTCAACAAATAATCTTTTCATGGCATTACTACTGTTATTATTACTATTACTATTATTATTATTTATTGTTCATTGTAAGATATGTAACCAATCCAAATTCAGTGAGCTGAGGATTAAAAGCCCCTTTCGTCTTACCTCTCTGCTCTCCAGCAGTAGTTCTCGAGTACTCTTGTTCACAGAAAGCTTCCTGTTTAATTATTGCGCTGCTCTCTCTACTCTCACTCTTCTTCATTCCTAATGACCCAACTTTTAACAATTCCACTGGGTTTCACTTCTATTCCAACTTTATCTTTTCTGCCCTTGACTTTTCTGCCTTTAGTATTCAGGTATCATAAAATTTTACCCAAAAAGTCTAAGCATTTGACTTATTCTAAATATTACATTATCTTGGATTATATTCATTTTGAATGTTCGCTTTTGATTAGATTAATAGGCAGTATTTCAGAAACTACTCACCACTGATACTCGCTTTTATAGACAGCCCTGTTTTCATTTCAAAGAGTTAAACTGAACAAAATGATTGTTTTTCTATCATTGTCTCAGAGCTGTTAACCCAAGTATCATATATAAAAATATAGGTGAGAATTTCAAAATTGCATGCAACTGGTGACATTATGCTTCATCGTGTCAACATCGCTGCATGTTCTTTTCCACTATGACAGCTTTTACAAGGCACACTGCGTCATTGGCCTTTTACTTCACCGAGAGACTCCCGTGTTCACAAATGGCTGACAGCTCTGCTCCAGCTAGTGAGCTTTTCAAGGAGATGGTGACAGTGTGGGTAAGCCAGGCTTCACAGTGAGCCAGCTTGCCGTGTTAACGTGAAAAGTCAGAGAGCGAAAGCAAGACCAGATAGAATACATTTACACAATGGAATACTATGCAGCAGAAAGAAAAAAGGAACTCCTACTATTTGTGACAGCATGGATGGAACTGGAGAATATTTTGCTAAATGAAATAAGCCAGTCAGTGAAAGACAAATACCATATGATCTCACTTATAAGAGGAATTCAATGAACAAAATAAACTAACAAACTAAATAGAACCACAGGCATGGAAACATGGAACAGACAGTGACCGGAGGGGAGAGAGGAGGGGGATAACGGTGGAGAGAAGGGGAAGGGGCTAGTTAAAGAACATGTGCGAATGACCCATGGACATGGACAACAGGGTGGGAATTGATTGCAGGAGGTAGGGGGTGGTTGGGTGGAAGAGGACAAAGGGGGAAAAATTGGGACAACTGTTAATAGAATAATAATTTTAAAAATGACTTTTAAAAAAGGAAATAAAGACCTAAGGACCTGTCATCACACAACATATATTTTTCTGAGGAAAAGTTACTGAGAAATAATGAAGAACAATGGCTTTGAAGTAAAAAGGACCTAGAATCACCAATTTTAATATCTCACAGTTTTAATGTCTTCATCTTAAAAATAAAGGAGACTAAAGTTATGTACATAATAGGATTATTATGAAAGTTAAGTAGAAAATATGTGTGAACGGTCCAACTCTGCACCTGTCACTAAGAGTACCAACGTGTATCGGACACTGTTGTATTCCCAGCACTGTTCTAGGGACACGAACAAAAATCCTTGCCCTGTGGAGAATACTTTCTATGGGAGCAACTGAGAATAAAGAAAATGAATAAGTGAACTACGTAGTACATTAGATAGTAACAAGAAAAGAAGATGGTGAAAAGGAAGGAGAAAAATAGTGTAGAGAAAAGAGGGAGGAAGGGTTGTACTGGGAATGGGAGGATGGCCTGAACAATCAGGACAATCTCATGATAAAATGATGCTGCAGTAGTGCGAGAGTGACCCATGTGTGTACTTCAAGACAAGCATTCTAGGGAGAAGAAAACCAAGTACAAGCACAGTAAGGCAAACGCAGGCCTGACTTATTCCTGGAACACCAAGGCAGCCTTGACTCCCTCAGAGTGAGTGAGGGTGGAAGTATTGGGAAGTGAGGGTCAGAAATATCGTGTATGGCCTTGTAGCTGCTTGTCAAGGCTTTGGCCTTTATTGTGATGGAAATGACCTGCCTGAGAAACACTGACACGTTCTGGCTTACCTTCTCATAGGATCTCTCTGGCTGCTATTTTGAGGATATGAATAGAAGGAAGACAAGTAGAAAAACAGGGAGATTAGTTTAAAAGCTTTTCCTTAACCCTGGTAAAAGATGAGGGTCACTTGGCCCAGAGTGGTGACAATACAGGAGATAGGAAATAGTTAAATTTTGTCTATAATTTGAAGGCAGAGTAGGCGGGATTGTCTGAGGAAAGTGAGAGTCAGAAAGAGGTCAAGGATGACTGTCAGGTTTTCCCATGGACAACCAAAGAATGTTAGTTCTTGTCTCTTTCCCTGTTTCTCTTTGTCTATATCATGTCTGTGGGCTCATTGATTGATAATCAGTGATCATCTATCTTCTACAGACTGGATTTCCAACAAGTTTATAAGGGAAAGGTCTGCTTATCAGTGACATAACCAGAGGACTCCATGTGGGAATCGGAGGAAAGAAGATCTCAACCATGTTGTAGGCCAATGTTTAAGACACATTCATATGTATTTATGTATATATATATGTATATATATATACATACACACACACATATATATATATATATATACTCTGAAGTCTTACAAAAGTCAAGCAATGCAATGTTTATTAAAGGTACTCTTCCCTTGTCAATGCAAAAATCCATTTTATAAAATTCTGTCTATACTCTTTAAGGCTCTACTTTTTGTAGATTAAATGTTACCTTAATCACTAACATTTGTTCTCATATTGGGTTAAAATAGTTTCCAGTAATAATGAAAATATGTTAGTGCAGCAAAGGTTTATTTCTTGCTAATGAAAAGTCTAGTGAGGGTCAGTCCACTTACCTGCCAGGCAGTGGCTCAGTATTAGGTTCCAAACATCTTAAAAAGAACTTCCAGGGGCACCTGGGAAGAGGCGGTGAGAGCTGCAAGGGGAGGACAGGCTTTTAAAATTTTGGCCCTGGAAATAGCATATTTACTTCCACTCACATTTCTTTGGCTGCCACAATGAAACCATCTTATTACAAGAAGTTGAAGAAGTAAAGGAAAATATATGAAACATTTGAAAACCATCATTTTCTTCGCCACTGGTAACTTTTCCAAAATTTTTATCTTCCCACTTTACTTCCCCCCAAAATCAAAGTACTTGATCTCATTGAGTTAGTGTGAAATTGTCACTATGTGAATTGTGTAAACTCTGATAACATATAAATGGAGTCATTGAAATTTGCTAACAGGGTAAAACTTAAATGTTCTCACCAAAAAAAAGAGGGGAAGGGTAAATATGGACAATAAAATAGGTATGTTAATTAATTCAGTGGAGGAGGGTTCTTCCATAATATAAGTGTATCAAATCATCATATTGTATACTTTAAATATCTATTTCATTTGTTAATTATCCCCAAATATAAATAGATAAATAAATGGAGTCATTAAAGTGAGGAATTCAAGGGAATGATGATATACTAGGCAAATGACACAGCTGGAATAATAATCAAGGCATCAAAATGGTACAGGAAGGACCTTGCTCCTCCTGCGGTTCCCAACATGAGAACCAGTGGGACTGATATGAGACTCATGTAAATGACACGCTCTTCTGGCAGAGCCTGAGGCCCCACATATATGCCATAAGAAATAGTTATTATCTCTCTAGGACAAAAATATCCCACTAGGTTTTCATAGTCAAGAAAAAGATTAATTTTTGTAGGCAATTCTTTCCTGGCAATTAAGCAGCCTGTGGCGAACTCCAGAAGCCATCTATATAATAAATCTTTATCATGTATCTACTTACTGGGTGTCTGAAAATAAAAACAACATAGTCTCTTCCCTCCAGTAAGTCGGTCAGGTGTAGAGAAAGCCAAGAAAAAGTTCAAATGTGGTAATGTAGGTGCTGTGAAAAGCGGAAATGTAGGTCATAATGCTACACAAAGAAACAATCCCTAACTCGGTTAGAAGAGGCAGAGATTGACATTGAATCTGAATGTTAAAGAATAAATAGGAGGAAAGAATCAGAAAAGCTTGTTACTTTCTGAAATCAGTCCCTCCACACTCATGGAATAAAATGGAGTGCATGGAGGAAGCTTCGAGAAGGTTGGTTGAGATGAGCAGAGGCAGGCTGAGACCGCATAAAGCCTGATGACCTGTGGTGTCATGTGGAAGAGCCAGGGCCACGCAATGTCCACAGCTGAGCCCTTCTCTGATGCACAAAATATCTTAGCTGATTTTTCCCTCCCAAACAGAAAAGTGAACATTCAAATCAATAACAATAATAAAGTTTTAACTGAATAAGAGTTGAATATTCTGAAGCTATTCAGCATTGCCTTTTATCTTGTTTCTTAATATAAGCCATTTTTATTCTACAGTATTGCATTTTCTGTTTGCACACATGTAAACAAAGAGGAAAGCCCCAGAAGGCATTAGTTGAGTTCATGTAAACTAGTGATAAAATCTCAGTGAAATGCAGAAGGTTGATGCTCAGGGGAGTAAAATAATATTTAATAAAGCCATACCAAGCTATTAAATGTGAACCTGCAAAAAACATCAGATGGAGAATCTCATTTCATAGCCCTTTTTGATGTTATTAAACCCCTTATTATGAGCAAGATGTGTCTTTTGTAGCACTTTACAGTCCATCCAATAGGAGCACAGAAAGGCAGAAATAATTGACCATAACTCACATCTTACAACTTATGAAGGCTTGTTTTAGTTGTTACATCTTAGAAATGGCCCAATATGCCTCCTGGTGGCAAACTGCAGGTGCACTTCACAGGCATCAGAATGATGAAATCAATTTCAAAGTTGCCCCTGAAGCACGAACTCTACAATGACTTCCCCATAATGCTGTGAAAGGCAGGTTAGACTCAGGGCAGCTGCTAGGCCAGGCATGAGGTGCATCAGATGTCACAACCGTGAAGCAGTGACCATCTCTGCAAGTCAACCAAGAAACATTATAAAGCATCTACCTATCAAACGAGTTTTTAAATTTATGGGATTCCTAAGAAGGCTTTGTAGATATTCAGTTACTCAAAAAAATTTGAGATGGTGTACCTTTGGTTTAATTCCCCCTTTCTTGTTTAAGAGGCTTAAAATTCCAGTGTAAGATGGAGTCTTCTACATCAGCACAATAATTTGATGGATACTGACTGTTCTTGGTCTGATTAAAAAGGGACAGAGCCGGGGAAGCATTTTCCCTGGGAGGTGAAATTGGAGTGTAGATGACAAGCCCAGAGACTTGTTCCTCTAGCATCTGTTCTCAAGCTCTGCTCTTTGATAACTGCTTCCTATTTCTATGCTTTACTTCATGTAATTAAGCCCATGACAATCAAAATCCTAACATAGACACAAAGTGAGTAAAGGGGGGGACATCTCTGAATCTGGTCACACAAAAGACTGGAGGGTTTTGAAATTTATTTCTTTTTTATATTTTTTATTTTAAACTTATAATTGACATACACTACTATTAGTTTCAGGTGTATAATATAGTCATTAGACATTTAAATACCTTAAGAAGTGATCACACCAATAAGTCTAGTACACACCCTGACTCAGTTGCTTGGGTGTCGTCCTGCAAAGCGAATGGTCACCAGTTTGATTCCTGGTCAGGGCCTGTGCCTGGGTTGCAGGTTTGGTCCCTCATCTTGGCACATACGAGAGGCAACCCATTGATGTTTCCCTCTCACATAGATGTTTCTCTGTCTTCCCTCCTTCCTTCCCCTCCCTCTAAAAATAAATAAATAAGTACAATCTTTAAAAACAGTAAGTCTAGTACCCATTATCTCCATAATATTACAATGTTATTCTCTTCACTATATGAAATTTATTTCTTTAGCAAGATAAGTTAAATAACATCTATCGCAAGATTATGTTCTTCTCCAAAGGAAGCTGAAATAATTACCAGAATGTATTTTGGAAATTTTCTCAATGCCTCAACTTTAGGTAACACTTAGAACAAGTTAATTGGTTCCACATATTCTAATCCACCTCCCTCAATAGCTCTGGAAAGATTTACACGTGATCACAAGTACATTTCCACTAATATGGGTAAACCTCCTTATTGGTATTTAAGTGAATATGTGCTGTCGGCTGAATTCAGTGGCTGCTTGCCATTTTTGAAAGCCAGCGATTAATAATAGCCTGCTTGGAAGAATAGATTTATCTCTGGCCATATTGGCAGAATAAAAATGTTAAAGGCTGAATGTTGAATTCATTGCTAACAATGAATTCCCCTGGGTAATGTGTGTGTTGTGGGCGTGTTGTGGGTGCAAATGGTCAATGTTCGTATTAGTCTGAAGAGTCAGCCCTGTTAAGTGATGTTGAGCTTGGCTCAAAACATCCTCAATGGGCACAGCTGACTGAATAGGAAACAGAGGTGGTTAATGGAAATAGAAACAATTCTTTAAGAGTAGCCCCCTGGCTATAATGTATAGGGAAAGTCAATGATTTTGAATGACTCTGTTTGATCCCTTACCCATTAAAAATTATTTCCTATCAGTCCTGTAGATTCCATTTGGAATAAGCAACAACAAATGATCTTTATAGGAAATCAATAAACAGCATAGGATCTAATATGAAAAGTAACATAAAACAAGATTTAATGAAAACTTATCAAGGCTGGTTTGCAGCAACATGTGCCAAATTATTTTGGAGTTATGTGATTCTTTGAAACCAATAGTTAAGTTATTATGAACCAAGTTGATGGGGTGATTGCAGCATTCCTCCCCCGCAAACAAACATCCATCTTCTTTGCAGCTGTGAGATGTTGCAGTACTAGAGAACAGGAATATTCCAGAACAAGTGTAGCTGTCTGTGGTCTCTGTCAGCTTTTTAAAAATCTTTAGTGGAAAAAAATTACTGTCTAGAACAGGTTTTGGAAAACTATGGCTTACAGGTCAGATATGTCCTGGCTCCCATTTCTGTAAATAGCTTTATTAAAACACAACCACATTTCTTCATTTTGGGATTTATCTATGGCTTCTGTCACACTGCAAAGGCAAGTTGTGACAGAGACTGAAAGGCCACCAGCAAAGCCAAAAATACTCACTCTCTGGCCCTTTTCAGAAAAAGTTTGCTGGCCCTAGTCCGGAACCTGCAGGTCGCATGGTAGTGCAGCCACCCATCCTCCCTGCACCCACAGAAGTAAAGGCCCTAGAAAGTACCCCTAAACTAGAGATTTTTGTGGGTGGGGGCAGAGGCGGTGTGGCATCTCTCTAAGTTGAGATCATGCTGTTCCCAGCCTTCTAGATTGCCTACAATGGTTCTGACTTGGAACACAGTGCCCAAAAACAGATCCATAGTTCTACTGTAGTGGACTTACGTGCTTGTGCAGAAGACATATAGTCAACATACAATTGCACAAAAGAGTATTTACTCTCAACAAATGGCATTTTTAAATGGCTTACTGCACAATGAGCGTTACAGCTGGATTGAGGACAGTGACAGGAATGACACTGGAAGGGTGAAAAGGACATCAGAATGGGAGTGTTAGAGAAGATCAGGGGCACCCTGAGATGGAAGGAGCTTGATAATTTCAAAGAAGAAAAGTCGTATAATGTACAATCAAAAATAGAGAAATGCATTAAAAAGCATGGTTAGATAGGTCTAAAAAAAAAAAAAAAAAAAAAAAACCCAGAAATCCAAAGCCCAATAGGGTCTGGAAAGAGGGTGCGGACCTAAAATTTCCCTGTTGCCTTCTCACTAAAAACTGGAGACTAGTTGTACAAAGAAGAATCTCCCTGCCTAGTCTACTTTCTAACCTCCAAAGAACACTCAAAAATAAAAATATTCACAAATACACTTTGGATCAAATGGCCTTTTAGCATGAAACAGTTCCTCTTTCTACCCACCAGAGATTAGTTGCCAGAAAGAGTTACTTGAGATAAATAGTTCAAAGGATGAGTTCCTAAATACCTTCCTAGAATCCTGTAAAGGAACAAGGGAATAAATAGCTAAAGACATAATTCCAGTAACTTGTTTTCGATTCTTCTTAACTTTCAGGTTAAGCAAAGTTATCTGCTTTCCCAGAGGGGAAGCTTTCAAAAAGTGATAAGACTCTTCAGGCAATGACTTCTCTAATTAAAAAAAGTTATATTTCTTTGTCATTCTCCTTGCACCAAAGCCCTCTTCTCCTAGAATAAAGAGTTTGCTCTGGTTATCCTCTTCAGGTTTGCTGGATGGGTCAGCATGAATTGAGATTTGATAATGCAATAATATCTCTCTCCTTAAGGTATGAGTAAGTGATCTAAAAATATAGAAAAACAAGCAAAATAAACACTAGTGAAATAAAGGAAAATCATAGTTCATGCTGTTTGGCTGCATAAAGAATCAGATCAGGTTCTCCTTATCCTGAGTTGAAACATGTCTTCTATTCAGTCTTGTTTATTTATCCCTCAACCTTCCTAAGCTTTCTCAGTCAACCTTATTCCCAAACATCTGGTTTCCTACTTACATCTTCTCCTTTCCCAAGCTCTGAATCTCTCTCTTTTCCCCTTTCCTACTTCTCAACCCATCTCTTTCCTCAATCTTCTTTTAAAAATTATAGGTCCTATCACTTTCTCCATTTATTCCATTTTTGTCGTATATCGAGATGCGAAAACATGAATATACACAATGGCTCAGATCATTCAATTCAATGACCTGTCACTTGGTCTTTGAAAGAAGGACCATGTTTTTTTTTTTTTTTTAACAGAGAAATATGTCATTATTTTATCATCTCAATTTTCAGATCATAGCCACACCTAATTTTTTTTAAATGTGATCTATATGTATTGGGTTCCTAGAGCTGCTGTAATAAATTACCACAAACTGAGTGACTTAAAATAATAGACATGTATTCACTCACAATTCTAGAGGCTAGAAGTCAAAAATCAAGGGGCCAGCTTTCTCTAAACCCTCTAGAGGAGACTTCTTCCCTGCCTCTTTCTAGCTTCTCATGGTTGCTGGCAATCTTTGGCATTCTTTGGTTTGGAGATGCATCACTCCAATCTCTACCTCCCTCAGCAGGTGGCCTTTTCCCTATGTGTGTTCATGGCATCTTCTCTCTGTACATGCACATCTGTTTCTCCACATGACATTGTCTTCCCTCATGTATGTCTGTCCAAATTTCTTCTTCTCATAAAGACACTAGTCACTGGAATAGGCCCACCCTTGTCTAATATGACCTCATCTTAACTGACATCTACAAAGACCCAGTTCCTAAATATGGTCACATTCACGATGCCAGGGGTTATGACTTCACCATACCTTTTGGGGAACACCCAAATCATAACATCTAAAGATCTATAGATGATTACTTATTTTTTAAAATAGTTTCAGTGTATATTATGGTTCATTTCCACTTTTAATCACTGGATATAGTTACCTAATATCAGTAAATCAGTTTTGAGCATCCTTTTATCTTTCTCAA
The DNA here is from genome assembly GCF_022682495.2 of Desmodus rotundus. Classification (NCBI taxonomy): domain Eukaryota; kingdom Metazoa; phylum Chordata; class Mammalia; order Chiroptera; family Phyllostomidae; genus Desmodus; species Desmodus rotundus. The sequence goes on from NC_071391.1 coordinate 147,326,958, forward strand.
ATGTACTTCTTAGAAAATTCAAGATTTATTCCCTAGTTCTGGTATCTCGGGATGTAATGAGTAAGTCAGTCCATGTCCTCACTGTAACTTTCATATTTCAAATTTTGACCTTACCTTCTCTTCACATTCATTTAAAAGCTAGAAATATTCTAAATCAAATATATTTTATCTTTACATTGTATTATCACAGTTTTGGACTCTTATCAGACCTACTTTCAGTCTGGTATTACTCAACTCTCCTCCATGATTCTTTTCCCTTTTTATTGTCACTTCCTTTACTCTCCTTTTCCTTTCCTTGTGCTTTGTCCCCATTTTCCCAAGTAACACTGTAATCCAGAAATGAGCATAGGAATATATGCCAAGGTTACATTTCTATTTGTTTTTAGGCTTGCTCTGCCTGATAAAGCAAGCGAGGAAGGACAGCTGAATTTGGTTACGTTCTCTTTGTTTATAAGTTAACAGAAAAATTGGTCATCAATAAGCTCATTTTGGAATGCTATTCTAGATGGATCAGTGATAACAAATTTCAAATTCATATATTCCAGGAGCTCCTGATACCCACCAGGAGGATGGAAATAAGAGATCCTATGCCAATTTACATGAAACATTTTCTGAAGGCATGAAGAGGCCAAGAATTGTACATATGGAGGGAACTGAAGGGCATGTTTCATGTCTGTGTTCGTCTGAAGTGATAGCTGATCATAGCTTCTGAAACAGCTTTCCTGCTTCGGCAAAAAGGGAAGAGCAATATAGCCACCAAGGTCTGTTTCGGATACAGCACATGTAAGTAAGCACACACACACTTATACACAGAGGCCCACATATACACACACATACTATTTTGAATCTGCTCTTCTGAATCTAGGGAGCAGCCTATAAGACAGGACCCAGCTCTGGGTATAAGTGTAAATATAAATTAATGATATAAACTGATGAGATAACTGAAGAAAAATTTATGAAAGCAAATATTTTCAGTCTTTATATGTGGTATGTATTTTCTGTTATCCTTAATTCTCTGCTCTGTAGGCTTACTGAGGAAGGCAACCAATTTTACAAATGGTAGCTACAAGTCCCATACTTTCTTTGTTTAAAGTTCAGGGGACAGCTTGCTTTACTTCTTCTTTATTAATTGTAACAGCCTGGACCAATGGGTAATTGGCTTTGAGGAACATCTTGAGTATTAGCTTCTAAAACCTTTACAACTGCCCCAGACACAGACACTGTGGGAGCTGTGATCACAGGTGCGGATGTATACTGCTACATCCCAGAATGCCAACAGCCTCTCCAGTCTGCTTCTTTTTTCCCCCTTACTCACGAGTTGATAAAAATTTAGCATGATATATTTTATTTATTTGTATTGAATTTATTGGGGTGACACTGGTTATCAAAATTATACAGGTTTCAGGTGCACAATTTCACAACACATCATCTGTATACTGTATTGTGTATTCATAAACACAAGCAAAACCTCCTTCCATCACCCCATCTCCCCATACTCTTCTATCTCCCCATACTCTTCTCCACCTGCCCCCACTTCCCCAGTCAGCTTCTTGAATTCAGTCTGGAGATCAAGGTCAGTTTGGCAATTCTGAAGCAAAAGCACCAGGAAGAAGGTTGCCTAGAATTCTGCTCAGACCTCCACATGATGCAGACACTTTTTTCTTTTTTTCAGAATCACAATTTCTTCTTGATGAAATAAGTGACATTTAATTAAGCATTTCAAATATCTTGTAAATCTAACTGAACTTGGTCTTCTTACCTGAATTTCAAGCAAGCCGGGGAAGAATTTGTAAATTACCAATACAAGACTTTTTGAGTTGTATACCTTTTGTTAGCTAAATCAAAACTCATCAGGGGGAAAAAGTGCTAATATGGTTGAAGTAAATTAAAATTATAAAAATTGTATAAGCGAAAGAACATGACTTAGCGAGAGACAATAAATAAAAGACTTTCATTTGATGGATTCTAAAAGGCGTAACCTTCTTCTTAGAGATGATGAGCCTAAACAATGAACAATGAAGCCCTATTTCATGCTTCAGGGAATACAATGTGGTCTGTGTATTCACAGGTAAAAGCAAAAATGCTGTCACCAACACAGAAGGAGATATATAATTTTTGACAAATCTTAAAGTTGTGGAAGTAGAAGTATACAGGTGTGATATAGCTGCTGAAATTTCTTCTTGAAAAAGATAGATTACAAATCAGTAAAAGGGCCTGAAATATCAACTCGGTAACTGTGCTATCTCCATAGAAGAATAAGTCAACATCTTACTTGTCAAAATATTTCAAACTACCAATTTTTGTCACACTTCTTGTGGAAAATGTAACAGAAATAGTGTTAAAAGTTGAAACTAATTTATTCTGTGCCTATTCTATACTAAACCTATTGAAAAAATTTGGAGGCCACCAGCAAAAGTCATTGCAATTGTTCCTAAGAACATTACAATATGTTCAGGAGACTTGCGATTAGATAGAGCAAGATGATGAAGCACATTACATGTTGAAATGGTTGGAGTCTAGGGCAGGATGTAAGGAGAGCTTAGTGGAGGGGGCTCCTGGATACAGTCCAAAAAGAGTTGGGATAAGTCAGAGAAAGACAAATACCATAGATTTCACTTATATGTGGAATCTAAAAACAAACAAAAAAATAAAACAAATGAATAAGCAAAGCAGAAGCAAACTCATAAATACAGAGAGCATTTTGATAGTTGACAGATGGAAGGGGCATTGGGGAGGTGGGTAACAAAAGGAAAGGGATTCCGATGTACAGATTGCCAGTTATAAAAAGAGGGGACTGTAGTTAATTTATATTGTAGTAACTATGCATAGTGTCAGATGGGCACTAGACTTATGAGGATGATCACATCGTAAGTTATATAAATGTCTAGTCACTATGTTCTACAACTGAAACTAAATAATAATGTATGTCGACTGTATTAAAAAATAAAAGAAAGAGTTGGAAGGGCTTCCCAAAGAAGTGGAGTAGAAACACAGTGAGGGGCTTTGGAGAAGAAATGAATAGAAATTCACAAGTGGTATTATCATGCTAGTATATTTTTAGCCACATGGGCAGAGAAATGGATGATGATTTTCTAGAACACGTTGAAAATTGATTGTGAGGACTGACATCAAATTTTGTTAAAAAGTGAAATATCTGCTAAATTTCAGAGATGAATGAAATAGACAAAATTCAAGTAAAACTGCTTAGAGAAACACATCTCCCCATACATACATTAATATGTACTATGTCTATATACATATATGTACAATAGTATATATGTTTGTGTGCATGTATGCATGTGTTTCTATATAATATATAATAGAGTAGTATTTATTTTTGAAATCATAGACACAATAATTTAATGAAAAATTATCAAATGTATTTGTGGTAGAAAATTTCTAAGAATAGATAAATAAACACATGACAAAATTATCTCAAAAAATTGGAACTTTGAATGGATCGATACACATTAAAAAATGGAGCCCTGGCTAGTGAGGCTTAGTTTGGTGGTTGGTTCTTTATCACATAAACCATAGGGCACGAGTTCAATTCCAGGTCAGGACACATACCTAGATTGCAAGGTTGGCCCCAGTCGAGGCACATATGGGAGACAGCTGATCGATGTTTCTCTCTCACATCAAGGTTTCTTTCCTTCTCTCTTCCTCCCATCCCCTCTCTTTAAAGTCAATAAACGTGTCCTCAGATGAGTAGAAAAAAGGTTTTTAAATAAATAAGATAAAATAAATAGAATAGATAGTCCAAATTTCCCTCTTTATCCCTCTCCCCTATGACACCAAGTCTAGATGATATTACAGGCAGAGTTTAGCAAGACTTTTCAAATGGTTTACCTTCCTAAACTTCCAGAACATAAAATAGAGGGAAAGCTATCCAATTCATTGTATGAGATTTATACACCTAAAATGTCAAAACTAGACAACAGTGCAAGAAAACATTAGAGTCAATCTCACTCATAGAGTCAAAACCTTAGCTGTATCAAGTTGTATTATTAAATTGATTTTAACAACGTATAAAATTTATGTATCAGGAATGCAAAATGGTCTATCCATACAATTTATTAAAAGAATAACAAACACTTATGGTCATCTCAAAGGAGACAGAAAGATCTTAAATAAATTTTGCTTGCAAACACCATTAAAATAAAAAGGCATTTGGAAATTAGTAACAGGAAGAAAACATCTTATTACTTATTAAAATACTGCAGCAGACAGCACACTTGTTGGTAACCTGAGCTTTCCCATCAGCGTCGGGAATAAAACAAGTATACCTGTTCCTATTGCTGTCGTTGTGTGCCTTTAAATGTTGCTTCTGGAACGTTTCCTCCTTTCTTCTTCTGACACTCCTCGTAGACAGGCTAAAACTTTACGTTATATGTCCATACTTTTAACCCCCTTTGTCATTTTTTGTTTGTATTGCAGAAGTACACAGATCTACCTTTAGACACAAATTGTTTCTATGGTTTATCAGTCATTGTTCTACCCACCTATTCAGATTTTTTCCTATAACTATATTACTTGTTTTATTAGTTGTTGAATACATATTTGGTCTTTTTTCAATTATTTTAAATTAATCATATATTTAATTTTATTCATTTAATTTTTTATTATATTTTATTGCTTTCTTCTTAACTTTTTATTAATGCATAATGTAATACCAAAGATTATATGTGTTATAAATGTAGAGCTTAATAAATTTTCCAGCATGTAAAGTCTTGGAGCTTCTGGGGAAGGCATGTGAAGACTTGGGGAGAGCAATGTGCCCAGGGAGAGCCCTTTCCCTGCACTGGGCCCTGTGCCCTCTCTTCCATCTGGCTGTTTCTGAGTGGTAGCCTTTTATAATAGACTAGTAATCTAGTTAAAAATTTTCTCAATGTGTGTAATCACCACATAAAATCAAGAAATGAAACATTATCAGCTCTCCTGAATCTCCCTCTTACCCTCTTCTAGTCACTAAATCCAAAAGGTAAACAATATTCTGACTTTTGCTGCTGTTGTTGTTGCAAGGTAGCACCTTATATCCCTCTTGTCCTTTGATCTGTATTAATCCTTCCAACCACTTGGACACTTTACTTTTCAATCAGATTATTCTAGTGCCTCAAGGTCACGCACGAGCTTTGAATTTTCTCATGCATTTCATATACTGACGCCCCAGATTTCTTTCCTTGGCTCACCACAATGATATTTTGCTGGGATTCCATACATCCAGGTTTATGGGAGAATCCTTATAGTGACAACACATGATGCTTTTGCCCAGTATCACAGATACTACTGCTACAGGACGAGATTCCTCATTTTTTATTTTGTCTTACAGTGCCTGAAATATGTAGTTGTTATACATTCAGAGTGTATCCCCAAGGTAGGTATAAACCAGAGGAGTCACTTCCTCTCGGTGTCTCTTACACTCTGAGCCTTGAGTGAGGGGCAGCACATGCTGGTGTTTGATGTGGTTTTAGCCTCCCTTTCTTCCAAGGGGCAGCCTTTGGGACTCTTGGTACATGCCCTTGACCTCATTTCCCTCCTCATCTCAATCATATGACAATACTTTAAAAAATGTATTATAGCTAGCTGATGCATTCTAAATACTTTAATTCAATTTTTCCTACCACATCAGTGGGCTTTTAGATCAGCTAGTCTGCCACACCTAATTGATAGTCTATGCTAGACAATTTAAAGTCACCTAAAAAATGGTCAGCCAAAATTCAGCTACAGTTCTTTGGCTGGAGACCCTGAACTCACATAACCAATACTGTAGTCACTATGGACCTAATAAATTTCAACCTTCAGAGTCTACTTTCACAGTCTCATAACATTTTTAAAAGTAAAGTGTTTTATATTATTTTTCTTAAAGATGAGACCTCCTTTCCAAGACTATAAGCTGTAGGCTTCATAAACCCTGGAACTTCCCCTGGGAATGCTTTTGAGAGATTTAAGGTAAGAAAAATACCCTAAATGTGCCATCATTGCTGGCAGTTATAGAACTATAGTGCAAACGACAGTGGACAGAATCTCAGATTTTGAAAATCTTTGTAAGATGGAAAGAGAAACACATAATCAATCACAAATGACTAATAAACAGTGGCATGATTCAGAGAGAATTCATTAAGGAAAAATGCCAGAATGAGTGGAAGTCTCTAGAGAAGTGCCAACAAAGGGGAAAACCAAATATATATATTTGAAATAGAACATCATAATCCCAACGGTTAAGGAAAATGCTAAAATGCTAGCCGACAAAGGGAAGAAGGCACTCCCACTCAAATCCAATTTTAGTTCAGTCTTCTCAAGTGATGAATATAATCTTTATAATAGAAATGTATTGGATGCCCCAGCCAAGTGATAAAATAATCTAAGATTTTCTAGTTAGCAAGTGAATAAGCACATCACAAGACACCGCAGAGACTGCAAATGTGGTTCATATTCTGAACAATTATGAAAATGAGGGAGAAGGAGAGAGCACACTCAGAAAACAGGAGATGAAGCAAATGTTCTGTTTTCAAAATGAAGACAGAAAAGATAAGTTATCTGAGAAAATTACAACCTGAGGAGTAAGAAACTATTTTAATAATCAGAGATTCTCAATGGATTTTTTAAAAATATGATAATCCCTGTGGTCTAGCTGAAGTCAAAGCAGTACATAACAACAAGCCCGCCCCATTCATGTTTTAAATTAAATTGATAGAAGGCTCTAGGTTGTAGTAGATTCACTACATTAACGCACACATATATAATGGGAACTTCCTAGTAAGAAAACAAAAATGGGGTTATTTTAAGAAGCCTATTTCTTGTTTCAATTCTGTTGAAACCTGGGGGAAGTTCCTGACGAAATGCCATGTGGCTCTGTGTTTTAGGCTTTATAAGAGTGCTTTGGATATTTTGGTTTTGTTGTTTTGTTTCTTTTAAAAAATATGTATTTTATTGATTATGCTATTTCATTTGTCTCATTTTTTTCCTCCCCTTTTTTCCCCTCTGCCCTGCACCACCTCTCCCACCAGCATTTCCACCACCCCCAGTTCATGTCTGTGGGTCATACATGTAATTTCTTTGTCTTCTACACTTCCTATACTATTGTTAACCTCCCCCTGTCTATTTTCACCTACCATTTATGCTACACATTCCCTGTACTTTTTCCTCCATTCTCCCACCTCCCCCTCCTCACTGATAACCCTCCATGTGATCTCCTGTTCTGAGATTCTGTTCCTATTCTAGTTGTTTGCTTAGTTTGTTTCTGTTGTTGTTGTGTTTTTTAGGTTCAGTTGTTGATAGTCGTAAGTTTTTTGTCATTTTACTGTTCATATTATTGATCATCTTTTTTTCTTAGATAAGTCCCTTTAACATTTCATATAATAAGGGTGTGGTGATGATGAACTCCTTTAACTTCACCTTATCTGGGAAGCATTTAATCTTCCCTTCCATTGTCTCTCTTTTGAAGTTTTTGCAAATCAAATATATTGAAGGCAGAGTTGTCGAATTTTTAAGTGCAACAAGATGGGGAGGAAGCTAATTTAGGAGCAACAAGAAGAACGTTCTTTTATTTAGGTCAAAACTAAAGAGAAAAAAATAGAAAAGACAATGAAAGTCTTCTCTTGGATTTCCAAGCATGTATTAGTATGGGACACCTGCCCTATGCATCCTGTATCTAAACACAGGTTTAGCGTAAGCCAACAAACTGATGATGCTGCTGGCACAAGTTCTAGTGCACGATTTCAATGGGAGAAAATGCTGTAATTCTAGGGAATGAAGTCTTGTTGCTGCAGCAAGCAGAATATATCCAATGAAATGGGTATAACCATGGTCACTCACGTGAACAGCGACAGGAGAACTGGAGAACAATCACAGAGAGGGCAAAAGTATATATATTTGGGGGGAGTGTCAGATGTGGATGCCACACAGAGCATGTAAGGAATTACTTGAGTTGGTTATTTGGCCTGAACAGAGAAGACCAAGAACAGACATGACAGAATTTCTAAACATAAAAAAGTACTCATACGGACTAGGGGGGAAAAGTCACTAAGATTAGTAGAGAACCTCTGTCTGCTCCCTTTTCATAAATAATTTCCCATTATTCATTATCCATGTCAAAGAGCAAGCCCTCTGTGAAACTCTGTCTAGCATTTCCAGCAATATACCTTCTAAACAGTTTAGGTGGATTTCTCTACTACGACTCTTGTCACATGTGTATGTGAATTATGGGTTTATGGTTGCATGCCTCTGCAGAGTTGACAACAGAGGCTGTATTTTATTGAAATTTTCAGTGAATCAAATTTCCATTAAGCTTAAACCAAAACTTTCAAGCAATTAGAGCTCTTCAATAATGGAATGAAATATGGTATTTTGAGATACAGTGTTCATTTGTAAATGTTTCTAAAGTGAAAAGTCATCTTTCCCACCGCTGCTGAGAGGGCTTCTTCACCAAGTCGGATTGGGAGCAAATGGAGATTGACAAGGTGACCACAAGGTTTTCTTCCAACTCTGATATTTAATTATTTCTTTTCCACATTTCCTTTCTACCCTTGTTTTGCTGCAGCATTTTTGGTGGCCTCTTCCTTTCCCCACTGCCTACGTGACTGTTCTGGTCTGAGATTCTGTAGTGGGAAGGCTTTCACTTACTTATTTACTATATGACCTGCCAGTACATCCACAAGGCACTGGAGCCTAAAAGGAGAGACTATTCAGACAACAGCTTGCAAACTGGGAAGAGGCCTCCTCTGCATCTGGTAGACCCCCAAAGTGTGTTCCAGCAAGGCAACAGAGGGGTCACTTTTTATAGGGAATTTTCCTGATCCTGGTCCCCATTTTGGTCAGTCTCATGTAACCGAGGTTTCCAAACTGTACAGTTTGGCTATGTCAACATAAGTGCAAATAAAGATGCATTTGGTGTAGTTCTGATTGGTCAAGGCAATCCATAGTCCGTGGGCTGAGTGATAACATGTCAATGATGGAATGAGGAACTCCTCTGAAGTGGTTAACTCAGAGGGTGTAAACAAGCGGGGCATAGTGCGGGAATTCCAGAGTCCATACTGAGGTTGTTCCTGGCACACAGAGCATGTGAGAAGCTCCACCCACAAATGACCGCCAGATTCATTGTTTGTAAAATCTGGGCCCGAGTTGGCCATGAGGAGTCCATCTCAGCAGATTAATTCCTTCTTAGGGTTCATTTTGAAGGAACTTTTCTTCTCAGGTTCCACAGACCTTGTTGACTCAGCTTTTGTTAGTCTAATATTGAATTATAATGAACCTCAATGGGAATCATACAAATATCAAGGAGTCATACAAATATCAAAAAGTAGCACTAAGTATTATTTCAGGATTACTCTACCTTTGTGGCCCTCAGTGTATGTGGACGGGCAGTCTTTCTCTATGAACAGGGATATGGTTAGGCGAGAGTGGTTACATCTAATACCCAGCTTCTCCTCCTTCATCTGCATATAAAGACATTTCCCACTCTCAACAGGAAGTAAGAAAGAAGTGTCACGTCAGTTAGTGCACAGACTCTAGTAGTAGACAAGACTGCGCATTTCTATCAGAGATCACTCCAATCACTCTATTTTGCATTCAGTGACGAGATTTGGTAGCACATCACTGTGAAGAAGTCTGGTTCTCTTTATCATCCCTCATCAACTTGTCGGGACAAACACACATATCTAAGTGCTAGAGACTTCGCTTGGTGTCTTTGGAGATTATCCAGACCCTTGAAGACTTACTGTACCTCAGGTCAAGTGCCAGGACTGGACACATCATTTGCAGGGCCCATCGGTGCAAAATAAAAAGCAGGGGTTTTCTTGTTCAACAAGGATTAAGAACCTCAAAATGGCAGCAATGGAGCATCAGAGCAAGCGCAAGGTCCTTCCGAGCAAGGGCCTTCTGCACCTGCACAGTCTGCACACCTGGAAGCCAGCCCTGCCAACTGTCTATGGAATTATGAAGGTGCAATAGTTCTGATCCACTAAAAAATGTAAGTGAGCATTTCTACCAATTCTGTAAATATTTGAATTAATGCAAAGAGAAGTTTCTAAATTGACACGGCCTTTAGCTACAGACCTAATTTAAAATGCATTCATAGCTAAGAAAAATTATGTTTTAGCCCTTTTTGAAGTCAGAAATGAGTATGGGTGGTTCTGTCTTTCTGTTGCAGACTTGAACAACAGAAAGTGTTGAGTTGACAATAAATAGCTCCTGTGAGGCACCAGAGGTGGTTCTACTGGAGATAAGGTGGTGGTCTTCTCACAGTACATTATTAAATTTGTAAATAAATTGGTGGTAAAAATAACCCTCTCAATATAAATTATTACTGTATAATAAACTCTCCTAGAGATTCTGTTAGTCATTTTGTTTTATTAGTGGCAAAAGAAAAACAAAGTAAAGAAGAAGAAAGAAGAGGAGGAAATGGAGAAGACGCTGTGGAGGGAGACTTCAGTCCTCAGGCTACATCCCTTACATCTTATCAGTGTCAAATGCTAAAGTCTGTGAAACAAATTGTTGATCCTTTCATGGCTGACTCCATCTCAGCTCCAAACTGGGAATTTTCAAGAAGAGTTTTACATCACAGTAATTTCTTTTGGATTAACAAAACCAACTTTGGTGGTTTATAAACTTCTCAAGAGACAGGAATTCTCAAACAAGGCCTTCGTTTTTCTCATGTTTTATAACAGATCTAATCATTCCGCTCTTCTACTTAATTCAGAGGTAAATTTAAAAAAGACAAGAAACATGCTTGTTCCTGGTGAACTGTAAACTTATCTGCCATTTTAAAAACATTTCTTAAATAAGCAGTTACATTGAAATTTAGTGGTAAAGGAAGTCGTTTAATTTTTTTCTCAAATATTTTCTATATTGTGATTATTATCCTATATTACACAGCAGAAATTGGAATTGATATCATAAGTTATAGAGTACTTTTCTCCAATGCTAGCCTTATCACACAGCTCATTCCCAATTTAACAGACAGTATAGTGTACCCTCACACAAGCACACATCTCACTTTAAAGGAAGATTCCTCAAACACAGACTGAAGTATTACGGTATTATCACTTTATGAAATAAAAATGAAAAGCCAGACAACCTAAGTCTTCAATCTATGGTGCTGTTACCCACTGAAAATAATATTTTCTGTGACATGTGACCTAACGTTATTCATACAAGATTTATTGAGAAAATGCCGGGCACTGCGTACTGTGGTAAGGTGTTCTGATAATAATATAAATATTAAATGGGGACTTTCAGGTAAAAAATAAGCTTTCTGTCTTTCCTTGCATCCAACAAAATTTGCTGTATCCTAATGCCTATTATCCTAAAATTTTAGTATACAAAGTTTTCTGTATCCTAATATAATTTCCAGTGCTTTCAAATGCCTGAATGTCTAATAAAGACATCTAAAATGTGTCAAATGACTTGATTCCTATCAAAACATTAACAAGCATAAGAAATATATTAGATGAATTTTAATAAAGTAAAACAATATTTAAGACTTTAGTAAATAACATTCATCTTTCAGGTACAACAGAGATTTATTTGTATGTTTATGTACAGGGCAATCCCCCCAATATAGCCAAAAATTCAAAGACTAAGAAATGATTAGTGACATTTCTTGTAGGTGACTGGAGACATCTGTGTTCCTTAGGTAATTTCTACTTCCCTTCTAACACTTCATCTTCAAAGTGATGATGAAGGCAAGGCAAAGCAAAGGCAAAGGCAAAGTCAAGGCGATTTCCCCAAACAAATGTCTGTAGTAGAACTCTGGTTTCCCCAGACCATCCCAGCAGTGTTTTTTACTTGGTTGGTTCAGTCTACTTTTTTATCTCTTGGATTTTCCTTTATCTTAGATATAAATTTTCTTTCTCGTGATATTAGTTGTTTGGATAGCTTTCCTATATTTCATAAAAATATGGAAACATGCTTTTCCGTACTCTTCTCTTAGATAAGACTGAGCTTGGGCTAGAATTCTTTTATTAGCCTCTAAGAAGGTCAGCTTGCATTTCCCAAGGCAGCACACTCTCTGTGGCTGCCAAGGAGAGACTTTGCAGCGTGATAGCACACTGATGCCTGCAGTGGTCCCCTTAGTAGATCTCACTCAAATGCGCATCTGACTTAGCCTGGCTGTCTTCATCGCAGATGTTAGGACATGCTGAAGCATGATTTTTCTCATTTAATATCTCATTCTGCTAATGGCCGTTATTTATCTTCAGTCTATCTTGCTGCAGGAATTTTGGACACATTCTTTTTTTTCCCTGGCCCCGCAAAGAGACAGTCATCTTACACTGAGGCCTTAGTTTCTGGGCTCCCTTCTGTCCCTTATACAGTGAGTGGAAATCTCCCAGCAAGGGTGAGAGTTGCAGCTGCTCAGCCCATAGCCACCTGGGTCATGAAGGGACTGGCCTGCCTGCGCCTATTGGCACAGAATTCACCACCTTGCTAGAGACCACAACACCATTCTTTGCGTGAAATACTGTATTCTTTTGTTTTAACTTAAATAGTCATTGATCAGTTTCTGCACTGAAATTATAAATATAAAGATGCATGTAATATATTATCATTGATTCAAAATGCTCACCATCTCATTCCTCGGTGCACAGGTCTCTGCCTGCCTGCGCGAATATCAGCTTCATGGGGCATTGTAATGACAACCGGTGTGCACTAAAGACTTCACCCAAATTCATCTGTGTTTTCTCCCGCCAAGTCTACCAGAAAAATTCCAACATAACTGATTTGAGTTCTATTTAGTGAACTTTCACATGGTGACTTTTAGAAGGGGGGTCTGAGTAACCTGTGAGTGGAAATGAGCAAGATGGGGGTGGGGGGGGAATGCATGGATAACTGAGAAACATTTTGCATACTTTTATGTTTATATAGCTTCGTTACCAAAAATGTCCTGCAGAAGCATAAACCTGCATGGGCCTTTTTGTAATTTACTGAATAAAAATATAGGTAAAACGGGTTTTTTGCTAACATTGTGGTCAAAGGAGACTAGCTACAAAGCTAGGTGGATTTTAAATCAATGCTTCATTCCTGAAAAGTGCTGACAGTGACAGTAACAGTAACAGCAGTAAACCAGATTCCTCTAACTTCTTGAATGTCCTTGGTAGGAAAAAAAAATGAAATGGAAAAGAAATTGTTTAGCTCTTTCTAAATACCTCCTCAGTGGTTATGCATCCGATGGTGAGGGTCTTTTGTTTTTAAGTCAGTACTGCATTGGAGTAACGTTCCATTTATTAGATATTCCCTCAATGTAGTCAGCCTAACACATAGGCCTACCTGATATGATTTATGAGATCAAGGAAAAGTCATCCTAGAAATACTTCCTTTTATCATGCCTGAAATTGCTCAATTAGGAATTTCATTACTTTGCTTTAGTTTACTGACCTTTCTCAACTCATTTTCATTGAAAAATCAAGAGTATTTTCAAATATCATCCAATTAAAGCACAGATTAGATTCTATCCTTGCAGGATCCTAAGTAGCAACATTTCAAATTCTTTTCCATTCTCCTTTGGCCTCAAAGTAACAGACCCAGGGAGACTGGAGCACATGAGCCACATCTAACCTTTCCTTGATTTTATCCAATTGCATATATGACTCTCTGATGAAGCAGGGCCCTGTATGTCTTTACAAGAAAATTTCCTGAGAGCTTATAAGATGCAAATATCATGAAAGTTCTTATCAGTTTTCTCTTATTTATCTTTGTGTGTCTACCTGATACAATATTCATTTTTCATCTCATATTTTTTTTAGTTTTTTCTTCTGCATATGAAGTAAATTAGAAGATTTTTTATTGAACAGACTCTTATTTTTTTATTTGTACTGCAAGCATCATATTTTGGACCGTTGCACATATCTTAAACTTAAGTTGTTTTCCACTATGTGGCCTGCATTCGTTTGTATGGTAAGATAAGGGACAGGCCTCCATTCCTAGTTCTTACCCTTCAGCACTATACATGACTCCACCCACAGGATTTGTCTTATCTTGTACAGACCAAAAATTCAAAAACTATACAGCTTCCAAAGAGAGGGTCTACCTCAACTGCTCTGTTTAGCCCTACTAACTATTAAGTATTTGTAGATGATCTTTTAGATATGACATTCTTATAGACTTTTGTGCCCATTTTTAGTTCCTCCTCTCTGTCCCACACCCTGTTCTCGGTCAACTACTCTCTGCTTTCCTGTAGTTATAGATTGTTTGTTTCTAGGATGTTATAAGATGAGATCATAGTATATACTTTTCTTTCTTTGCAGAGAAGAGTCTGTTATCATTCTCTCAGTGAAACTACTTTGAGAGTCATCCATGTTATTCATGTATCTATAATTCATGCAACAACTTTTTTATTGCTAAGTCATATTTCCTTACGTTAGAATACCATCATCTCTGTATTTGTCAATGGAAAATTGATTTTTTCTGTATATTATTTTAAAATTTAGGCAAATATTAAGTGATCAACTACCAAGTACAAGTCATTATTTCAGATACATAAATTACTTCAATCTGTCAGGTAAACGATTTATGTTTTCATCTTGTCTAAGTATAACCTTTACAAAAATTGTGGTGAGAAAGAAATATGCCCATCAGAATGTCATACTTCAAAACATGGAGGATGTCTATGAATATGGTTGCAGAATAAAATTATATATTTATGAATGGACAGTATAAAACTGCTATCTATAATTGATTTTTTGCTTGTCTTTTTTATAAAATATTTTATTGATTATGCTCTTACAGTTGTCTCATTTTTTCCTCCCCTATGTTCCCTTCTGCCTTGTACCCCTACTCTCACCATCATTCCCCCACCTTAGTTCATGTCCATGGGTCATGCCTTGGTGTGTGCTTCCATGGGTTCAACTTGTTTGGGACTCTCTTTGAGCTTTCTGGACTTCCTGGAAGTTTATTTCCTTTGCCAGATTAGAGAAGTTTCCTTCATTATGTTTTCAAATAAGTTTTCAATTTCTCGCTCTTCCTCTTCTCCTTCTGGCACTCTTCTGATTTGGATGTTGGAATGTTTCAAGTTGTCCTGGAGGTTCCTAAGCCTCTCCTCATTTTTATGAATTCTTGTTTCTTCATCCTGTTCTGGTTGAATGTTTATTTCTTCCTTCTGCTCCAAACCATTGATTTTATTCCCAGTTTTCTTCCCATCACTGTTTGTTCCCTGTACATTTTCCTTATTTCACTTTTCATAGCCTTCACTTTTTCCTCTATTTCCTTACCTACTCAACCATTTCTGTGAGCATGCTGATCACCAGTGTTGTGAACTGTGCATCTGATATGTTGGCTATCTCTTCATCACTTAGTTGTATTTTTTATGGAGATTTGATCTGTTCTTTCATTTGGTCCATATTTCTTTGTCTTGGTGCACTTGTTACATAGTAAGAAGCAGAGTTTTAGGTATCTGCCAGGGTGGGGCAACCCACTTTGCTGTATGTAGGGTAGGGGCCCAAGAGGGAACAATGCTGCTTGCTCAGCTCTCGGCAGCTTTCAGTCACTTCCTCTACTACCCACAAGCAAAGGGGCCCTTCTAGTGCTGATTCCCAGGGAGGTGGGTTTGTGTATGTTCTAGGACCCAGAGGGTCTCTCCAATGAACTCTCCTGTGAGGCTGGGAGTTTCTCCCACTGCCGCCTCAAACCTCCCACAGGTGTTTTCAGTCAGAGGTTTTGAGGCTTTATTTCCCCACCCTGGAACCCTGGGTTGTGTGGTTTGTCTCATACCCCAGTTGCTCCTCCCAGTTCTTCCTCCCAGTTTATCTGCATGAAAATGTGGGACTGCCTGCTCTGCCAGCCACCACCTCACCCGGTCTGCCAGCCACTGCCTTGCCACAAGTCCTCTCTGCCCTGGCTGCCCATCTCTGCCCCTCCAACTGGTCTGGATGAATGTTTCTTCTTTAACTCCTTTATTGTCGGACTTCCATAGAGTTTGATTTTCTGGCAGTTATGGTTATTTTTTGTTTTTAAATTTGTTGTTATCCTTCTTTTGATTGTTCAAGGAGGCATAGTGTATCTACCTATGCCTCCATCTTGGCCAGAAGTCCTATATAATTGATTTCTTTAAAGCATGAGTAGGATATGAGTGAGTCATGTGATGTTCTGGGCAAGTAGTGTAATCTAGAAAAAACTTATATATCACAACTGCTTACAGGGAGTCTGCCCTCCCATTACTTGAAAGATAGTTACTGTAGGAACTCAACCTTTATTTCCATGGCCTGCTTAGTTTCATTTAAAAAGACTTTTTCTTAGCAAAGCAAAAACCTATGTTATGGTGGCAGGTAGGGCATAAAAATATTCCATCATGACCATAGACTGAGTCTGATGTGTCTTGCTTCTGTCTCGACCCTCCTTCTCCCCTACCTATATGTGCCAGGTCAA
This sequence comes from Desmodus rotundus, assembly GCF_022682495.2. Classification (NCBI taxonomy): domain Eukaryota; kingdom Metazoa; phylum Chordata; class Mammalia; order Chiroptera; family Phyllostomidae; genus Desmodus; species Desmodus rotundus. The sequence goes on from NC_071391.1 coordinate 147,343,314, forward strand.
GCAAGGCAAAAAGTTCAGGGGAAAGAATCTAGCAGTGATATTGAGAATCTCTTGACTCCGGCCCTCAAGAAGTTTCAGCAGCTGTGCCTATTTATCAGAAGTATAACATAACCTCTCATCAACTTACATCTCCCATGGAATAAAGGCAGTTGAGTAGGTGTGTGTTTTGTTTTTATTTTCCTTCACAATAATAACATAGGAGAACCCAAGGGCTGTAAGTTAACCTGGAAGTTACAGTTTAATGAGACGTAACAAAAAGCCATGCTCTCCTCTAAACTCTGGTGTTGGAAAGGAAAGAATTACCTTCTACCTTTCTAGGTTCTTTGGCTGCTCTAGTAATCAAAATTAAATTACACACATATTGGGGCCCCATAAGAATATGAGACCCAAGGTCAAATCAGGCAGTTGAGGATTATATGCCATCCTGAGCTAAGGAATGGGATGGGATCTGGGATTTCAAAGGAGGAAAAGATAATTCACAAGACAATGAGAATAGCAGGTGTTTGGTAATTAAATGTTTGTCCTACCATACAGGTAGGTCATTCACATAAAAATTTACCTTTGGTAATAGCTCTTTTTCTGGGCCAGGCCCTCTACCTAAATTTTTTTAGGTAGTTGTGGGAGAAGTCAAAATTTGTCTTCAATTCAAAACTGTCCACATGCCAGAGTGACATATTTTGGGGGGACTTGTTCTGAAGGAGCCCCTTCCCTGGTGTGACAGCAGAGATGAGCTATTCCTCCCAATGCTAGAAGGGCCTCTAAAAATATATAGTCCCTTACTTTCCAGTAATAATTTCCCTTTGATAGTTACTGTGCTTTGGATAAGAAAAGACTAATTACATTTACTCATGTGAATAATATACTATTTATGCCTTATTAACTAGCATACCCTAATAAGCATGCATAATGATTTAATATGTATCAATACAACTTGTTTTGATTCTACTTCCAACCTTTTCTCTGATTGTATGCATTTAGTTTTATCTTTAGAGTCTGTAACTTACTAGTGTGATTACCTACTTAGAACTTTAAAAAAGTAAGAATATTAACAGACATATAACACCAGCACACCCATACAACATCCCTAAAGAGATTAACAGTTCAAATGCTGGTTTCTGGCATGTTTTTCTACTTAAAATGAAGACACCTTTCCATTTCACTGATGAAATACCTATCGTTTATTCAGCAATCTCTGGGTGCAGTGGCACTACACACCTGTGTAATTAAGCATTAATCGCAGGTAAATGGAACAGCCCAGCCTGCCCTGGACTCCATCAGCCCAGATCAGGAACACTTTGTTGATTTTTAGTGAGACTTGTTCTCTTCCTTTTCTTGCTCTGCATCCTGTCGAACTGAAGAAACACAAGATCCCTTGATTGGATCTGTGCCATGGAGAATGCCCTGATCCCCAGCCATGGGAATAGTTGAAGATACAAAGAAATCCAGGCACAAAATACTGCTACTTTCACAGAAAATATCCTGTGAAGAAATGGCATTGATTATTCCTGGGGACATTTTAAGAAGGCTTAATTATGGCTCTTGGAACATCTTTCCTTTTCATTTTGTGTTTTGCATGAATAGAAATGAAAGATGCTTCAAATAGCAAGCCCTACATGAGAAACAGAAAGGACTGAATTGAATAAATGTGATTCAGCAGATGATTAACTATATTTCTATATAGCAAAAAATACTTATTAATCACCTATTATGTACAAAATGCATAATAAAATACAATCAATACATCATTTGCAATAGCCTGAATTTTCAAGTCAAGCAGAGAGGCAGGCGCATGCTTGTACAACTATAATAAAAAGAAAACCGAGAGATGCTATTATAGAATCTATTGAATGTTGAATGCTGGATTCCCAAATATCTGTCCAAATAACATTCACTAAAACAATCTATTGATAAGCCTCAGCTCCTCCACAGAGCTTTGGCAGTGTCTCAAAGTGGGGAAGGCAACATTAAAATTCAATGAGAATTGAATGTTTGGTTTAAAAGAGGACTTTCAAAAAATAAATAAAGGAAGATTTTTAATGGGAGAAAGAGAGGGGGGAAGAGGGGTTGGGAGCTTGATTAGATTTGGTTGAGTATTATAATGTAAGTTTAGAGTTAGTACAAAAGCAAGGCAGGGAATTTTGAGCCAAGGGATTCATAGAATCTTTGGGTTCAAACTGTCCACTGATGCTTTCCATTTAACAATTCTTGATGATTTTAGAAAGTTCCTTCCTGGAATAGGAAAGTCATGCTAATGAAGACAAGAGAACAGTAAAGTTGTGTTAATGTAGACCAGGGATCTGCAGATTACATCTGTGTGCCTAAATCAGCCCTGTGGGCAAAGCTGAGAAAGTTCTTTACATGTTTAAAGGACTGTAAGAAAAAAATTAAAGGCTATGCAACAGAGATCATATGTTACCTGAAAATTGTATACAACATGGCCCTTTCCAGAAAAGGTTTGCCAACCCCTAATGCAAACAGTAAGTAGGGAGGATGGGGAGGTAGACTCACTTTGTGCCTCTAAGCATTGTGTTGGAGTGCAGTTTTGGTTTTCAATATGCAAGCTCACTGCCGAGAAGAAGAGATTCATTCCTAAAGATAATGAACAGAAATGTGTGTTTGGCCTGGGAAATCTGACATAGAAATTTGGGAGAGGAAGTATATTAAAACAGCAAGGTCAGGGTATATTAAAACAGCAAAAGTAACAACTCAGGCAAAGGCAAACATGGGGGAATACAACGATTTTCTCTTTGTTCGTAATCGCCACCTCACTTATGCAGATGCTGATTTTTAACAAGTGGTGTAATAAACAGGCCAAATTAACTTATCCCTGCTCTGTGTGAACGAATTTTGTGAGAAAACAAAGAGTGACAAGAACCAAACCATGAGAAATGCAGGTCTTCCGGGAAAACCACCCACACACGTCACGCTTAGTTAGCAGTGTCTATCATTTTTTTCCTTGTTATTGTTCAAACGTTGAATTCCAAACCAGTCTTTTTCTTTAGGAAATCCTTCCATTGTATTTTCTTCTCATGAATAAGTATAAAACTAATTAGAATTGAATAATCTAATGGCCCATTTAGAATCTATTAGAGAAGTTAGACCCACTTGATACAATGCAAATTACTCATTAATGAAGTGATGCAAGTAAATCCCTAACATCACAAGTACCAGTTGGTTTTGGATTGAGAGGTAGATAATATGTAAGTTTTTCATACAGCCCAGGTAAATAGATACATTGTTTTATTCCACAATCTTTCTGTTCTCTGAAGCTAGCACAGAGTGAGCATAGCTGAACACTGGTATGCCATAGGTCATATTGAATGACACTGGGTACAGGCACACGTAACAATCCCCTCTATGTCCAACTAAGATACACATGTCCTAGAGCCTTTTGATCCACATTTCCCTCCTGATGTTATCAACTTCGCACTAATCTTAGGTCTCTGGGCTAATCTGTCAGAATATCCAAATAGCAATGCATGAATATTATAAAAATATAAACAGATAAAGCTAATATCCAGAGAAAGCCAGAAACCAATGTTTAACTTCCAGTAGTAAAGGTGACATCTACAGACCCCTGAAGTCAAACAAAAACAGAAGAAAGTGACTTTTTCAATAGTGTTAAGAGAAAAACAGAGAGATGGAGAGATGGAGACAGAGACAGAGATAAAGGATGGGGCTGAGGATAGAATCAGAGAGAGAGACAGACAGACAGACAGACACACAGAACCTGTATTTATACATACAGAATGAAGAGATTTAATGGAGACTTTAGAGTTAGATTGCCCAGCATTACCAGAATGAAAATTCGAAGCTCAAATTTTTCATTTAAATAATTCTCTTGATATTTTAGGAAAATAGAAGGTTCAAAGAGGACACCATTCACTTTATTTCCATAAAGAATATGAGTACATTTTTTTGGAAAATATTAGAGAAGAAACAGACATCTTCATTATGACTAAGTTTAGTTGTAATCTGCTATAAACCATTAAGAGTTTGATCTTCTTCATGTTACGGGAAATGTAGCACTGTACTAAAAGTTTATACTACTGATCAAATAAAGGGAATCTAGCAAAATAAATGTCTTCATATGATTGAAGCTTATTGATTATAGATATCAGACAAACTAGGTCATTTTTAGGTCATTTGCTTAACTAAGCAAATTACATCTTTGGGTTTAATTCTATTTCTGTGACAATGGAAATAATGAGGAAAAGAGAAGGGTAATGAAAAATAACACTAGTACTCATGAAGTAGTGCTTTATATAGACATAAGAAATGATCTGTTAAAAGATCATAAGAATAGACTAGAAGTTCTAGTTCATAGATGGGTCAAGTCAACTGACACACTTGTTAGCTCTGTGTGAGTGGAGAATACACAGGTTTTGTATAGCCATCAAACCGCCTGTCTAATGCCAAAATAAGATGTTTACTCCAAAGTATTGCCCATCATAAGTAGATTGTTCAATTTCTTCAGAAAACAGATCTCCAGTCTTCCACTTGGGGACAGTTTCTCCAAGTGTGCATGATGGGAAGGGTGTGGTCATTCACTTTTAGTCTGAATGTACATAGTATCGAATATACATACTTATGAATGTGCATAAATGTACAGCTCTGGTCTATAGTCTACTCCTTTTCTCCAGTGCTGAAAACTCCCCATTGCTCTGCTGGGAAGTATGTTTTCTCTTTCTACTATGCTTTCCTCTTATCCATATTTCTAGGTTGGTACTAGATTCTGCCACTATTCTTTATACCCTAAATTTCCATATGTTTCAAATCTCTAATCCACTGTGAAACTTATTTCATTATACCAACAGTTACAATTCATTTCCTTTAATTTTTTAAAATTATGTTTCATTGATTAAGCTATTACTGTTGTCCCAATTATTCCCACTTTGCTCCCTTCCACCCAGCACCCACCACTCCCTCAGGCAGTCCCCACACCATTATTGATGTCCATGGGGCATGTCTATAAGTTCTTTGGCTGCTCCATTTCCTAGACTGTATTTTATGTCCCCATGGCTATTCCATAACTACCTATTTGTACTTCTAAATCTGTGCACCTTTTCTTCCATTCCCCTACACCCCTCCCATCAGGCAACCATCAAAACCCTCTCCTAATCCATGATTCTGTCTCTGTTCTTCTTGTTTGCTTAGTTCTTTTTTTAGATTCAATTGTTGATAGATATGTATTTATTGTTGTTTTATTCTTCATAGTTTTGATCTTTTTCTTAAATAAGTCCCTTTAACATTTCACATAATAATGGTTTGATGATTATGAACACCTTTACTTTTTCTTGTCTGGGAAGCTCTTTATCAGCCCTTTGATTCTGAATAATATATTTGCTGAGTAAAACAATCTTGACTGTACATCTCTGGTTTTCATGACTTTGAATACTTCTTGCCAATCCCGTCTGACCTGCAAAGTTTCTTTTGAGAAATCAGCTGATAGTCTCATGGGCACTCCCCTGTAGGTAACTTAACTGCTTTTCTCTTGCTACTTTTAAGATTCTCTCCTTATCTTTAACCTTCGGCATTTTAATTATGATGTGTCTTAGAGTGGGCCTTTTTGCATCCATTTTGCTTGAGACTTTCTGTGTCTGGACTTGCACGTATATTTCCTTTGCCAAATTAGGGAAATTTTCTTTCATTATTTTTTCAAATAAATTTCCAATTTCTCGCTCCTTTTCTTCTCCATCTGGCATCCTTATGATATGAATGTTGTAATTCTTGAGGTTGTCCCAGAGCCTGCTTACACTATCCCTTTATTTTTGGATTCTTGTTCCTTCTTGTTCTTCTGATTGCTTGTTTTCTTCTTCTTTATGTTCCAAATCATTGATTTGATTCTCAGCTTCACCCACTCTATTGTTGTTTCCCTGTAATTTTTTTTTATTTCATTAGTGTATCCTTCATTTCTGACTGGATCTTTATGCTGGTGAGGTCCTCACCAAAGTTCCTTGAGCATCCTTGTAACCAGTGTTTTCAACTCTGCATCTGATAGTTTGCTTATCTCTATTTTATTTAGTTCTTTTTCTGGAGTTTTGATCTGTTCTTTCATTTAGGCCATGTTTCCTTGTCTCGTCATTTTGGCAGCCTCTCTGTGTTTGTTTCTATGTACCAGGTAGAGCTGCTATGGCTCCCTGTCTTGGTAGCATGGCCTAATATAGTAGGTGTGTGATGTAGGGTCCAGTGGCACAACCTCCTCTGTCACTCAAGCTAGGTACTCAAGATGTGCCCTTCATTTGGGCTGAGTACACCCTGCTCTTGTAGTTGAGTCTTGAATGCTTTTGGTAGGTCAATGGGAGGGATTTTTTCAGGCTTGTAAGCCGCAAAGACTGACTGTGACCACTGAGCACCAACCTCTGCCCTCCGTGGAGAGTCAGCTGTGCAGGGATAGAGTGGTGATGCTCTGATGTTATCTATAGCTGTCCACTGGGTGCACAAGTTGTGGGGTTTCCTGAGTGGTGCAGGCCAAAGTCAGCCCCAACCTGTGTTTTGCCCAGGGCCACACTGCCTGAGCTATAGAGCAATCTGAGAGGGCTGCTACTTTTGCTGGGCTTGGAGATTCCCAGGTGAAGCCAAGCTGTGAATCTAGGCTGGCTACTGCCAGTGCCAAGCCTGGGGCCACTTAGCCAGAGGTTCGTGAGCTGGGAGTTTACTGAGGTTGGCTGTTACTTGTTTGAGAGGATTTAGGAAGTTGTGAAGTGTGAGCCACAACCAGACATTCATATGGAAAATTCTCTGTAGCAGATTGGGTGGTCCCATCAGTTGAGTGGGATGGAGTCTCAGGGGATCGCCAGGGCAGGGCATACAGTGTTAGTCAGGTTGATGGAGTCTCAGGTATGGTACCTGTACCCCACTGTTGGGGGGAGGGTTCAGAAAAGGAACAGTGGCCTCTTCCCACATTTCTGTATGGGAGAAAGCTATCCCCCAGCTCTTGTTTTGATACCAGACACTTCAGTTTCTCCCTGTATGCCACTGGTGCCTTTCAAATTGCTACCCTAGTGCTGGAGCTCAGAAGGAGTGACTCTGAGTAAGTTTGTGTATGGGTTCTTTAAGGGAAACTGCTTTTTAAGGGAAACTCCAGAAGTTTCTTCCACTGACTCAGTCCCTGATGGTTTTTACAGCCAGAAGTTATGGGGACTTATCTTCCAAGTACTGGAACTTTGGGTGGGGGGACCTGGTGTGGGGCTAGTACTCCTCACTCTTGAGACATCCCTCCCAAATTTTTATCCACCACACATGGATGTGGGACCAGCCCATTTCATGTCTCCGCCCCCCCTACCAGTCTGGATGTGGTTTCTTTACTTCTGTAGCTGTCAGACTTCCATTCAACTCAATTTCTGACAGTTCTGAGTGATGGTTATTCTCTAATTTAGCTGTAATTTTGATGTGGTTGTGCAAGGAGGTGAGTTGTGTTTAACTATGCTGCCATCTTGACCAGAAGTCTCATATCCTTTTATGCAGTTTCTCTGTCATTTCATGAAATTTAAGGTGAAAAGAGGGATAAATAAATGTATGTACTTAGCCACTTTGAATGGTAGTATTGTACAACCAACACACTGCTTTAACAATTTGCCAAGGTTGCAATAGGAAAGGATTATCGCTACCATACTTCAAGGATGATGAATTTTCTAATTTCCTGCCTGAAATCTACTCCCCTTCTTGTCAACAGGAAACATAAGTCGTGGCACTGGTAATAACTATCTGTGTAAATCTTCATGTATATATCTCATCGCACTTGAGTTGAATACATAGGTGTATGGAACACATCTTCTTTGTCTTTGATTTGATAGCAACTGCTCTGCAAATATTTGTTCAAGTAGCTAGCCAATGTGCATACTTATGAGGCTGAAAAAGCCATCCAGTGATCAAAACTTTTTCTCTGATTTCACACAAGAAATGAATCCCTGCTTAATGAACACACTATATAATTAGTACAATAATATCTGTGCACCTAAGTCTTTGCTTGCTTTAAACATGGTTTCTTTTAGAATTATCTTAATTTATTCAAAACTATTCTAATTTGCCAGGCCAGAGAGAATAAACTTTAAGTATAACAATTATAAATGCAGCAGTGTTAATTATAAACAAAAACAATTATAGTTGTTTGAGCAGCAGAATTTCTGTTCTCATCACAAAGGGGTTCAAAGCAGTTTAGAACCATTATAAACTGACTGCATGTCAGATCGTTGGTTTTATAAACATCTTCATTCTTCTATTTTTATGTTGGTCTTGTATAGTCACGAGACAACTTTCGAAGCTTGAAATGCAAAACGTTATCTGGTGCTAATAACAATAATAAAAATTGGCTGTACATTGTTTCTTCAGTACTACTGTCGATTAGTTTCCATAAACCCAAATCTTACAAGATGCTAGAAGGTAAAGTCATTGAGCATTTGGGGTTACTATTAAAAAAAACCTAACTTTAAAAAGTAAGCATTTTATTTTCTCCTTAGTACTACTTTAGGAAAAAGCAATAGTCTAAGTTTGCTCATTAAAACTCACTGTCAGAGGGGGAGATGTTGGTCAATGTTCAGGGAGCAGGAGCCTTGGGAGTGTTGTTGTTTTAAAATTCATTGTGAAAGATTACACATATACTGGAAGGAATAAGCAATACTAAAGTAAGTACTTATATATCCATCATTTAGTTTTAGAAATAAAACATTACAAATGCATTTGGAGACTCCCGAGTATTCAACCTTCCATCCTTACCTACCTATCCCCATACATATTCATTATATAGATTTTGGTTGTAACTAGTTCCTTGCATTTCTGTATACATTTACTATATAATTAATCTTTAAATAATGTATACAATTGTCTTTCATAGTATAAAATTTATATACATGGTGTCATATGTGTTCTTTTGCCAAATGTTTTGCCTAATAATAATATTAAGTGTTCAGAGTGTGTTGACACTCTTTATAGTCTAGTGCGTGGTCAGTTTTCTCAAATGTTCCGTAAGTGTTTTGTAAAAATGTATACTCTGTTATTACTGCATATGTTTTATATGTGTCTGTTAAACAGGCTTATTATGTTGTTTAAATATTTTCTTTATTTTCTTTTTTTATCTGCTTATATTATCACTTGCAAAAACAGGTAAGTCAAAATCTTTCTGATGGGAATTTTTTTCATGATTTGTTTTTGTCAAATTTGCTTTACATATTATGGGGGAGCAGAATATGCCCCCCAGAATATATCACTTTGGCATATTGACTACTTTGAATTAAAGTTGCTTAAGAAACAGCCAGCACAAGAAGAACACGGTGACCCTTCTTTGTCCTACTGAAGGAAGGAAATTAATCCCCCGTGTGAAAGGTACCTTCCCAGTAACAGAAGGTAGAGACATTCTGATCACCAGAGATAGAGCATTTAGAGCTGAAGGAACTGTGTACAAATCTTATTCTTTCCTCACTGACTTACTACCCCCATGCCCAAATTTCTTCATCATTTCAACTCTTAACAACTTTAATTTTTTAATTTTTATTTTTTGTCTAAAGTTATAAAGGCTGCTGCTTTGTCACATCTTTGAGTCTCATGTTTCTATGCACTCCTGTATGTAAAAAATACTTTTTTTCTCTGATTAATCTGTCTTATGTCAATTTAATTACCACACAAGCCAAATAACCTAGATGGGAAGAAGGAAAACGTTTTCCTGCCCCACAGTTTGTTGATGCAATGTGGTACATAGAATTTGGAATTTTAACATAATATAATATCTCATGAACTAAAACACTAGTTTTAATGTAAAATATATACTAATATAGGTCCAAGAGATCCCTTTCGGTTAATATTTGCTTAAAACAATTTTCCTATCATTTGACTTTCAATACTTTATGTTCTTATCTTGTAGGTATATATATGTCTTATATCTATGCTTTTATATCCACTCTAATATCAGTCATTTATTTCACATTTTTTACCTATGTACATAGTTATTCTGATTTATGATAACTTTGATTCTTTTATAACAGTGCTCTCTCGCCTTTCTTTTCTTCTTTTGAAGTAATCAGTTGCTTCTCATTACATTTACATGTATAATTTTCTGTCTTTAGAATACATGTTTCTTTCTTCCCTTTCTTATTTTCTTCCTTCCTTCTTTTCTTTATTCTTCCCTCCCTTCCATGCCTAGTATGAAGGGACAACTGCTATATAATTATAAACTACTGCCATATGGAAATCTGTTAGCAGAATCTCTTGCCTGTGTATATTTTCTTAACTTTTTATTTTGAAATAATTATGGACTCCAAGGAATTTGAAAAAATATACAGGCATTCTTGTGCCCCTTTACTGAGTCTCCTGCAATAGTAACACCTTGTTTTACTACAGTACCTTTCATCAAAACCAGGAAATCAACATCGGTCTAATACACAGAGTTTATTTAGATTTCACCAGTTTTACAGCACTCATTTGAACATATCTGTAGCTTTGCATAACCACCATATTCAAGGTGAAGAATTGTTCCATTTTCATGGGTCTCCTTTGTGCTGCCCTCTGATTTGTATTTTTAAACAAACCATTTACCCACGCATCTGGACTTTATATAAAATGTGCCATTTTTCCAATGTTCAAAAATAGTTCAAAATACATGCTCTCGAAATAAAGCTACTCTCTCCTCCAACGCTATGCAGGCCTAGGAAAACGTGTCTATTGCCTGAAATAAGCATAAAGCTGTCTGTCACTTAGTATCCCTTACCTCTTAGGTAAACAAAACTGTGTACATGATGATACAGTGTATGACTTCCTCTAGTGTTTGGTACTCGTTTGTCTGAAGACGTAGACTTTGCATTCCATATTCACATCTTAGTATTTATAATCTTTTTAAAGAAAAAGGTGAGCTTGTTTATTTCTAAGACTTTATCAATTTTCTATGTAGAGTATTTAAACACAGAAAGGCAGGGATCATTCTTCTCCTTCCAACAGTCAGCAAGGGCCATCCATATTCCCTTTCCTCAGGCTCCAGCCTCCTGTCAGTGTGTCAGTGTATGTGAACTTCAACTGCGATTTCCCCACCAAGAATGAACAATGATAATATTTATCATTCCCATCATAGTCAGCACAACCTCAGGCTTAAAAGTCCACCCTGGGCCTGTGTGTGTTTATTAACTTCTAACCCTACATTAACTGTGCTTCCTGGGAAAACAACATTGTGTTTTACTTTTCTGGCTCTCAGCCTCTAAAGAACCATCATTATACTTTGTGAAGGGACCTCACTTCACATTCCTAAGGTAATAATGACAATAATGACCGAAATTGTGTTCTGGGCCTTCCTGTGTGCATGGAACTCTACAACACACTTAACAGGGAGAATTCCACCTCATCCACCCAGCAACCATGTGGGGTCGGCATCGTTGTAGCCCTGTGTCCCCAGTGAGAAAATCGAGGTTCCGGATGTGAGTGTGCCTGGTGAAAGGTCATGCAGAGAGAGGAGCTGAATTTTTAGTGAGATGTGAATATAAACAGTCTCACACCCTGTTTTTCTCGGGATAGCGACATATTTTTACACCGCATATATTCCAAACAGAGAAAGTGATGGAATAAATGATAAAATAGCAAAGACTGAGAGCACACTGAGTCTCAGAGATGAAGACCACACATTCTCTTCTGATCAAGTTCACACACAGTTTTTTTTTCCATTACAATAGTAACAAATGTCTAAAAACCAAATGGTCTTTGAAATGGGACTATTTGGAAAGATGAGCCACATTTCAATAAGCATTCTTTTCTTTTTTAAAATCAAGGCACAATGCAGAGTCTGGTCAGTGCCTAAATACAGGGACATAGAAGGTTTAGTGTAGTTAGAATATCATCCCCTTGGACTGGACAAAAGTTAATAGAGATAAACAGCACAGTCTTTTAAAAGAATAAGTCAGAGGAACGTAACTAATCTGATTTATCTTTAACAGTAAACTAAAAAAAGCAAATTTCGTCTTATATAAAATTAAGGGGTGAAGAAGGAACAGTTAATGAACATGATGGTTGGCTAATAGATTCTTTCATGAGATCAGAGATGTGGGCAGCTGCGTTATGAGGTGTCTGAGCCCATTTTTAAAGATGTGGTTTTGGAAGGTGGTTTTCTTGCTAGAAGGATTCGTTGTCACTGCTGGTCACGTAAGAAGAGTGGAGTGTCTGACAATGATGGACAGAGCAGAAGTCTTGCTGCTTGGGAATTAATTTCAAGTCCTCTTCTAGAGAACTGCTATCTTCTGTCGCGGCACAGAAACTGGACTGTAGTCATAATGTGTGCCCGACTCTGTAAGAGACGCAGTGCAAGGCAAAAGCTGAGCATTCCCAAAGAAAAACAAACACACGGCAAAAAATAACCCAAGAGGGAAGTTTTAGGAAAATGTCTACATTTTAATGATTAGGGTATTTAATGACTATTCTGTGGTCATACTTCAAATTGAAATAGCCAACTTTAAACAATATACAACATGCAATATAAGAACATATATTTTACATTAGGAAATATTACATGTGTTCTTAATTAATACTAAGATTAAGACTAATACTAATCATAACAGATCAAATAGTGACATAGGTCTAATGATAATTGATAATGATAATAAAAGAAGCTTATAGTTATTGAGCTTTGGGGTAGGCTACGTATTATGCCAGATAATTCATATGTATAAGATCATTTAATCTTTGTAATAACATTGTAAATATTGCTATAATCTCAGTTTTATAAGTGAAGTATGAAAGTCTCTAAAGGTTGAATAAATTGCCCAAAGCAATTTAACTTCTGGGTCTATACATTTAATCACTATATGTCTCCTTATCTGTATCATGAGCTTATTGACAGTGAAAGATAGTGAGCAAATAATAAAAACACTCAGTACATATATGTGCATGTGCAAGGCATTCTTCAATACATATGTGTCTGCGTATGTTAAAGAATATACATGCATATATACACATTGATACATATTTTCTATTAGTATATATAATGAATATAATTACATGTAATTTCAAAGTATAATTTATAGATATATATATAATATATATGTATTCATTTGATTCTCACTTCTACCTTATGAAGTGGGAATTTATTATTATTATTAATTATTCTTATGAGCTGCATGCTGAGGATGAGAAAACTGAAGGACTGGAAGATTGGATCACGTGGCCAGGTTGGCCCGCAGATGTCTCCCAGGCCAGAGCCAGCTGGGCCCAGTGCTGTGCTCTTATCTGCAGTGCTCTGCCACCTACACTAGTGGTAAGGATTCAAGAACAGAATGAGGTTGAGTCTAAGGCAACAATGTTTTATGAGAGATTTTTAAATCAGGCTATTTATTGCCCTGGGTTTTCACACATTTTCTCACTCCCTTGTCCACATTTACATGAAGAAATCAGTTATCAGCTGCCATGGTCTATATGTCTGTGTCCCCACAAATTGCATGTGTTGAAATCCTAATGGCCAATGTAATTGTATTAGAAGGTAGACCTTTGAGAAGTGTGCAGGTTATGAAGGTGGAGCCCCCACGACTGGGATTAGTGCCAGACTGGGATTAAAGCAGACTCCCACCCCAATAGCTCCCTAGCCCCTTATACCATGTGCAGACACAGGGAGGAGGGGCAGGCTATGAACCAGGAAGAGGACTGCCAGCAGAATACAACCACACTGGCACCTCAATACTGGACTACAGGAGTTCAGACAAAGACATGAGGTTAGCAGAAAAAACACCTCATGCAACCCACAGGTAATCAAGGCTCCTCCAAGATTATTGAAACACAGCAAGGCACATTGGAGAGAAAGCAAACAGTGGTGTCCTCTTTAGGAAGAGCACCACCATCACAGCTTTATAACACTGCTGGATGTTTTTAGATTATGTATACATTTGGGGAGGATAATGCAGAGTAATTTAAAAAAATAAGAATTCACACATGTTTATAGAGTACATATGTATATGCATACTTTGTGTGTGTGTGTGTGATGTATATATGTATATCTATTCCTATGACATACACAGTTGATTTGAAGGAAAAAAAAAAAAAAAACAACTCCAGGCACTTGCCAGTGTGGTTCAGTTGTTTGGAGTATCATCTTGTAACGAAAAGGCTATGGATTTAATTCAGGGTCAGGGCACATACCAGATTGCTGGTTTGACCCCTAGTACAAGCACATGCAAGAGGCAACCAATCACTGTTTCTCACATTGATGTTTCTCTCTGTCTTCCTCTTTCTAAAAATGAAAAAAAAAAGTGTACTTGGGTGAGGATAAAAAAAATATTCCAGTGGACTTCTGGCCAAGATGGAGGCATAGGTGAATACACTGTGCCTCCTCCCACACCCAGAAGAAGGACAACAACAAATTTAAAAACAAAAAACAATAAGAATTGCCAGAAAATCGAACTCTATGGAAGTCCAACAACCAAGGAGTTAAAGAAGAAACATTCATCCAGACTACTAAGAGGGGAAGACATGGGCAGCCAGGTGGAGAGGACTTGTGGCAAGGTGGTGGCTCACCTTGGGTGAGGTGATGAATGGGTGAGATGATGGCTGATGGAGCAGTTGGTACCATATTTGCATGAAGATAAACTGGGAGGAACAACTGGGAGCTAGACAGACAGTGCAACCCATGGTTCCAGTGTGGGGAAATAAAGCTTCAAAACCTCTGACTGATAAAACCTGTGGGGGTTGCAGTGGTGGGAGAAACTCCCAGCCTCCCAGGAGATTCCAATGGAGAGACCCACAGGGTCCTAGAACGTACACAAACCACCCACCCGGGAATCAGCACCAGATGGGCGGAATTTTCTTGTGGGTAGCAGAGGAAGTGACTGAAAGCCAGCAGAGAGCTGAGCAAGCAGTAGTGTTCCACATTGGTCCCCTCCCTTATGTACAGCACCACAATGCAGCCAAGTGGATTGCCCCACCCTGGCAAATACCTAAGGCTCTGCCTCTTACTACATAACAGGTGTGCTGAAACAAACAAAAAAAATGGCCCTCAGCTGCACAGTTCAAAATGCTGGTAATCAGGATGCTTACAGAAATGGTTGAGTATGGTTGCAAAATAGAGGAAAGAATGAAGGTTATGAAAAGTGAATTAAAGGAAAATGCACAGGGAACCACAGTGATGGGAAGGAAACTGGTACTCAAATCAACAGTTTGGAGCAGAAGGAAGAAATAAACATTCAACTGGAACAGAAAAGAAACAAGAATTCATAAAAATGAGCAGAGGCTTAGGAACCTCTGGGACAACTTGAAATGTCCCAAAATCCAAATCATAGGGAGGAGGAGAAGATGAAGACCGAGAAATTGAAAACTTATTTGAAAACATAATGGAGGATAACTTCCCTAATCTGGCAAAGGAAATAAACTTCCAGGAAGTCCAGGAAACTCAGAGAGTCCCAAACAAATTGGACCCATGGAAGCACACACCAAGGCACATCATACTTACATTACCTAAAATTAAAGATAAAGAGAAAATCTTAAAAGCAGCAAGAGAAAAAGAGACAGTTATGTACAAAGGAGTTCCCATAAAACTATCAGCTGATTTCTCAAAAGAAACCTTACAGGCAAGAAGTGGATAGAAGGAAGTATTCCAAGTCATGAAAGGCAAGGACCTACATCCAAGATTACTCTATCCAGCAAAGCTTTCATTTAGAATGGAAGGGCAGATAAAGTGTTTCCCAGATAAGGTAAGGTTAAAGGAGTTCATCATTACCAAGCCCTTATTATGTGAAATGTTAAAGGGACTTATCTAAGAAAAAGGAGATAAAAAATATGAACAGTAAAATGACAACAAACACACAGCTATCATATCAACAACCAAACCAAAAAAAAAAAAACCTAAGCAAACAACTAGAACAGGAACAGAATCACAGAAATGGAGATCACAGGGAGGGTTATCAGTGGGGAGGGGGAGAGGGGAGAATGGGGGAAAGGTACAGGAAATAAGAGGAATAATTGGTAGGTATAAAATAGACAGGAGGAGGTTAAGAATAGTATGGGAAATGTAGAAGCCAAAGAACTTATATGCACGACCCTTGGACAGGAACTAGGGATGGGGGAATGCGCGTGAGAGGGAGGATGCAGGGTGGAGGGGAATAAAGGGGGGGAAATGAGACAACTGTAATAGCATTATCAATAAAATATATTTTAAAAACTTTTTAAATCCACTTAATTAAATCCATTTTAATCTTAGCCAGACCATGCATTAAAATTTTTTTCCTCCAAAAAAAACAAAAAAAATTCCAGCACTTCTAGAACAAGAAAATGTTTGGAATTATATATTTTTTAAAAAATATATTGCATCACAGATATATTTTATAGTAAGTTTTACTCTTACTTAATTTTTGGTAGAAAAACTATGGTAGATTGAGGAGTTTAGGAAATATACTACTGTTTGAGACATTCAGAAGATTATCCATTTAAGAATAACAGTAAGTGTGGATTAACAGCACCCAGCTTTTATTTGCTGAGCCAGGTGAGTGTAACCAAAATATTGTTCAACACTAAAATAGACTATCTCACATGGAAGTATTATATTTTACCAATGTGGCACCATAAGCTTTGTCATCGGTATCCAAATAGATTTTTAAAAAAGGAAGAGGGTGCGAGGAAGTCCAACTACTGTGTCGTTGTGTCTGGTAGTGGTTGCTGACGGAAGCTGAATGATTAGGAGCAAGGAAACTGTCCCAACTCCACCACTTAACTGCTCTGTGGACTTGAGAATGTATAATTTGTTTATGACTCGGCTTCTTTGTTTGAGATAGAAATAATAGATTCTACATCGTAGAGTTGTTATAATGATTAAATCAGCTGATATCTGTAAAGCTCTCAAAACATTGACACATAATAGGGCCATATGAGTCTCCCCTCCCCACCAAATATTACAGCAGAACCCCAGATCCTCCTTGGTGTATAAGAGCATAAAGTACACTCGCAACGTTTCTCTGGCGATTGGGGGTTTGACCAGGGGCATTTTGTCTGGTAGTACTGATGAGTGGGTAATGTATGGATCCTCCGAGCTGCATTTGCAAAGCTCTAGGGGGGCTTGGCCTGTTTTTTGTCAAGGAATGGTGAGAATGAAAGTATGTGTTGTACTGTACCACAAACTGTTATTATGCACCGTATCTAATAAATTCCTGGAGCAAAACTTCCCTACAAAGTGACAAGCTAGGTACATTTTGTTTTCAAGATGAGCAGACCACCGCAGCCTGCATCTGTCTCCTCCCTTCTTGCCCTTTCTTCCTGGGGAGAGGATACAGGCAGCTACTCAGGGCTGCCCAAAACAAGCCTCCAAACCCCAGAGTCTGAATCTGTTCTCTTACGTGCATGACAAGTGTTTTGCTTCATCCTAAAACTCAGTGGGGGCGTATTTTTCCATAGAGTCCTATTTTAGCTGGTTGAGTAAACAATGATTTGTTTGTATGATAAAGACTGCCCTTGCCCTGGCTGGTGTGGCACAGTTGGTTGGGGCATCATCCTGTAGATCAAAAGGTCACTGGTTCAATTCCCAGTCGAGGCACATACCCAGGTTGTAGTTCAATCCCTGGTTGGAACTCCTTGGAGAAGGCAACCAATCTCTCTCTCTCCCCTCCCCACCCCTCTCTCTTTCCCTCTCTCTCCTCCCTCCCCCTCAAAAAAAAAAAGACTGCCATCAATTTAATACATAAGTATTCATATTTTCTCAAAATACTCCTAGAGCCACAGCTTTTGCCCAGAGGATAAGTGTGTAAATGATTATTCTAGAACAAAGGAATTAATTAATATCAATGCAGGGGAGAGCAGAAGTGGGAATTAAGTGGTTTTCCGCAAACCATACCACCTGAGTCTCACCACTATTGAGGGTTTTGTCAAAGGTACCGAGCTATTAATTGGAGAGCCAGTAATGCAGTGAACCGCTCTTATGTGTAAGAACAGCATTGGTTCTGCTATTTTCTTCATTGGGAGAGAGTGTTTTCAAAACATACCTAATTCTATTAGTTACAGCATGTCTTTTCCATGCAGAGCCCTAACACGGAGGATGAATTGAATTATTTCAGCATGGAGCACAATTGCTTCAGACCTTTCTGGGGAAAGAGGCAATTTTCTATCAAGCTGTACATTATGATTATATTAATGCCCCAAAGTCCTGTTTACATATTGTCACATTTAGTTTTTACGCATTTAACTTCCCAAACATGAAGCAATAATCCTATGTCTAAGGGACACTTCTGAGCTACCATGCTCTGTCCCTTGCACCCTGACCCTGAGTCTCCGGTCTCCCCCAACCAGGGTTGCAAACTTTCCCCTTATCTCCCTTTTTTGTTCAACACCCCATTATTCTCCAAGGCTCACTACCATGCAGACTTCTCTGCCTCCTTCATCTAGAAACAAACAGAAAACCTCTATCTCTTCTCTAAACTCTCAAAGTCAGCTAGCTGTTCCTCTCTGCTAATATCATGTGTATTAGTCAGAGAGAATTGCTGCAACAAAAGACCAAAGACTGAGGGGCTAAAACAACACAAAGTTATTTTCTCAGTTCCTCAGACAAGAAGTCCAAGATCAAGGTGTTGGCAGAGCTGGTGTCTCCTGAGACCTTTCTTGCTGTGTCCTCACGAGGTCGTTATTCTGTGAGCAGGTACTCCTGGTGTCTCTTGTTCTTATAAGGACTCCAGTCCTCCTGCATCCCGATCCCAACATCAGGACCCCATCTAACCTCAATCACTTCCTTAAAGACGCTATCTCAATATACAGTCACACTGGAAGTTAGAGCTTCAAAACTATGAATTTGGGGGATGCACAGTTTAGTCTGTAAGAACGTTTTACTTTATATGCAGAATCATAGCTGTTGCAGCACCAGCTTAAATCACAACTAGCCTGAGAGCCTCATAAAGAGAGTCTGTTCAATTCATCTCTGTAACTCCTGCAACATTTGGAACAGTTCTCTCCACATAATACTAATAAGCTACCACTCACTGAACATATTGTATTTACACCATTAGGCACATCACATACATTATCCAATTTCAGCAATAACATTTTGAGGTAAATAATATTCCCTCTCCAGTGGAGATGATGTAACCGAAATCTGGATAGATCAGGCAGCTTGGCAAAGCTCTCGCAGCTGGGAAAGGACAGAACTAAAACAAACCTAGGTGTAATTGAACGCGAACCTCAGGCTTTATTTCCCCTCCAGATCTGCCTCTCATGACATTTGTTGAACAAATGAGTGTCACTAAGGTAGGCCATGGAAGGTGCCGTTTCCTTTTTCTTCTCCCCTGAGAGCAGAATTGAGGGGATTTTTTAATCACTTTTGTTTGGGCAGGCAGAGAGGAAGAGATAGAAATTTTTAAAATTTAAGTATAGCAGAAGAAAAAGAAATACCTTCCTTTCCAGACTTGTCCAGGAAGCAATAATGAAGTGAATAATAAAAGTGAGAAAGGTCAGGAAGGTATAAAGAAGGTGTCTGACATCATAATGGCAGCACATTTCAACCCAGAATAGGATGGAAAACACAAAACACCGGTAGGATTTAACAGGCACCCAGCTTTCTGTGTGGCATGAAGCAACAGGCAATGAGAAGTCCGCCTGCTCCACAGCACCCCTCACTGTCCTTCCACAGCGCCCGAGGTTACCACATTGTTGTGACTCCAGTGATGGAGTCTAAGATTTTAGTAGATACCAGTTCCAGCTGCAGCCTAATCCCCATTAAAATGTGCAAATCTAACCTGTACTATAAGTGTTAACTCATTAATGTACTAACATATCACACTGAATGCAAGTTACAGCATAAACATCTGTTCAAAAAATACATGGCAGTGAATTGTGCATCATGACAAAGCAAGTATATATCATAATTCACAGCGTTAGGTGTTTAGGCAAAACATGAAGTCTTGGGAGGCCAGGGAAGGGCATACACCATGGGGTGTTTGGAAATGGGTAGGAAAGGGGAGAAAAGGAAAGGAACCTGGAGGGATGATGGAGAGGAAGGCAATTATTTAAAAGGAAGGTGGAAAGTTACTAAAAAACCACCTGCTAATTTCCCGCAAGAGTAGATCCCTAAAATACTGGCTTAGATGACAGTCATGGATAAATAAGCGACACGTAGTTACTTTTTATCTCTGCCATTTACACTCAGGGACATGATCTGTGTAGCCTTTTTCAGTGCAAGAGCTGAACTGTGAGGAGAATCAATGCTTTCACTCTTTCATGTGTTAATTTCCTATTTGGCTGATATGTCCAGAAACTCTTACTTACCTATCTTTCCCTATACCGTCTGGGTAATTGCTTCAATTCTTTGCTTTGCTTTGACTGCGGGAACCTAGCCCATTTAAGGCATTTTTCTTTCAACCCACACTCACGTGGCTTTAAAAGGTGATGCTATAGAAGCAAGAAGGTCAAATGGGAAGTTGGTCCTGGCGATTCATAGTGCCCAGGTTTCTGGCTCAGTTACTTGAGATTTGTAAGAGGAAGAGGAAAAAATCGCAGAGATCTTGTTCTTTTTAGCTGTTAGCTGTTTTAAAGTGCAAATAAGTAACCACACGTCAAAGTCAGCCCCACTGGCTCCCTCTTTCCACCCACACTTCCTTCCCAGTGAACTGTGTCATGAACAACTGAATCTGAGAGCAGGACAAAGTTTTGTAGGTGGCCTATTTTCTAACACTCTCGTGGTTAATCCTCTGCATGACTGTGCAGTGGCTTGAGGCCAATATCCTGTTGTCTTTCCAAATGCAGGACAGTAATTTTAGGAGATGAATTAAGGTTATGCCACAAATTAGGGGACCAAAATGGAGGCTTAAGGCAGAATCTTATATGCGGGCATCTCTCATTGGTTTCAGAGCTGTTTGGAGTCCCCATTTCTTGAACCCGAGTATTGACACTAAAGGGATTGTGACCTACCTGAGACAAAGAAGGAAATGATGAAGCTTTGCCTCATGTGTTTTCTTCAGAGGCTGAAGAAGAATTTATGCTTTTTAGTGACAATATGGTGATTAAACTTCAATACCCTTGAAAATAAATTACATTTGTAGAATTAGAAACTTTTTCACATTGTTACACATATAGTTTTTAAAAATTAAAACTTTCAAAAGATATTCTAAGCAGTCTGTTTATTGCTGAGCAAAAGTTTCTGGATTCCAAAATTTTAAACAAAAAAAATTATAGATATTCTCATATATAAATTTATCAGTAGGTTAAAAACCCAATTAGTAATATTCTAATTGTGTAAAACTCCTTATAGACTCCTATACATTAGAGAAATGTAAAATTTATCCCAGAGAATTAGAGAAAAATTCTTATGTTAATCCGAAGTTCACATCTTTTTACTTAGCAGCCACACAGACATGTTTATAGTAGCACTTGCAATGTAGAAGGCATGACACAAATATGGCATAAGCTGGTACACGCTACGTGATGCATGAATAAGGCAAAAATAAGTGCTGTCAAAGTTCCAAGGAAGAAAAATCACTACCAATTGCACTGTTGGAAGGGTAGGAGAACTGAATATTTTTTAAAATTTGAAACATGAAGCCTGGGAAACATTTTAGCTTTTAAAGATATTCAATAGAAACTTCAAAGCAGAGAAAATTGCATGAGAAAAATGCCCGGATGTAGAAAAGTGTACGATTGAATCTGCCATTTTGACTGGAGCACTTCTGGGTACCAGTGGGAGGTGAGCTTAGTAAGGTGGACAGCATTCGAGCTTGATGTGTGTGTATGATGGTAACGTATGTGGAGGTATAGCTTTCTTCATCTATGGTAAAGCCTATCACAGTCCTTGACAGCTGTACTAATTTTTGGTCATTGTTTTTCTCTGGATTTAGGAGATTTTCAATACATGGTGCAATGGTATGAATGTTTGTGTCCTCCCAAAATTCATATGCTGAAATCCTAACTCCTAAAGTGATGCTATTAGAAGGTGAGGCTTTGGGAAGCGATTAGGCTATGAGGCTTCATGAATGGGATTCGTGCTCCTACAAAAGAGTTTCAAGAGAGAGCCTCCTTCTCCCGTGAGAGGACACAGTGAAAAGGCAGCTATCTGTAAACCAGATGTCCTCACCAAACACAAATGCTGGAGCCATAATTGTGGACTTCCCAGCCTCCACACTGGGAGAAATAAGTATTTGTTTGTTTGTTTTTAAGCTATGGCATTTGGTTTTAACAGTCTGCATTATCTCAGATATATAGGATCTAGATACATTTTAAAATTCAGTGAAATTTTAGTTGACAAACCATCCTAAGAAGCTTCAATAAGAGATCAAAAAAATTAGCATTCCAAAACTTAGAGACAAATACATAGCAGTTTAAATAAATAAAACCATATCCATAAAATAACAAAGATCTACTAAGGTAGAATTGAAGAAAAATATTCAGCATGACTCAAAGATGCTCATACATTTTTGGTAAGTAAAATAAGTGCATTATAAAGTACATAGTGTAGTAAAATTTCTTGATTTAAAAAATACATGCACACAGAGATACATACATACAAAAAGGCTAAAAGAGTATAAATATAAACCAAAGTGTTATTGATGGTTTTCTCCAGATAATAGGATACTAGGATATATTTTACTTTTCAAAATATTTATATGCATTTAAACACATGTCATAGTAAACATTTTGTAACCTAATGTGAACTTTCTGTTTTTTAATCTTCACCCAAAGACATTTTTTCATTGCTTTTACAGACAGAGAAGGGGGAGAAGAAGGGAGAAAGAATCATCAATGCGAAAGATAAACATCAATTGATTGCCTCCCTCAGGTGCCCAGACCAGGCATCATAGGTGCCCAGACCAGGGATGGAACTTGCAACCTAGGTACACACCCTGGCTGGGAATTGAACCCACAAACTTTTGGTTGCCAGATGAGACCCCAACCAACCGAGCCACACCGGCCAGGGATGAACTTAATTTTTAGTCGTAATTTGTAGTAAACCCATTGAACTGTTTGCAGTGGTCATGTAGATTGAGTTTGTGACCACACAGGCCACACTTCACTCCA